>NC_089781.1:16497880-16557880 GCF_040412425.1 Macrobrachium rosenbergii
TGAAATTTCTATTTTGATACAAAGATCAAAGATCTTTGATTTAGTTCAATGCAAAAAGAGGAGAAAAATTCTCTATTCAATATGAATGAATATTTTTCCTCTTCCATAACATCAATTCCTCATTTTTTTATTCAATTCAGCAAAAAGGGAGAAGAAAATTTAATTCAATAAGATGGAATCTTATTCCTCTTTCTACAAAGTCTATACAAAAATCAAAGATCTTTGATTCAGTTCAGCGAAAAGAGATAGAAATTCTGTATTCAGTATGAATGAAAATTTTTCCTCTTTCCATAACGTCTATACATCTATACAAAGATCAATATCTTTGATTCAGTTCAACGAAAAGAGGAGATAAAAATTCTATATTCAATATGAATGAAAATTTTTCCTCTTTCCGTAACGTCTATACATCTGTACAAAGATCAACATCTTTGATTCAGTTCAACGAAAAGAGGAGATAAAAATTCTATTCAAGAAGAAGGAATCTTATTCCTCTTTCTATAAAATCTATACAAAGATCAAAGATCTTTGATTTAGTTCAGCGAAAAGAGGAGATGAAAATTCTGTATTCAGTATGAATGAATATTTTTCCTCATTCCATAACATCTCTACAAAAATCAGATATCTCTGATTCGGTTCAACGGCAAGAGGAGATAAAAATTCTGTATTCAATACGAGGGAATCTTTTTCCTCTTTCTATAACGTCTAGATATCTCTACAAAGATCAATATCTTTGATTTAGTTCAAAGAATAGGGGGGGAAAAATTCTATAGTCACGAAGTAGAAATCTTTCTTCTTTCTATAAAACCTATACAAAGATTTTCTTCTTACTATAAAATCTATACAAAGATCAAACATCAAATATCTTTGATTCAGTTCAGCAAAAAGAAAGGAATCTTTTTCAAGATAAAATATCTTCGAGAGTCGTCAGTTCGACGAAAATAAAAAGAGAAAAATTATCCAGCTGCAACATTCTCCTTCAGAAACTTTCCCTTCATCTCGTCTTGAAAAAAAAAAAAAAAAGATGGAATCGAGGAATCCGGAGAAAAACAAAAAAAAAATGAAAAAAACCGTTAATAAATATCTCAGGCGTTGATTCCAAGGACTCTTGATTGCTATTAATTACAAGCGAGTTATTCCAGGATCTTCTTAAGAAGCTGGCAATTAGATCAGATGTTTTGTGCTCCAGCCCCCGTCGATGTAATTAGCCCGTTCATTTTTATTAATTTTTTTTTATTTCCACGTCTCTGGATTCTTGGTCGTCTTCAGGTGGTTCTTTCTGCTGAGTCTTGACAGAAAGCCCCTTGATACTCCAAAGGTCTTCGTAAATATCAGAGTTTTGGATATTCAGGTGGAAAAGAAGTAAGGAGGGGAGATCCTGCAGGGGGTTAGTGCCGTCAGTGCACCTCATGCAGTGCACTGTGGGCATTACTTAAGGTTCTTTGCGGAGTGCCTTCGGTCCCTGGCTGTAACCCCTTTCGTTCCTTTTACTGTACCTCCTTTCATATTCTCTTTCTTCCATCTTACTTTCCAGCCTCTCCAACAATTGGTTCATAGTGCAACTGCTTTGAGGTTTTCCTCCTGTTACACCTTTCAAACCTCTCGCTGTCAATTTCTGTTTCAGGGCTGAATGACCTCATAGGTCCCAGTACTTGCCTCTGGCCTAAATTCTATATTCAATTCAATTCAAGGAGAGATACAGACGCCATCTTTTCATGTGGAAATAGAGGCTCTTGCAATATTAAACATTTACGGGGCAAAATGGAATCAGCTTTTGAATGGTTAAAGGAAGGTTTAAAAACGAAAGCGAATCGGATGTAGAAATGGTCTTTTAGATAAGATCAAATTCCTTACGTCTTCTTTCGTAAGATTAAGATCCTTACGTCACTTCTTTCGTAAGATTAAAATCCTTACGCCTTCTTTCGTAAGATGAAAATCCTTACTTCTTCTTTCGCAAGACGAAAATTTTTACGTCTTCTTTCGTAAGATTAAAATTCTTACGTCCGTCTTCTTTCGTAAGATGAAAATCCTTATGTCTTCTTTCATAAGATGAAAATCCTTACGTCTTCTTTCGTAAGATGAAAATCCTTACGCCTTCTTTCATAAGACTAAAATTCTTACGTCTTCTTTCGTTAGATGAAAGTCTTACGTCTTCTTTCGTTAGATGAAAGTCTTACGTCTTCTTTCGTAAGATGAAAATCCTTACGCCTTCTTTCATAAGATTAAAATTCTTACGTCCTCTTTCGTTAGATGAAAGTCTTACTTCTTCTTTCGTAAGATGAAAATCCTTACGTCACGTCTTCTTTCGTAAGATGAAAGTCCTTAAGTCTTCTTAATCCTTACGCTTTAATTCGTAAGATGAAAGTCCTTACATCTTCCTTCGTAAGATTAAAATCCTTGCGTCTTAATTCGTAAGATGAAAGTCCTTACGTCTCCTTTCGTAAGTTGAAAATCCTCACTTCTTCTTCTTCTTCTTCCATTCCCGAAGGATATGTACTGCTCGATAACTCATTAAAATCATGATTTCCTTTCAACTTCATGAACATCAAAGTACAAGACAGTATTCATCTCGTGCAAAATTCACGCCTGAAATTCATCTTTGCTGACGAAGACATTAGAATATTTTAATGTCTTAAAATATCTGGCGGCATTTTAACGTTTCATTCCTGCTAACTGAAAAAAAAAATCGACACGAGAAGTTAAACTCGCTGCTTTATGGAAGGTGACAGAACGTTTACTTTTTTTATTTTATTTTATAAATCTCTGGGCAACAACAGAGAGAAGAAACGCAGCGAGAGAGTGTCCCCCTTCCCTGGATTGGCACGCTGTACCCTTCACGCCCCCTCCATTTGCGTAGCGGCCATGCCCAAAATAATCTTGGCACCTTTTAATATTTGCGGTGACATGTGAAACTGGCGCAGCCCTCTCGACTGGTGATTGATTGATAGGGAAGTCTCATGCCTGTGTATGGCGTCATGGGTTTTTGATCGGGCTCATAAGTGGACACTGACGGGTGGATTTTGAGGTAAAAAAAATTGTATGGTCCTAAATTACTACTTAGATTAATTTCTTAATCAATATTTAAGCAGTGGGAGATGCCCGTAAACAGTTCTATTTTATTATAAAGTTCCGAAGTGGTACTGCTCACATTAATTTATTAATTATTATTTAAGCAATGGGAGCTGCCTGTAAACAGGTATATTTTATTTTAAGGTTACGAAGTGGTCAGTACTGAATGTAGAGTTACTTTACTTACTTACAGTTAACTTTTCATGTCACAATCCACTGGAGGTGTTCTGTGGCACCCCAAATTCATTTTGCCCTAAAGACAAAGTTTCAGAGACACACCAAATTCATTTTGCCCTTCCGGAAATTGTCAAATCACAACACTCAGGAAATGAGGAAGTTTAGTATTTCCTTAAAATACTTGATATTTAAATTCCTCTTGATGATAAGTGGGACCTTATCGTACGATCTTGAAGCCTCGCTGGATTATAAAACTCAAAATATATGAAAGTCTTTGGGGTTTTTCCTGAAAGACGTCGTATTTTCAAGGCCTCCTGGTGTCAAGTGGGAGGTTATTGTGCGTACAATCCCAGGGCAGCATACTGGAAAGGCGTGCACGGAAGGATGTAACACCAACACAAACAAACATTGACCAAAACTCACGGGGAATCTTCAGTTCCTCGGGATTAAGAAATGGCGACCTTTGACATATGGAGGGACGCGTTATTCGGAAGCTAAGATGTTGTTACTCACGTCATGACCTATGACCTCTCTCTCTCTCTCTCTCTCTCTCTCTCTCTCTCTCTCTCTCTCTCTCTCTCTCTCAAAATCTTAATGTCTTTACTTACATTGTCTCGCTTACACTCCCTCTCATCATCTTGATAATGTTCCTTATTTTCACTATTGCTTATCCAGTCTCTCTCTCTCTCTCTCTCTCTCTCTCTCTCTCTCTCTCTCTCTCTCTCTCTCTCTCAAAATCTTAAGTTCTTTACTTACAGTTTCGTTTTCACTCCCTGTCATCTTGACAATGTTTCTCATTTTCACTATTACTTGTCTATTCTTTCTCTCTCTCTCTCTCTCTCCTTCAAAATCTTACGTTATTTACTTACACTGTCTCGCTTTCACTCCATGTCATCTTCTTGACAGTGTTCCTTATTTTCACTATTACTTGTCCATTCTCTCTCTCTCTCTCTCTCTCTCTCTCTCTCTCTCTCTCTCTCTCTCTCTCTCTCTCTCTCTGCAGGAAATGTCAAAGAGCGGCTGTTAAGAGGTGCGAGGTTTGTGAAAAGCTTTTCAGCGGCGGCGAGAAGGTCGCACGGCTTAGAATGACAGAGCCCTGGTCATCCTCTCTTTCTCCCTCTTTCTCTCCTCTTTCCCTCCTCCATTCTCTGCCTCTTCCCATCATCAATTATTCACGAGATCGATCCCGTGCGGGCGAGGTTGTCCTTCGGGAGACGTGAGTCGTAGTCAAGGTTAGCAGTCGTCAGTGGACGGTCATTATTGTGTTGACAATGCAGTTCTCTCTCTCTCTCTCTCTCTCTCTCTCTCTCTCTCTCTACTCTAGAAGGTGTCTTAGATATAGGGAAGAAACTGGCCTGTTATCTACGCCTAGTGTTCCATTTTCCGTGTGGTACATATTTGCATATTATATATATATATATATATATATATATATAAATATAAATATATATACATATATATATAGTATATACATATATATATATATATATAAATATATATACATATATATATATATAATATATATATATATATATATATATATATATATATATATATAGTATATACATATATATATATATATATATATATATATATATATATATATATATATATATATATATATATATATATATATATATATATATATATAAATATATATATATATATATATATAAATATAAATATAAATATATATATATATATATATATATATATATATATATATAATATATATATATATATATATATATATATATATATATATATATATATATATATATATATATATATATATATATATATATATATATATTATATCCTTTAGTAGGCTGGGCATTGACGTAATGCTTCAGTGGTCAGCAGTTCAAAGCCCCAAGGACAGAGGTTATTATAAACGCACACCCACATATATATATATATATATATATATATATATATATATATATATATATATATATATATATATATATATATGACTTTTATCACATCACCGTGATTCACACCCCACAGGCATATATATATATATATATATATATATATATATATATATATATATATATATATATATATATATATATGTATATGACTTTTTATCACATCACCGTGATTCATATACAAGCATTAAGCTACAAACGTCCTTTGATATCTAATTCGCTCTACACGTCACTGTAGTCCTGAATTCTTGTCTTTCGTTGGCTAGAGCCCACGGGACGACGAACTTATCAACTAAAAAATTCCCCTTCAGTAACATATAAGAAAATATATTATTTCCGAGGTAGAGCGAATTGGATATTAAAGGACGTTTGTAG
Organism: Macrobrachium rosenbergii; assembly: GCF_040412425.1. NCBI lineage: Eukaryota > Metazoa > Arthropoda > Malacostraca > Decapoda > Palaemonidae > Macrobrachium > Macrobrachium rosenbergii. Next base: position 16,503,436 of record NC_089781.1, read on the forward strand.
TATAATATTCGCAAGGTTTTCCGACCTATGAAATAAGGTAGAGACCACCTTATTCATTTCTACTCTCACCAGCACAGCTGTGAAATTATCTCCTTAACTGGACATCAGCCATTCAGATTCATATTAATGCAAGCTATCAAGATTCATATTGATTTAAGTAAAATGAGTCGGTTCTCAAACCCTAACTGAAAGTCATAATTCGTACTCGATCTGACATATTAAGTCAAATTCTAAGATCTAATTCAATTGCTAGATCAAAAATTTGGTCAGATCTACCCAGTACCGGTGGAACTATTCTACATGTATTCAATAGCTCTCTCTCTCTCTCTGTCTCTCTGAAGTTGTCTCCAATACATTACCTTTGATCTTTGTCACATTATTCGATGGAACTATGCTATATGTATTCAGCAGCTCTCTCTCTCTCTCTCTCTCTCTCTCTTGATACATTACCTTTGATCTGTCACATTTATTCGATGGAACTATGCTATGTGTATTGAACAGCTCTCTCTCTCTCTCTCTCTCTCTCTCTCTCTCTCTCTCTCTCTCTCTCTCTCTCTCTCTCTCATTAAGACTGCCTTCCACTTCCATACATTACCTTTGTTCACTGTCACGTTTATATGATGAAGGGACTGGTCAAAATATATGCAACAACTCTCTCTCTCTCTCTCTCTCTCTCTCTCTCTCTCTCTCTCTCTCTCTCTCTCTCTCTCTCTCTCTCGCTAGTGCCGTCTCCAATATCTTACCTTTGTTCTCTGTCACACTTGTTGCCCGCAATGACCATGGGCACCCTGAGGGCTCCTCTCTTCTTCCGACTGCCCGTCGAACTGGCTGAAGCCGACTGCTTGGTCTCCAGTATCTGCTCCCGAAGGCGCATGACCTCCTGCCACGAGTCTCTCGAGTCCCAGGAGAAGACCAGGACGAATAGGTCACCTGGATGGGGGCAAGGGAAATTCAGATACTGTTTGTTAAAGGTCATTAAGGGTCACTAACCCCTGATGCAGGCCTAAGCAAGTTTGTCAAGATATAGGACTAACTGAGGTTGCTCGAGGTCTGAGGGACCTCTCTCTAACCTCTGGAGTGTCTTGATTTTATGTTGTGTTTTGTTTTTGGCAGATATAGGCCTAAGTGAGTCCTAAAGGTACTTGTTTCGTCTTTCATGCATGAAAAGGCAAAGGCACAAGTTTGGTCTTTCATGCATGAAAAGGCAAAGGCACAAGTTTGGTCTTTCATGCATGAAAAGGCAAAGGCACAAGTTTGTAAAGACCAAATCAAACTGAATTGTTTATTTAACTTAATTCATAAAAGGCAGCACAAGTTTGTAGAGACTAAGTCAACGAGAAATGTTTATTCAACTTAATTTTTCTTTGTTTGAAAGCTATAAACAACACCTACTGACTAAAGCCCCGGTTACACTAGGTCTACGTTCAGCTCTTAGTCACCAGTAGCTTCCTGACGACTAAGTCGGTCGCCTAGAGCAATTCGGTGCAGGATCGAACTCATCCTTGAGACCAAAACTGTCGTAAGGAGGCCCGCGACCTTTGATAACCCCCAACGACCCTTAGTGAGGTTATCGCAAGCCTAGTAGCTTAAGGAGCCCCAAACAAAGCTGGTTATCTTCATTGTCAGTCTAAAGTCCTAAACAAAGCGTTTTGTTTGTGGGAAGCCACGAAATAAACAAGCTTTGAGAAGTCCTATGCTTCTTCTCCTTCTTCTTCTTCTTCTTCTTCTTCTTAGATTTACCTGTGAGAAAGGACAGCCTCCTCATGGCGGGGAAGGGATGATTTCCCGAGGTGTCTAGGATGTCTAGCTGGTAAACGTCCCCCCGTATCCTGTACAGTTTCCTGTGGAAGTCCTCTATGGTCGGCGTATACGTGTCCTCAAACTTGTTGGTCAGGAATCTGTGGAAAAAAAAAGATTAATTAAAAGGATATTGAACCTACTAGTCAGGAATCTGTGGAAAAAAAAGATTAATTGAAAGGATATTGAACTTACTGGTCAGGACTCTGTGGAAACAGCATTAAAGTATTTTTTTCGTTTGCAAATTGAAACAAGTGAAAAATGCGCCGAAGTTTCTTCGGCGCAATCGAGTTTTCTGTACTTCCGCTACAGCTTTTAATCAAGGCCACTGAAAATAGATCTATCTTTCTGTGGTCTCGGTATAATGCTGTATGAGCCCCCGCCCATGAAACTTCAACCACGGCCCGGTGGTGGCTTATCCTATATCGTTGCCAGAAGAACGATTATGGCTAACTTTAACTGTAAATAAAATAAAAACTACTGGGGCTAGAGGGCTGCAATTTGGTATGTTTGATGATTGGAGGGGGGATGATCAACATACCAATTTGCAGCCCTCTAGCCTTAGTAGTTTTTTTTAAAGATCTGAGGGCGGACAGAATAAAGTACGGACGGAGAGACAAAACCGGCACAATAGTTATCTTTTACAGATAGCTAATGAAAAGTGTTTATAAAGAGACTTAAGTCATTGCAGACAATTCCAGTATCCACTGGCTGAATGTATGACCGTATCTTAAAATCTTACTGATGAAACACTCGGATACCGTATTATGATACATAGGAATTTTTCGCAAAGTAGTTATTCATACATGTCCCTCAGTCATTCAGTCAAAAATTCTAAAAAAAAAAAAATTACATATGATATGAATTTTTCACAAAAAAAAAAATACGAACAAGGTTTAATCGCACAAAATTCACGAAGAGTTCATGTGGCATTAGTGACCGTGACTCTTGCGACGCCGCTTTTTAGAATTCGCTAGGGTTAATCCCATCATAACTAGCCAACATTAAGGTAAAAAAGTAGAACATCGACTCTAATTATTCAGCTCTACCGTCATTTTATTTTAGAGCAACAAAAGCAGGTCGAACCGCGGAACGTGGGGAAAGCGAGCAAGTCTCCGTGCATACCAAGTAGCTTTCCATAGCTCTCTAAAATGGAAAGCTATAGAAAGCGCCCCCCACCTCGGTATTCAAGTTGGATCAAACTTTGGTCAGGCGGCGGCTAATCAGTTAATGGATGTACTCTCCAGTTTCGGTAATCTCTTCGTTTTCAGACCTCGGGGATTCCATATGTCGGCCGTTACATTCTGCATTCGTTTACAGTTCCTGTAAGCGATTACATTCTGTATTTTTTAAGTACAGTTCCTGTACGCTGTTACATTATGTATTCATTTATAGATCCTGTGAGTAATTACATTCTGTATTTACCTGTAGTTCCTGTGCGCGATTACATTCTGTATTTTTTATTTATAGTTCCTGTACGCGATTAGACTCTGTATTCGTTTATAGTTCCTGTAAGCGATTACATTCTGTATTTTTTGTTTATGGTTCCTGTACGCTGTTACATTATGTATTCATTTAAAGTTCCTGTGAGTAATTACATTCTGTATTTACTTGTAGTTCCTGTGCGCGATTACATTATGTATCTTTTATTTATAGTTCCTGTACGCGATTACATTCTGTATCTTTTATTTATTGTTCCTGTACGCGATTACATTATGTATTTGTTTATAGTTAATGTAATCGATTACATTCTGCATTTTTTATTTATAGTTCTTATGCGCGATTACATTCTGTATTTATTTATAGTTCCCGTAAGCGATTACATTATGTGTTCACTTATAGTTCCTGTACGCGATTAGATTTTTTATTTATTTATAGTTCATGAGCGCGATTACATTCTGCATTCATTCATAGCTCCTGTAAGTAATTACATTCTTTATATACTTATAGTTCCTGTGCGCAATTACATTATGAATTTTTTATTTTTAGTTCCTGTACATGATTACATTTCGTATTTAATTATAGTTCCGGTACCCGATTACATTCTGTATTCATTTATAGCTCCTGTATGAGATTACTTTTTGCATTTATTTGTAGATCCTATATGCGATTGCATTCTGTGTTCACTTATACTGTAGTTCCTGCACGCGATTACATTCTGTATTTACATATAGCTTCTGTATGTAATTACCTTCTGTACTTATTTATAATTCCTATAAGTGATTACATTCTGTATTCATTCATAGTTCCTGTACGCGATTACATTTTGTATTTATTTATAGTTCTTGTACATGATTACATTCTCAATCCATTTATTTATCAATCTGTTAAATTATCTTTTCTTTTTTAATAAGTGATCTCATCTTTCTGTATTCCCATGACATTCTGTTACTTCTTTCAAATGAACACCATAATATTCTTTGGAAGCTTGAAGAATTTCAAGTCAATGGGCCCTTGTGGTAGGGTATAATAATAATAATAATAATAATAATAATAATAATAATAATAATAATAATAATAATAATAATAATAATAAAACAAAGGAAGGAGACCCTCTTTGAGGCAATTTTGTTGAATAAAATGGCTGTATTTTGCGAATTGATTTTATACTGAGTTTTGTCAATTCTTCTAATAATTCGCTTTTTCTGCACATCAATATTTTTTAGTCAATAATTGTCTAATGTTCATATTTCGATAGTCCACCACCGCGAAATATGAACATTTGGCAATTATTGACTAATACTGATATGCAGAAAAAGCGAATTATTAGAAGTCAGAAAGCACAGTATAAATTCAATTCGCAACATGCAGTCATTTTATTCAACATAATAATAAAAAAAAAATAATAAATAATAATATTAATAGCAAAAGTAATTCTGCATTTACTTACAGTTCCTGTCAGCGGTTACGTTCTGTATTTAATCATGGTTCCTCTTCATGGTAAGTCACTCTACCGCAATAGTCGCTAATGAACACGTGGCTCTAATAAGCGAGGCTAATGCGACTCCGAGCTGGGAAAGTGGGAGAATCAGACAGAGTAATACGGGATTCTGACCCAACTCCAAAAGCCGTCTTTCGAACTGCTCTCTGTTGAAAGTGATCAGCCGGGAAGGGAAATTGGGTACTTGAAAAACAAGTAAAGTATGCGCCGAAGTTTCATCGGCGCAATCGAGTTCTCTATACATCTTATAATCAAGGACACCGAAAACAGATCTATCTTTCTGTGGTCTCGGTATAAGGCTGTATGAGTCGCGGCCCATGAAACTCTAACCATGGCCCGGTGGTGGCCTGGCCTATAGCGTTGCCAGACGCACGATCATTGCTAACTTTATCCTTAAATAAAATAAAAACTACTGAGGCTAGAGAGCTGCAATTTGGTATGTTTGATGATTGGAGGGTGGATGATCGACTTACAAATTTGCAGCCCTCTAGCCTCAGTAGCTTTTATGATCTGAGGGCGGACGGGAAAAGTGTGGGCGGAAAGACAAAGCCGGCACAATAGTTTTCTTTTCAGAAAACTAAAAAACAATTTGGAGATCAAATATGTTCAGAAGCACATACAGATACAGTTTCGGTGTGGAGACACTGAAGAGGTAGAGTTACGCTCCGAAAGTGTATGTGCTCTTGAATATAAAAGTTCCTCATTGGAGAGGTGGGTAGAGCTCTCGCTAGCACGCTGTTGGCCCAGCGTTCGACTCTCCGACCGGCCAACGAAGAATTAGAGGAATTTATTTCTGGTGATAGAAATTCATTTCTCACATAATGTGGTTCGGATTCCACAATGAGCTGTAAGTTCCGTTGCTAGGTAACCAATTGGTTCTTAGCCACGTAAAATAAGTCTAATCCTTCGGGCCAGCCCTATGAGAGCTGTTAATCAGCTAAGTGGTCTGGTTAAACTAAGGTATACTTAATTATTCCACAAAGAAAACCACAAATTGGAGAACAAATATATTCAGGACCACATATTATACAGTTCGGGAGCATCATGCTCCTCTTCAGTGTGGAGACAGTGGGTTTTGGTGTCTCCACACTGAAGAGGGAGCATGACGCTCCGGAACTGTATGTGGATTTCTTATATCTATTCGTTCTCCAATTTGTGGTTTTAGTTTTCTGTAAAGGAAGACTATTTTGCTGGCTTTGTCTGCCCGTCCGCACTTTTTCTGATCCCGCTTTTTCTGTCAGCCCCCAGATCCTAAAAACTACTGAGGCTAGAGGGCTGCAAATTGGTATGTTGATCATCCACCCTCCAATCATCAAACATCCCAAATTGGTGCCCTCTAGCCTCAGTAGTTTTTATTTTGTTTAAGGTTAAAGTTAGCCGTAATCGTGCTTCTGGCAACGATTAGCCACCACCGCGCCGTCGTTAAATTTTCACGGGCCGCGGTTCATACAGCATAATACCGGGACCACCGAAAGATAGATCTATTTTCGGTGGCCTTGATTATACGCTGTAGCGACTGTACAGAAAACTTGTTTCAAACGTCGATACTGATTTGTCATCATATTCTCTGGATTACCTGAACCCGTAGGGGTTAGCGTCGTCACTGCACCTCATGCAGTGAACTGTAGGCATTACTTAAGGTTCTTTGCAGCGTGAATTCGGCCCCTAGCTGCAACCCCTTTCCTTCCTTTTACTGCATCTCCTGTCATATTCTCTTTCTTCCATTTTACTTTCCACCCTCTCCTAGCAATTGATTCATTGCAACTGCGAGTTTCTCCTCTTGTTACCCCTTTCAAACCTTTTACTGTCAATTTCCGTTCCAGCGCTGAATGACCTCATAGGTCCCAGTAAGTTAAGTTCTATATTCAATTCAATCCAATCAATCGGCTGGAAAGAATAAAAGCGTTTCTGAAAATTTGGGGAAAAATCTCGAACGTCTGGGCTTTCGTCACGGAAGATAATTAATAATTCTTTTGGCAAGAGCTCGACGACGAACGAGACATTCAGTCGGGAAAAGAAAGTTCGTCAGCCTGCCTGAGATTTCAGAGCGAGCAAACACTCGCAGCGAGCAGCGAAGGTGTGAGTCAATGAGTCAACGTGAGTCGAGAATTCGTAATCCCTTCGTTTCGTCTGGGTCAAGAGATCTTCTTCTTCTTGCTCTTCAATTTGCGATTTCGAAATCAAGGTTTTATTAAGCTTCTGGTCCTGGGGGCTTGTGGGAGCGGGGGGCAAGGTGGGGGGAGATCTGGATGGTGTGGGAGGTGGTCTGCAACGTCTCGAAAAACGACAGAAGATTCGCCTGTCAGAAATAATGCCTGTTGGTAATGACGTCAATAAGATTACAGCCAGTCGATGGTACTTGGTGTTGACGTCACCGAATTGACTACTTCAAGAAGTGCTTGTCACTCCTATGGCTTTAAATATCAACAGTATTTATCAGCAGATAATTGGCTACATTAGGATAGCCTTTGTGGTGAATTATCATTGAAAAGGACAAACAGTTTCTCGTATAGTTACCGCACCTAACAGCGCATATGTAGTTATCTTCTTCCCGGCTTGTTTGCAATTGTTTTTATTCTTGAAGACCACTATATATATATATATATATATATATATATATATATATATATATATATATATATATATATATATATATATATATATATATATATATATATATATATATATATATATATATATATATATATATATATATATATATATATATATATATATATATATATATATATGTAGTTATCTTCTTCCCGGCTTGTTTGCAATTGTTTTTATTCATGAAGACCACTATACATACATACATACATACATACATACATACATACATACATACATACATATATATATATATATATATATATATATATATATATATATATATATATATATATATATATATTTAATTAGCTATAATTGTTAAACACACACATATGTGTATATATATGTGTGTTTTCAGAAAGCGGAACAGCTAACTTGCTATGTATTTATATTTTCTACATGTTTTAATTCCGAGAATTGGCTGCGTTGCAAATAGATTACCATCATCTTTAGCCTACGAATAGCAATTCCTTGCTTTCAAGGATGTGTCTGGGTTTAAATAGCAATAAATAACGATAAATAACAGTAAATGGCACCTACTGTTGTAGTTTTCGTCCCAGACAGCAGTTCCAAAAACTGGCAACGAAATTCTGCTAGATTTTGGGGGCAGTTCTGGCGTAACTCGAGACCGCCTCCTCGTCTTCGCGTTCCAAACCCTTTCCAACATTATATCAGCCCTCTTTGCAACGGGATCCGAGCGTCATTTGTTTTAGCAAGAACTTCGCTTTCTGGAGGATCAAAATGCGCCTGTTTTGCAGCGTCAATTTAGTCCCCAACACCGCTCGCCTTACCACGGAATAATGGATGATGGGAAAATGGGGAATAAATGGAGAAGCCGGGAGTATGTATACCATACATACTTCCGGGACAACCAGTTTGAGAATTGGGTTTTTTCCTAGATGGTGACCCCTAAGAGTTTTAGGGGGTCGTTATCTAGGACTAATATATCTTTGGGGTCGTTATCTTTATGATATTTAGTCTTTTGTTTATGTCTTTACGGTAATCCCCAGCGGGCTTGTACTAAACACGCTGCAAAGGTGGATACACGCCGGGTTAAAACCCGTGGGGGTCACTATCTAGGAAGGATCCGAGAATTGCAAGCAGCCAACTGAACTTTCTCACGTATTGTAATTTAGTTTTTTTTTTTTAGTCCTGAACCTTGAACGTATTAAGTATGATCTACTTCTTCAAATGCTGCATCGAGAATCGAAAAATAAGTGTCAATCTTTTTTCGATTCTCGTAGCAGTATTTTAAGAAGATGGTCACTCTTTTCTCAATTCTCGAGGCAGTATTTGAAGGAAAACACTTTTTTTCTCGATTCTCGAAGCAGTATTTAAATAGGATAACTTCTTTTCTCGATTCTCGATTCAGTATTTGAAGAAAAACACTTTTTCTCGATTCTCGAAGCAGTATTTAAATAGGATAACTTCTTTTCTCGATTCTCGATGCAGCATTTGAAGAAAAACACTTTTTTTCTCGATTCTCGAAGCAGTATTTAAAGAGGATAACTTCTTTTCTCGATTCTTGATGCAGCATTTGAAGAAAACACTTTTTTCTCGATTGTCGATGCAGTATTTTAAGAAGAAGGTCACTTCTTTTCTCGATTCTTGACGCAGCATTTGAAGGAGTTACTTCTTTTCTCGATTCTTGACGCAGCATTTGAAGGAGATACTTCTTTTCTCGATTCTCGATGCAGTATTTTAAGAAGAAGGTCACTTCTTTTCTCGATTCTCGACGCAGCATTTGAAAAGATAACTTCTTTTCTCGATTCTTGACGCAGCATTTGAAGAAAACACTTCTTTTCTCGATTCTCGACGCAGCATTTAAAAAAGATAACTTCTTTTTCTCGATTCTCGATGCAGTATTTTAAAAAAACACTTTTCTCTCGATTCTCGATGCAGTATTTTAAAAGGATAACTTATTCTCTCGATTCTCGATGCAGTATTTTAAGAAAAGATACTTCTTTTCTCGATTCTCGATGCAGTATTTTAAAAAGGTCACTTATTCTCTCGATTCTCGATGCAGTATTTTAAGAAGGTCACTTATTCTCTCGATTCTCGATGCAGTATTTTAAGAAGAAGAAACTTCTTTTCTTGATTCTCGATGCAGCATTTTGAAAAGGTCACTTATTCTCTCGATTCTCGATGCAGTATTTTAAGAAGGTCACTTATTCTCTCGATTCTCGATGCAGTATTTTAAGAAGAAGATACTTCTTTTCTCGATTCTCGATGCAGCATTTTAAAAAGGTCACTTATTCTGTCGATTCTCGATGCAGTATTTGAAGAAAAACATTTTTTCTCGATTCTCGAAGCAGTATTTTAAGAAGAAGCCTACTACTCTCGATTCTCGATGCAGTTTTTAAAGAAAGTCACCTCTTTTCTCGAATCTCGATGCAGCGTTTGAAGAAGAAGAAGAAGAAGAAGAAGAAGAAGAAGAAGAAGAAGAAGAAGAAAAGAAAACTTATTATGTTCAAGGTTCAGGACGAAAAACTGAATTACAAAACATGAGTCAGTTTATTCGGGTGCTTGTAATTCTCACAAACTGATTGCCAAGAACGGTGCTTATATAATTTCGATTTCTTGTCTTATTCCCCATTTTCGTATCCGTTCGTGCGTTATTTCTCCCACGCACGGGCTTTATTCAATATCTCTCCTACCCCCGTGCTTTCACTCCATTGGCCAATTATCGAGGACCTTGATTTAATCAACGAATTATGCTGCCTCAGTCATGCAAGAGTTTCCGAGGATGCTTCCCCCTCTCTCTCCTGTCTCTCTCTGTCTCTGTCTCTCTCTCTCTCTCTCTCTCTCTCTCTCTCTCTCTCTCTCTCTCTCTCAGTCCAAATGTGCTATTTTTCTTCTCTCCCTTCCCCTTTCTCTTTCTTCAATTTCAGGATCATCATCATCTCTCTCTCTCTCTCTCTCTCTCTCTCTCTCTCTCTCTCTCTCTCTCTCTCTCTCTCTCTCTGAGTCCTAATGTACTATTTTTTTCTTCTCTCCCCCTTGCTTCGATTTCAAAATCATATTTCTCTCTCTCTCTCTCTCTCTCCTTCCAGACAGCGAAGCAGAGCTCCGAGAAACCACTTGGCGACAACTAAGAGGATTATTTTCAAATGCGAAATGGTAATTATATTCTGTTGATGCGGCCTCAGCTGGTACAGACGCACTTGTGAACACATCGCTGCTTCTGTTTATATAAAGGCGTTTGAGACGCGCATGCGCGTTGCTGCGTTGATGTGCTCGTGTGTGTGTGTGTGTGTTTGCGCGAATGTCTTTCTATAGAAGATTCTCGAAATCATGCCCGAAAAAGAAGCAAAAAATCCAGAAAGTGTCAAAAATATTCATACATCAGTTTATTGCCATAGTTCACCTCTCAAAATTGAACTGACAGATAGTCAATTTTTTCAAGGTAATAAGATTAGCATGGTTAGGTCTGACCTTTTGAAAACTTTGTTATCGATTTACACGGTCATAAAGCGACTCACTTTCATGATCCTGTCAGTTTTAAAAGCATTGCCTTTAGCCTTTGCTCGAGTCATATTCCCAAAAATATTTCCAGGCTTTCAAATTGTTTGCTTTGCTTTTGCTTTGCGTCTGTTTCTTTGCTTGCTTGCTCATTGCCTTCTGGGTACTAGCTGTCAGTTCTATAAGCCTTGCCTTTAGACTTTGCTCGAGTCATATTCCCAAAAATATTTCCAAGCTTTCCAATTGTTTGCTTTGCCTTTGCTTTTCGTCTGTTTCTGTGCTTGCTTGCTCTTTGCCTTCTGGGGACTCGCATTCCCCTTAAATACAAGTTGAATCCACCCATTAAAAGAAAGAAGGAGCATTTCACGACCAGGGTCCTCAAACTCAGACGCCAAAGAAATTCTGAGTCTCGGAACTCCAGACAGTAGTAATCCATCTTCTCGCGTTTCGGCGTTTTTTTTTTTGGGGGGGGGGGATCCGGACTTACTTACCTTCTGCAGTGCCTTCTGCAGGTAAAAGGAGCAACGAAAGACGAAAGATTGATGTCTAGTCTCGTTATCTCAGGCACTGCCGTCTATTTTTTCTTCTAGTTTTCTGTAAAGGAAAACTCTTGAGTTGGTTTTGTCTGTCCGTCCGCACTTTTTCTGTCCGCCCTCAGATCTTGAAAACTACTGAGGCTAGAGGGCTGCAAATTGCTATGTTGATCATCCACCCTCCAGTCATCAAACATACCAAATTGCAGTCCTCTAGCCTCAGTAGTCTTTTTTTTTTTAAATTTAAGGTTAAAGTTAGCCATAATCGTGCATCTGGCAGTGATATAGGACAGGCCACCACCGGCCCGTGGTTATAGATCTATTTTCGGTGGCCTTGATTATAAGCTGTACAGAAACTCGATTGCGCTGAAGAAACTTCGGCGCATATTTTACTTGTTTTTAATAATTTATTTATTTTTTTTTTTGGTTGGTGGGGATGTAAACAATGCTGTGTACCCAATTTTTCAGTTTTTGTCGTCAAGTTTCGAGACGTCGAGATGACCGCAGAAATTATACGAATTTATTTGTCATCACACATACATTATATCATCGTCAATCTATCTCCCCGTCTTGACCCAAATTGATTTATTATTTCGTTTTACCTGAGACTCAGGTGTCATCGTTCCTTGATTGCGTTGTTACCTGCTCCTTGTTACCTGTTACTTGTAGGTTTCTTCACCTCCGTCATTTATTAAATGGCAACGTGATGCAACTTTATTATTTGATAAGTAGTCCTGAAATTCATGAATAGTTCTCATTCAGTTCTGACTTAGAGTGCAATCTTTTGAGGGCGAATTAATTGTATTACTCTCTCTCTCTCTCTCTCTCTCTCTCTCTCTCTCTCTCTCTCTCTCTCTCTCTCTCTCTCTCTCTCTCTGCTAATTTAATTAGTATTTAGCCCAGTAAGAACAAACATCAGTTTTTTCCATGTAAGTGTCTCGGTGAAATTACCCTGAAAATCTCTCTCTCTCTCTCTCTCTCTCTCTCTCTCTCTCTCTCTCTCTCTCTCTAGTCATTTAGCCAAGTAAGAACAAACATCAATTCATTCTCGTGAGCATCTCGGTGAAATCACCCTGAAAATCTGGTAATTTATGTAGTATTTAGCCCAGTAAGAACAAACACTGATTTATTCTATGTAATCATCTCAGTGAAATTACCTGAAAATCTCTCTCTCTCTCTCTCTCTCTCTCTCTCTCTCTCTCTCTCTCTCTCTCTCGTAATTTATTTAGTATTTAGCCCAATAAGAACAAACACCAATTTATTCTATGTAAGCATCTCAGTAAAATTACCCTGGAAATCTCTCTCTCTCTCTCTCTCTCTCTCTCTCTCTCTCTCTCTCTCTCTCTCTCTCTCTCTCTCTCTCTCTCTCTCTCTCTGCTAATTTATTTAGTATTTAGCCCAATTAGAACAAACACCAGTTTATTCTATATGATCATCTCAGTGAAATTACCCTGAAAATCTCTCTCTCTCTCTCTCTCTCTCTCTCTCTCTCTCTCTCTCTCTCTCTCTCTCTCTCACGAAACCTTGGCGGTGCGAGAGAGACAAAAACCTGCAGCGCTCTTCATAGCCGTCTCACTCACTTCACCTGATAGGTGAGTCACGGTGAGGAATCACAGTGAGTCAATTAATGAAGGAAGAAATAAGGTCGCCATGCCGGACAAGACAGGATTTATTAGGTGGGGAATAGCAAGTCGTTCTTTTGTGATGTTTGTGAATGGCGAACGTCTTTTAGTTTTCTGTAAAAGAAAACTGTTGTGCCGGCTTTGTCTGTCCGTCCGCACTTTATTCTGTCCGGACATTTTTCTGTCCGCACATTTCCTTTCCGCCCTCAGGTCTCAAAAACTACTGCGGCTAGAGCGCTGCAAATTGGCATGTTGATCATCCACCCTCCAGTCATCAAACATACCAAATTGCAGCCCTCTAACCTCAGTAGTTTTTATTCTATTTAAGGTTAAATTTAGCCATGATCGTGCTTCTGGCAACGGTATGAGACAGGCCACCACCGGCCCGTGGTTAAAGTTTCACGGACCGCGGTTCATACAGCATTATACCGAGACCACCGAAAGATAGATCTATTTTCGGTGGCCTTGATTATGCGCTGTAGCAGCTGTACAGAAAACTCCATTGTTTTGCTTGTTTCCTTGTGCAATGACGAGACGTAATTATGACGCGAATAGTTGCCAAGGCAGCTAAAAAGAACTCTGTTATTACTGATTGATCAGTAAGATAGCAAATGTGATTCGAATGCAGATGAAATGGGGTTATATCAGACTGCAACGAATGGAAGGGCAAGTCGCGATTACCGAATAATAAAAAAAATTCCCCTCGATCAGATATGAAAGGTGCGTTGATCAGATATATAAAATATGAGAAGACTGATAATTTCAAATTGTATTCATTTCTTTGATGATTTCATAAGGAAGGGAAAATCGTACAAATATCTTAATTTGCAAAATTTTATAATCGAATTCGAGATATTTAAAACAGTTTTAGAGTTTTGATAAGATTAAATTGTTTGAAGCTAATTAAAAAAACAGTCATTTCACTGATAACTTTCTAGGAAAGAGAAAATTGTACAAATATCCTAATATGCAGGATTGTATAATCAAACCATAGATTTTCAACAATTTTAACAGTTATATAGTTTTTATAATATTTAAGTGTTTGATACTATTTTTTTAAACAGCCATTTCACTGATAACTTCCTAGGAAAGGAAAACGGTATAAATATCTTAATTTGCAAAATTGTATAATCGAATCCAAGATATTTGAAACATTTTGAACAGTTGTAGAGTTTTGATAATATTAAATTTGTTTATCCTAATTTTTCTTTTTATTTCAAAACAGTCGGAATTCGCAATAAGCCACCACTGCTAGTCGAGACAAAATGCTTAAAAAAAAAAAAAAAAAAATTAATATTTCTCCCGGATAAAATTCGGACAAAGGGACCCAATGAAGTGTTAAATGACATCGCCTGTGTTTTGGAGGACCTCATTGTCTTGATTGTGTTCTACGTCCCATTGTCTTGAGCGTGCCATTAAGAAAAAAAAAATATATAAGAAAAGGCTACACCCACCTCTTTGGTATAATGGCAGGAAACTGAAAGACAATGGGGTATTGAATGCGAAATTTGCGCGTTCCTGGGCCAGTGAGCCATGAGACGGGCAGATTGAGAGACAGACAAACGGACAAACAGACAGGCCCAGACAGACAGAAATACGACAGACAGACGGAGAAAGGTATGGTAAATGGCCTAGCCCTACTGAAGATACCTCGTCGAGGTCCTTCCGTTTTTAACTGTGACATGATGGTTTGCATTTGGATTGAGCACTGATCATCCTCTCTCTCTCTCTCTCTCTCTCTCTCTCTCTCTCTCTCTCTCTCTCTCTCTCTCTCTGTGGCCCACAACGGTATTTCACAGCATATGTCAACAGAACCATGTTGTATGTCTAAGGTAACTCGCCCATACTGTCCCACAATAAAAATGGGTTTATTACACTACAGTATATGTCATCAACATTTCGGCAATTTATCACAAAAATATCACAGACAGGTTGAAATAAACTGTTCAAACTGTTTTAAATATCTCGGATTCGATTATACAGTTTTGCAAATTAAGATATTTGTACCATTTTGCATGTCTGAAACTTGTTGGATACATATCACAAACAGGCTGAAAACAAAAACACGTCGGAAACTTCTTGCATACTTAACACAAACGGGCTGAAAACAAAAACTCGTGTTAGAAACATGTTGCATACATATCACAAACAGGTTGAAAACAAGTCAACAACAGTAAGTGGAGAGCGAATATGTGGTGAATGCTGGATTATCGTTTAAAGCACTGGTTAAGACTGGCAATAGGTTGTTAGCTTGTATTCAACATGTTTTGTGATGTGTTTCCAATAAGTCGCCGACATGTTGGTGACATGTTTTACTACAGTGTGAACGCACCATCCGGTTATAAGGCCAGAGAGAGAGAGAGAGAGAGAGAGAGAGAGAGAGAGAGAGAGGGAAATAATTAATCAATCATTTTATGTACCGTTACATAAAGGAGAACAAAAGGAAACCTATAAAGATTGATTGCAGAGGAAGATATAGATTTGTTGTCCAGGATTCCCATATTCTCTCTCTCTCTCTCTCTCTCTCTCTCTCTCTCTCTCTCTCTCTCTCTCTCTCTCTCTTAATATATATATATATATATATATATATATATATATATATATATATATATATATATATATATATATATATACATATACATTCATATATGTATGAATATATATATATAAACATATGCATACACACATATATATACATATATTTTTATATATGTGTATACATTTACATATATATATATACACATTTATACATGTACACACACACACACACATATATATATACTGTATATATATATATATATATATATATATATATATATATATATATATATATATATATATATATATATATGTGTGTGTGTGTGTGTGTGTGTGTGTGTGTGTGCGTAATATATTGCAGGTAATAATAATAATAATAATAATAATAATAATAATAATCTATTTAGAGTTTCTGCAATTATTTTAACACCTGTGGCAGGTTACATAATTTCACTTCCTTTTCGTAATTACTAACGTAGTTTACCTGTAAGTTTTGTAATAGCAGCTACAGCTGTGAGTTGCGTCATTATATTACAATTTCCCGCGTATTTCCAAGTCCTCTTATGCAAGCGCTTGACAAATGTCTGCCTTTCGTAACAAATGTCAAACTGATTTTTAGTTTTCTGAAAAGAAAATTATTGTGCCGGCTTGTCTGTCCGTCCGCACTTTTTTCTGTCCGCACTTTTTCTTTCCGCTCTCAGATCTTAAAAACTACTGGGGCTAGAGGGCTGCAAATTGGTATATTGATCATCCACCCTCCAATCATCAAGCATACCAAACTGCAGCCCTCTAGCCTCGGTAGTTTTTATTTTATTTAAGGTTAAATTTAGCAATAATCATGCTTCTAGCAACGATATAGGATAGGCCACCACCGGGCCGTGGCTAAAGTTTCATGGGCCGCGGCTCATACAGCATTATACCAAGACCATCGAAAGATAGTGGCCTTGATTACACGTTGTAGCGGCTGTACAGAAAACTCGATTGCGTCGAAGAAACTTCGGCGAATTTTTTACTTGTTTTACCTGAGAGTCAGGTGTCATTGTTCCTTGATTGCGTTAATTGTTTCCTTGTTACCTGTTACCTGTAGGTTTCTGTCTGGCACCTCTCCGTTATATTTATTAAGTGTCATTATTTCAAAAATAGTCATAAAATTCATAAAATTACTCTCTCTCTCTCTCTCTCTCTCTCTCTCTCTCTCTCTCTCTCTCTCTCTCTCTCTCTCTCTCTCTCTCTC
Source organism: Macrobrachium rosenbergii (assembly GCF_040412425.1). Classification (NCBI taxonomy): domain Eukaryota; kingdom Metazoa; phylum Arthropoda; class Malacostraca; order Decapoda; family Palaemonidae; genus Macrobrachium; species Macrobrachium rosenbergii. The sequence goes on from NC_089781.1 coordinate 16,520,176, forward strand.
TCTCTCTCTCTGTCCATATTATATTTTTCAAGTGTATAATGTTTAATTGGGAAAACTGGTTATTGTGGGAAAACTGGGTAAGTCAAAATGACGCCATTACTGCAAATAAAATTGTAAAGAAAACTCAACTGCCTTTATCTGAAATATTATAAATTAGACTTGGATTAGTATAAATGTTGTGTATATATATATAATATATGTATATATACTTTATATATATGGACACACCTTTATGAGCTTCAATACATCCTAAAGCTTCATTTACCATAGTCTGTATATTCTGTATGATAGACATTCAACCTCAACACTAATTACAGACAGGCCATTGCTATATCCTTGCCATTTTTAAAGCTTACAGAAGACCTCCAGCGCTTGGCATCTTAACTGTTATGAGACTCCTGAAACATATTATTACCTGGTAACAGTTGTTAAAAGCTTCAGAGACTGGTGAAACAATTGCCTGGAAACACTAATGTAGAGTGCTCCATCTCAACACTAATGACAGACAAGCCATTGTTAGAGCCTTGCCGAATTTAGGTAATGATGGCACAGGCGAAAATGGCACAGGTAAAAATAACACGGGTAAAAATGGCACAAGTGAAAAAATAGGAAAAAATGGCACAAGTGAAAAAATAGGAAAAAATGGCACAGGTAAAAAAAATATAGATTCATCTGCAAAGTGTTTAGTAAGCCCCTCGGGATCAGAAATCTGCACACTCAGGCAAAATGGCACAATGTTTCGCTGTGTTTAAAAATAACGGGGATCAAATGTGTTTTGCCGTGTTTAGTAAAATGGGATCAGATGTGTTTTGCCGTGTTAATAAAAGCACCTTGGGGATCCAGTGTGTTTTGCCGTGTTTAGCACTATTCTCTTGGGATCAAATGTGTTTTGCTGTTTTAGTACTACCCCTCGGGGCTCAAATGTGTTTTGCCGTGTTTAGTACTAGCCCCTTGGGGATCAAATGAGTTTCGCCGTGTTTAGCACTAGCCTCTTGGCGATCAAATGTGGGGCCATGTTTAGTACTAGCCCTTAGGGATCAAATGAAACCATGTTTAGTACTAGTCCACTGGGGTCAAATGTGTTTCGCTGTGTTTAGTACTAACCTCTTGGCGATCAAATGTGTTTCGCCGTGTTTAGTACTACCCCTCGGGGATCAGATGTGTTTGCCGTGTTAATACTGTACTAGCACCTTGGGGATCAGTGTGCACGTGTTTAGCACTATTCTCTTGGCGATCAAATGTGTTTTGCTGTTTTTAGTACTACCCCCTCGGGGCTCAAATGTGTTTTGCCGTGTTTAGTACTAGCCCCTTGGGGATCAAATGAGTTTCGCCGTGTTTAGCACTAGCCTCTTGGCGATCAAATGTGTTTCGCCATGTTTAGTACTAGCCCCTTAGGGATCAAATGTGTTTCACCATGTTTAGTACTAGTCCACTGGGGTCAAATGTGTTTCGCCGTGTTTAGCACTAACCTCTTGGCGATCAAATGTGTTTCGCCGTGTTTAGTACTACCCCCTCGGGGATCAGATGTGTTTTGCCGTGTTAATACTGTACTAGCACCTTGGGGATCCAGTGTGTTTTGCCGTGTTTAGCACTATTCTCTTGGCGATCAAATGTGTTTTGCTGTTTTTAGTACTACCCCCTCGGGGCTCAAAATGTTTTGCCGTGTTTAGTACTAGCCCCAGGGATCAAATGAGTTTCGCCGTGTTTGATAGCCTCTTGGCGATCAAATGTGTTTCGCCATGTTTAGTACTAAGGGATCAAATGTGTTTCACCATGTTTAGTACTAGTCCACTGGGGTCAAATGTGTTTACGTGTTTTTTTAACCTCTTGGCGATCAAATGTGTTTCGCTGTGTTTAGTACTAGCCCCTTACGGATCAAATGTGTTTCGCCGTATTTAGTGCTAGCCCCTCGGGTATCAAATGCACTCAGGAACATTTGATCCCGCGGGACTAGTACTAAACACGGTAAAACATTGTAGATGAATCAATATACTTTTTTCCCTCGTGCCATTTTTTCCCAATTTTTTCACTTGTGCCATTTTTGCATGTGTTATTTTACTGTGCCATAAAAGGTTTCGAAGACCTCCAGCGCTGGGTAACTTAGCCTTAATCATATTATTACCTGGTGACAGTGGTTAAAAACTGCAGAGGCTGGTGAAACAAGTGCCTGGGAACACTGAAGCAGAGCACCTAGAGAGAGAGAGATCCAGCGCTTAAGAGTCTTTACGGATACGCATACAGAGGTGACAGAGAGGTAAGGTTACAGGTGTTGGTTACCTGTGACTCATTCAGACCAGGACATCTGTGCACATGTGTAGCTGCGTTTGTCCTTTCCTCTCGACCGATAGTGTGTGGTCGTGTGTGCATCTGTACACCTGTTGACCTGTTTAAAGTCTTTCTTTTTTATTTTTTTGCTTGTTTTCACTTTCAGCAGTGAAAGTTGTTCAGGTTTCTGGAGCATCAGAAGAAGAAAGTTCAGAGAGAGAGAGAGAGAGAGAGAGAGAGAGAGATTGTTTAAATAACTTTTTCTTCAATTGTATATTGTTGCAACCTTTAGAGAGAGAGAGAGAGAGAGAGAGAAAGCATTGTTTAGAGAGAGAGAACTTTTGTAAATCGCCTTTTCTTTCGTCGTATGTTGTTTCAGCCTTTCCTGAGAGAGAGAGAGAGAGAGAGAGAGAGAGAGAGAGAGAGAGAGAGAGAGAGAGAGAGAGTACTGCTTAACAGATGTATGTTGTTTCAACCTTTCTTCAGAGAGAGAGAGAGAGAACTGCTTAACAGATATTTCTTTCCTCGTATGTTGTTTCAACCTTTCTTGAGAGAGAGAGAGAGAGAGAGAGAGAGAGAGAGAGAGAGAGAGTACTGTTTAAATCACTTTGTCTTTCCTTGTAAGTTGTTCCAACCTTTCCTGAGAGAGAGAGGGAGAGAGAGAGAGAGAGAGCTATGTAAAAATCACTTTTTCTTTCATCGTATGCTGTTGCAAAGAGAGAGAGAGAGAGAGAGAGAGAGAGAGAGAGAGAGAGAGAGAGAGAGAGAGAGTATACTTTATAAATCACTTTTTCTTTCCTCCTGTGTTGCTGCAACCTTTACTCATATTTTTTCCGCCCAGTTGCTACTAAAGATTTAATTACGAAGTCTTTTCTTCAGTCTAATCTTATATATAAATCATTTCACACTCATCTCACTAAATCATTTTAAACCAGATCATTTTTACTAAATCATTTTTCAAAACGGAAATGAAAGTGTCATCAGTTCCCTGAATAAAGTTGCATGAGCCATTCAGTGTTACTTAACTAGCAAAAAACATGTAAAAAAAACCAGGCAATTTGCAAATCATTCTCAGAAATAAATAATAAAACAAACACTCGACGTAAATAAAAATAATGGTGACTGAATTAATATCCCCCCCCCACGCCAGTTGTAGTCGAGTGTTATTGCACGTCGAATGAGTGATGTAGATCGACATTCTCGTCGATTCTCTGACAAACAACTTGAATGGGGTACTTTGGATAAATTACCCTCGGCGAGAAGTGTTTGTCTGTGGAAGTTTTTCACCATTTCCTGAAAGTTTGTCATCAGATACTGAATTAATTTGTCCACACACACACACACACACACACACACACACATATATACACATATATATATATATATATATATATATATATATATATATATATATATATATATAAATAATCTTTATACAGTTCAGTTTTCATCTGGCCTCATTGCAGCCCACTACCACTCACACCTGTCTGTTGCAGGTTAAGTCAAACGTGCCATGAAAACATAAACAACATGTTGTGCACATATCTCAGACAGGTTACAAACAAATTGACGATTTTAAGAGGAAAACAAATCTTTAGCCAGTGCTCGATATTCGTACGAAGCACTGGCTGGGACTAATAATAAGTCGTTGACTTGTGTTGAGATTGTTTGTGACATGTAGGCAAGAAGTTGTCGACATGTATTTTGAACTGTTTTACTGAAGTGAGGGGGTTGCGTCCACACTACAAGAAAACATAGCATATACATATGCCATTTATCGTATTCAAATCAAATGGATAATCATATGAAGCATTGTTAGAACTACTAATAAGTTGTCGACTTGTATTCAACCTGTATGTGATATGTATGCAACAAGTTGTCGACATGCATTATGACATGTTTTACTGAAATATCGGGGTGCATCCACACTACAAGAAAACATGTCATAAACATAGGCCATTTATCGTATACAAATCAAATGGATAATCATATGAAGCGTTGGTTAGAACTACCTGTAAGTTCGAATTGTATTCCACACGTTTGTGATATGTAGACGATAAGTTGTCGACATGTGTTTAAGACACTCAATATTTGACAAAATGGGAACCCTAATTTTTGCGTGTCCTTGTTCTTGTAAGCCGAAGCTGGTGGCCATTTTTTCAGAATGCACGTATGTAAAAAAAGATATCAGACACACCAGCATGTTTCATAAAAGCCTAGAACATGTTGACAACATTTGATTTCCGCAAAGCTCACTGCAGGTTCATCATCGCTGTTACTACCGTTTTCAAGGTTCGTGATTAACAGCAGATGCACTGCGTGGTTTCAGTTGCAGGCCAGAGCAATTGGTTATAATTGGACAATTTCCAACTGAGAAATTGATATTAGTCATAATAATGATGCGAGTATGTACAGCGTACACTACATTAGAGGCTGCATGTTCAATGAGATCCTGGAGACGGAGGACTTCATACATATATATATATATATATATATATATATATATATATATATATATATATATATATATATATATATATATATATATATATAATTTATATATATACTGTAGATAGATAGATAGATAGATAGATACATAGATATATAGATAGACAGATAGAGATTTATGTTATTATTATTCAGAAGATGAGCGCTATTCACATGGAACAAGCCCAGAGGGGCCATTGACTTGAAATTCAAGCTTCCAAAAAAGTAGTGCTCTTTAGGAAGAAGTAAGAGGAAGTAAAGGGAAATACAGAAAGAAGAGATCTCACTTATTAAAGAAGAAAATAAATTAATATAAGAAGAAAATAAATTAATATATTAATAAATAGATAAAAATGTATTAAAATGCAAGGAGAATAGTATTAGGTAGTAATGCATATAGGCTATATATATATATATAATATATATATATATATATATATATATATATATATATATATAATATATATATATATATATATATATATATATATATATATATATATATATATATATATATATATATATATATATATATATATATATATATATAGTCTCAGTCATTGGGCAGCTACTTGGAAATCTTAGCTTAATGATGGGTTGGTATTATTCATCATTAAGCTATATATATATATATATATATATATATATATATATATATATATATATATATATATATATATATATATATATATATATATGTATATATATATATACAGTATATATGTGTACACGACTTGGTGATGGTGTTTACAAATGGAATCTTCTTTCTTTTTTGCGAAATAAATAATTACCTTTAAATTACGGATTATATTGATAATAATCTAGTCCTGTCTGCTTGTTTTGAAAATATAACTTGAGTATTATAAATACTGAATTAGGCCTAAGCCTCTTAAACAGCTTTTCCAGTGTGGTGGTGGTTAATCAACCCTTATATTATTATTATTATTATTATTATTATTATTATTATTATTATTATTATTATTATTCGGAGGATGAACCCCATTCATAAGGAACAAGCCCACAAAAGGGGCCATCGACTTGAAAAGCAAACTTCCAAAGAACATAGTGTAGTGATCATTCGAAAGAAGCAGCAGAAGGTCAGGGGAATTACAGAAAGATAGGGATCGTTGTTCCTTTTATCATCGGCCTCACTGGGGATACTTAATCAGAATTATTCTGTAACCACACTCGAACACGAATTTTAAATCCAATTTTCAAATTCCTTCTACCATGGAAAGGGTGTTCAAGAACTGAAACAACAAAAAGCCAAGATTCTTGGCTGGAGTGTGGCAGGAAGATCATATTACGAATTTGAAACCAGTCTTGGATCTCAGAGACTGAAATGGTTTGGACATGTAATGGGAAGAGGAAATATAATATATAATTTGAAAGCAGAATGGGACGTCAGAGACCGGGATGGTTGGGACATGTGATGAGAAGAGGAAATCTAACATACAATTTGAAAGCAGACTGGGATCTCAGAGACCGAGATGGTTGGGACATGTGATGAGAAGAGGAGTAGTGATGGGAAGAGGAAATATAATATACAATTTGAAAGCAGAATGGGACCTCAGAGACCGAGATGGTTGGGACATGTGATGAGAAGAGGAGTAGTGATGAGAAGAGGAAATCTAACATACAATTTGAAAGCAGACTGGGATCTCAGAGACCGAGATGGTTGGGACATGTGATGAGAAGAGAAGTAGTGATGAGAAGAGGAAATATAATATACAATTTGAAAGCAGACTGGGATCTCAGAGACCGAGATGGTTGGGACATGTGATGAGAAGAGGAGTAGTGATGAGAAGAGGAAATCTAACATACAATTTGAAAGCAGACTGGGATCTCAGAGACCGAGATGGTTGGGACATGTGATGAGAAGAGAAGTAGTGATGAGAAGAGGAAATATAATATACAATTTGAAAGCAGACTGGGATCTCAGAGACCGAGATGGTTGGGACATGTGAGAAGAGAGAAGAAGAGAAGAAATATAATATACAATTTGAAAGCAGACTGGGATCTCAGAGACCGAGATGGTTGGGACATGTGATGAGAAGAGGAGTAGTGATGAGAAGAGGAAATATAATATACAATTTGAAAGCAGAATGGGACCTCAGAGACCGAGATGGTTGGGACATGTGATGAGAAGAGGAGTAGTGATGAGAAGAGGAACTTTAATATACAATTTGAAAGCAGAATGGGATCTCAGAGACCGAGATGGTTTGGACATGTGATGAGAAGAGGAAATATAATAGAAATGGACGTAGCAGGGCGAGGAATGAAAGGAAAACATAGAGAATCATGGAAAAGAGACGCAGATGATGTCCTGGATCACAGAGGGAGCTCATGAATTCACGTCTAACCCCGTAGGAACTTTACTGATGAAAATGATAAAGACCACTACTTTATACAAGCTTCAACAGCTTCAGAAAACCCCAGAAAAACAAATAAAAACACAGACAAAACAACATCGAGGGTCTAAAGATGAAACGGACAAGAGAAGGAAGCCTTCAGATTGGCGTAGATGGCTACAGGAGCGTCTGGGAACAGACAGACAGACAGACAAACAGACAGACAGTCAATGAGAGGCAATACGGCAAGATATCGACTACCCTCCGCAGCAATTACATTAAGCCTCTTCGAGGTCATTTATCAGGGATCCATTAAGGAAAGGGGGATGGGGAGGGGCGGAGATGGGTGGGGAGGAGAATGAGGGAATGGGGGTTGGAGGGGGGAAGGGGGAGAGGTGGATTAGACGCCTTACCTATCTATTAAGGAAGAAGAAGGAGTCACTAACCTATTGTATGACATTGTTGCTGTTTCTCCTCCTCCTCCTCCTCCTCCTCCTCCTCCTCCTCCTCCTCCTTTATCTTATTCTTCTCCTCTATCTTCTTCCTCCTCTTCTCCTTTGTTGTATTCTTCTCCTGTATCTTCTTCGTCTTCTTCTCCTTTATCTTATTCTTCTCCTCTACCTTCTTCTTCTTCTTCCTCTTCTTCTCCTTTATCTTATTCTTCTCCTCTGTCTTCTTCTTCTTCTTCTTCTTCTTCTCCTCTTATCTTCTTCTTCATATTCTCCTCCTCCTCCTCCTCCTCCTCCTTCTCCTCCTCCTCCTCCTCCTTCTTCTTCTTCTTCTTCTTCTTCTTCTTCTTCTTCTTCTTCTTCTTCTTCAACTGTAGGTGGCTTGATTTCTTCCTGATTATCCACTATATATATGAATATGTTTGTCATCTTTAATCATTCAATTCTCGACCCTCAGTATTCATCTTTTCCTTCTCATCCTACTACAGTTTTTCTCTGTTCTCTTTATTCTGCTTTTCTCTTATTGTTCTTTCTTTCTCTCTTCCTCCATTTCGCTTTCATAAACATTTAAAATGAAGGAAAATTTACAGTCAGGTTTTTTGGAGTGGATTACGGTAAATATCCACAGCCGATATTATTGAGGTGTCTCGCGATTGGCTGAAGCTCATTCTCCTCGCCAATCACAAGGTACAATTCAGATGCATTGGCCAATCAGATGCAAGATGAAGGTTTCAGCGACATCAGCTGCGGATTCTTACCGTCTGCTGGAAAAAACTTGACCTAAATCGAAATGTCTTTTGAAGGATAAGAAGCAAGAGTTTGGAAGGATCATATTTCTCTCTCTCTCTCTCTCTCTCTCTCTCTCTCTCTCTCTCTCTCTCTCTCTCTCTCTCTCTCTCTCTTTCAATGTACTATTTTTTCTTTCTTTTCTGCCCCGCTTTCTCTTGCTTCAATTTCAGGATCACCTCTCTTTCTATCTCCCTCTATTTCTTTTTCTCTCAGTCCTAATGTACTATTTTTCCTTTTTTCCTTTCCCCTTTCTCTTACTTCAATTTCAGGATCATCTCTCTCTCTCTCTCTCTCTCTCTCTCTCTCTCTCTCTCTCTCTCTCTCTCTCTCTCTCTCCTCAGCCCTAGTGTACTATTTTTCTTCTTCTCTCCTCCCTTGCTTCAATTTCAAAATTATATTTCTCCCCCCCCTCTCTCTCTCTCTCTCTCTCTCTCTCTCTCTCTCTCTCTCTCTCTCTCTCTCTCTCAGTCCTAATGTACTATTTTCTTCTCTTCTCCTCCCTTGCTTCAGTTTCAAAATATATTTCTCTCTCTCTCTCTCTCTCTCTCTCTCTCTCTCTCTCTCTCTCTCTCTCTCTCTCTCTCTCTCTCTCTCTCTCTTCAATATCAAGATCATATTTCTCTCTCTCCCTCTCTCTTTAATTTCAGAATCATATTTCTCTCTCTCTCTCTCTCTCTCTCTCTCTCTCTCTCTCTCTCTCTCTCTCTCTCTCTCTCTCTCTCTCACACAGTCCTTTTCAAAATCCATCTCAGTAATTAAATCCCGGGTGCATCTCACCTTGGCTACAAAAAACAAGACAAACCAAAACAAAACAAAAAATAAAAGGAACATCGATATCGCACAATTCCCTAATGCTCTACATTTTCCCCAACGGGCAGAAGCAACGCGCGTGAACTCTGACGGCGCTGACAAAATGAGAATGCAAAGGGCGTGTTGCATTAAAGGGGAGGGTCTTTGGAGGTCTCTGGACCTCCTGAGGGAGGAGGGAGGGAGGGAGGGAGGAGGAGACACGGAAGGAGGAAGAAAAGGTCATGCCGTTTGTCAATGTTACTTTTTTTTTTTTTTTTTTTTTACAGTTTACGGAAGTTGATCTTGTACATTACTTGTGTTTCTCTGCTCTTCGTGGTTTATCATATTTTTTCTCTGTTTCTCCCCTTTTTTTGTCGTTTCCTTAGTGCTTTGGACAGAGAGGGATCGTTGGAAATATATATATATACACATGTACGAGTATATATATAATATTTATATATGTTTATATATACATATATATGTATGTATATATAATAAATAAATATATACATAAATAAATTAATACGAGAATTTGTTAGGTCTCATAATTTATTGATTCAAAGTGAACCCTGAATGTCGAACGACAAACATATATATATATATATATATATATATATATATATATATATATATATATATATATATATATATATACATATATATATGTATATATATACACACATATATATATATATGTATATATACGCGCACACACACACATATATATATGTATGTATTTATACTGTATGTATACGGTTGTCGTTCGACATTCACGATTCACTTTGAATCAATAAATTATGAGGCCTAACATATTCTCGTACGAATTTATTCATATATATTTATTTATTTATTATTTGTTTTAGCGTGCAAACATTCAGGCATTAATTGAAAAATACTCTTAGTAGCACGAATCTTGAAATGGAGAAACAAATCCGCTATTGTGTATGGGTACAAATATATTTAAAGATAAAGGTAAACAGTGTTCGAGAATCTGTTCGAAAGAAGGGAATCGTGCAGATTCTAAAAACACTCTGTTTAACTTCATTTTGAGATATATTTGTCCACACATAACTGGATTTGTTTCGCCACTCAAGGCATTGTTGTTGCTTAAAGTATTTGCTTGCAAGTGCAGAACTGATCATTTACCAAAGTTACCTCATTACATGTGAAGCGCAAAGGACTATTCTGCCCTAAAATGGAAGACTGCAGTACCTGCAAAAATACAAAACTGAGAAAAATGGTAGATACTGCAGTTTTCTCTTGCCTTACTACTGATTTTGCAGATACTGCAAATAGGACCCCCTAACCAAAGCATTGAAGAAGAATCATTCTGAAACTGCAGTAACTTGTGTATTAGTATTTCACGAGCCCAATAGGTGGCATATCTCAATTTCGAAAATTTTGCAGGAACTGCAGTTTTCCATTTTAGAACAGTAGGTACCTCATATTTTCCATAGAGTTGTAGCTGACTGGGATTAGAAAAATGCCTGGTGGAGTTAGAGTATTTTTTAACAAATATTGAAAATCCCACATTGTACATAACACCTCATCTTAATGGACGCTTTAGGGGCTAACTTTTACCTTAAATAAATAAAAAATACTGAGGCTAGAAGGCTGCAATTTGGTATGTTTGATGATTGGAGGGCGGATGATCAACATACCAATTTGCAGCCCTCTAGCCTCAGTAGTTTTCAAGATCTGACGGCGGACAGAAAAAGTGCGGACGAACAGACGAGCCATCTCAATAGTTTTCTGTTACAGAAACTAATAAAAAGAAATCCCGACAGGTAATCCCGGAGGTAACACAAACTTGAAACATACGACAGTAAGATTACTTTTTTTTTTTTAATCGTTCCGCCCGCTTGGGCGAGTGTCGTTAGTATCAACCTCAAACGTTTCTCCTTAAATGTTTCGTGAAATGTTGGTATAAATGTTTCTGCAAACTTTTGTTGTAGATGCTTTTATTTCTTTTGTTTTTCTGACTCTGACTAATGGCTTTCAAATCCAGGGGATTTGCAGCGAGCAGAAGTAAAGCCTGGTACGCAAAGGGTTACAGTGTTTTCAAGCAGTGTACATTAGAAGAAAGTGAATGACTAATAATATGAGCTTTAAAAAGAATAAGTAACATTTCCTACTTTTGTAAACACCCTGTAGGAATATATATATGTATATGTATGTATATATATATATAATATATATATATATATATATATATAGATATATATATATATATATATATATATATATATATATATATATATATATATATATATATATATATATATATATATATATATATAGAGAGAGAGAGAGAGAGAGAGAGAGAGAGAGAGAGAGAGAGAGAGAGAGAGAGAGAGAGATTATATATTTTATATGTATACAGTAGATTATATATATGTATATATGTTATATACAATCTATATATATTGTGTATGTATAAATATATAGCCTATATATATATATATATATATATATATATACATATATAATTACAATCACTTTTGTACGTGATTCATTTATCATCCATTACCACAGGTGAAAAATAAGGTCCTGACTGGTTTCGACTTTATTTCCAAGCCATTGACTTTGAAATAAAGTGAAACTCCAATCAGATTTCCCGTCTCTATCTCTTATTTTTCATTGTGATATTATATATGATATATATATATATATATATATATATATATATATATATATATATATATATATATATATATATATATATATCACAGGTGAAAAATAAGAGACAGGGTGTAGGTCCTGACCGGTTTCGACTTTGTTTCCAAGTCAGTGGTTTGACATAGACATATACATGCGCAAGAGGTTAGTAACACTACAGCAAAAGATTCCTCATGAAAAAAAAAATTAAATTATGGAAGAAATAGACGATGAATATATAAATAGGCACAAAGATCGTAGACTGATCACCCTGTCAAGGTAGCCATCATTAGGGCTTCTCTCTTTAAGAAGCAAGAAATCCTTCAAAGCAATTTATCTCTAAGCAGACTCTATCTCAGGAAAGTGGACATTTCAATCGTCATTTAGAAGACAAAACGATACCTGTTGCAATATAAATGTTTAAAAAATAAGTAAAATATGCGCCGAAGTTTCTTCGACGCAGTCAAGTTTTCTGTACAGCGTATAATCAAAGCCACCAAAAATAGATCTATCTTTCAGTGGTCTTGGTATAATGCTGTATGAACGGCGGCCCATGAAACTTTAGACACGGCCTGGTGGTGGCCTGGCCTGTATCGTTGCCAGACGCACGATTATGGCTAACTTTAATCTTAAATAAAAACTGCTGAGGCTAGAGGGCTGCAATTTTATATGTTTGATGATTGGAGGGTGGGTGATCAAAATACCAATTTGCAGCCCTCTAGCCTCAGTCCTTTGTAAGATCTGAGGGCGAACAGAAGAAGTGCGGACGGAAAAAAGTGCGGACGGACAGACAAAGCCAGCACAATAGTTTTCTTTTCAGAAAACTAAAATTCAGGAATATAGAGAATGTTTTCGAGCTTTGTATATTGGAAGGAAATGATTGACAAATAGTAGCAATTAAAAGAATGAACAATATCACTACATCTTTTGGTGGATGGTATAGGGACTTCTCACTAGAATCTTTCGGGATTTATCCCCAGAATCCATAGGGAATTATACCCATATTCCGTAGGGACTTATCCCAAGAATCTGCAGGAACTTACCACCCCAGAGTAGTAGGGAATTATCCCCAGAATCCGTAGGGGAATATCCCCAGAATCCATAGGGACTTATCTCCAGAATCTGTAGGGAATTATCCCCAGAATTCGTACGGACTTATCCCAAGAATCTATAGGGACTTATCCACAGAATCCGTGGGGAATTGTCCCCAGAATCCATAGGGACTTATCTCCAGAATCTGTAGGGAATTGTCTCCAAAATCCGTAGGGAATTATCACTAGAATCCGTAGGGAATTATCTCCAGAATCCATCAGTAATAGGGGAAAATGACTACGATTTCCAAACAAAACCCACCACCACCAATGCCTTCGAGCTAAAGGGAAAATCTTGAACTGTTGCAAATGGTGATTAAGCAAATGGGGCGGAAGCAGGGATTTCGTACCCTGTGGGGGGAGGGGGGAGGGGGAAAGGGGATTAATTCTGTGAGTGCCTCAGTCCCTGGGCGATTTCATTCCAGTATTGCAAGGGGCAATTTCATCCTGGCTGGCTATTTTAATGGCTGGGAAGTTTAACTGATGGAGAATGAGGGTTCCATATAAGTTTGGAAATACGAATGGTTTTCGCTTTTTTAATAATTTTTATCGCATTTAATTGGCTTTTAGTGTTATCCGTCCCAAAAGAGTAAGATATCTATTTCGTCGACTTTTAAAGATCCATTTTTTGTAAACAAAGTTTTTTCTTTTTATTTCACACGCGAAAAAAAAATTGTGCACTTAAAAGAACGCAATTTATATTTCCCGTGCAAGACTGTATGACCTGATCAGTCTTATTCTTCATTTATGTTCTGCTGACTTCTTCATCTTGTTCCGGAAATGCTTCAGTTTATGAAGTTAATGCTTCAGTTTACGAAGTTAATGCTTTGCTTTACGAAGTTAATGCTTCAATTTACGAAGTTAATGCTTCACTTTACGAAGTTAAAGCTTTGCTTTACAAAGTTAATGCTTCGCTTTATGACGTTAATCCGTCCCTTTACGAAGTTAATCCTTCACTTGACGAAGTTAATGCTTCACTATATGAAGTTAATCCTTCACTTTATGAATTAAATCCTTCACTTTATGAAGTTAATGTTTCACTTTATGAAGGTAATCCTTCACTTTATGAATTAAATCCTTCACTTGAAGTTAATTCTTCACTTTACGAAGTTAATCCTTCACTTTATGAAGTTAATCCTTCACTTTATAAATTTAATCCTTCACTTTATGAAGTCTGTTAAGGTCGACCTACCACCATTTTCTCTTGTTGCGTATTTCCCAAACAGCTTCCAAAACACTTAATTTTTGATGATTTTATTTGACGCTGTTCTCGCGTCTCTTGTGAACCCTCTCATCCTTTGTTCATTAGATTTCATGACGAAGTTTTGTGTGGCGTCCAAACTCCGACCAAACTTAATTATGAAATGTCAGTAATTTGTTGCAATACACTGCAAAAGAAAGCTTGAAATTCTTGCAAGTTATTATTAAAACAGTCGTTTCATTCTTTACTTAATCGATTTTCTTCAAGTTACGTCATTCTCCTTTCAATACCCCGTAGGGGGGAAGTGCCGTCAGTGTACCTCACGCGGTGCACCGTAGGCATTACTTCAGTTTCTTTGCAGCGTCCCTTCCATGGGCCCCTAGCTGCAACCCTTTTCATTCCTTTTACTGTACCTCCATTCATATTCTCTCTCTTCCATCTTGCTAGCCACCCTTTCCTAACAATTGTCTCATAGTCCAATTGCGAGGTTTTCCTCCTGCCACATCTTTCAAACCTTGCTACTCTCAATTTCCATTTCAGCTCTGAATGGCCTCATAACTCCCAGTGCTTGGCCTTTGGCCTAAATTCTGTAATCCATTCCATTCCCCTTTTTACATAGATAAAAAAATACCTTCCCTTCGAAGTTATAAAACGAAGAATTTCTGAACTAAAAAGCGAAAAATCACTTTCGATTCCAGTAATAAGGGAAGCTTAGTGCCACGGTTCTGGTATCACTGGCACTAACTTGTTTGGCAACACTGCCTTTGAGCTGAAAGGTTGCATTACGCTCTCATAGCAATAACATTGTCCTCTTCAATGGATTTAGCGACTCATTAAATTTTCAAGGTCAGTGCGCAAGGTGATTTGAAGGTCACTGAATGTACTTACGTTCTTATCTATTTATTTATTAATTTGTTGTTTTTTTTGTTTTTTATTGTTTAATAATTGATCTCTTCTTTCTGTATTTCCCTTTACCTTCTATTACTTCTTTCTAGTGAACACCATAATACTCTTTGGAAGTTTGAATTTCAAGTCAGTGGCCCCTGTGGTGAGCTTGCTCCATATGAACAGGGTTCATCTTCAGAATAATAATAATAATAATAATAATAATAATAATAATAATAATAATAATAATAATAATAATAATAATAATAATAATAATAATAATACCACATTCTTTGGACGTTTGAATTTCAAGTCAGTGGCCGTTGTGATGGGCTTGTTCCATAGGAATAGGTTTCATCTTCTGAATAATAATAATAATAATAATAATAATAATAATAATAATAATAATAATAATAATAATAATAATAATAATAATAATATGAATATGAATGCCACATTATTTGGAACTTTGAATTTCAAGGCAGTGGCCCCTATGGTGGGCTTGTTCCATATGAATAGGTTTCATCTTCTGAATAATAATAATAATAATAATAATAATAATAATAATAATAAACACTGACCTTCATTCTTTCGTAAGCATTTTCGTTTTAAAATGTTGACGAAAAGGAACCAATCTCTGATTCCCAAAAACTTCAACATCATCAAATGGAGAATCCACTTCCGGTCGCCCAGGTGTTTAATGACCAATTGTATCCCCCAAACCGGAAGTCAAGCCGATTTGGAAATCGGTTCCGTCGGTAACCGAGTTAATTAATTTGCAAACGTCTCCCATTAGCTCCATTAACTGGTAGAGGCTTGGTGATCAGTACCCGTTAATTGATAGTGTAGGTTGTGTGTAGTCACATTATCGTCGTTCGCTTGTTAATTTTTGTATATGTTTTAAAGGAGTCTTTTTTTTTTATTTTCAAGTTGATTTTTTTGCGATGTGAATATTTTGTTGTTGTTCCAAAAATTTATATAGGCTTTAAAGCCGTTTATGGAAAGAGAGAGAGAGAGAGAGAGAGAGACCTACGAACCGGGATTCGTTGAGATATGGATCCGTTGAGATATATATATATATATATATATATATATATATATATATATATATATATATATATATATATATATATGATTATATATATATATTTATATATATATATATATATATATATATATATATATATATGTATATATATATATATATATATATATATATATATATATATATATATATATATATATATATATATATATATATATATATATATGTGTGTGTGTGTGTGTGTGTGTGTGTGTATATATGTGTGTGTATATATATATATATATATATATATATATATATATATATATATATATAGATAGAGAGAGAGAGAGAGAGAGAGAGAGAGAGAGAGAGAGAGAGAGAGAGAGAATAAAACAGCAAGTACCAGAGCAGCCGGAAGCTTGACGGACAGAAAAAAAAAACACACACACACACGCACAACAGGGACAAGAAAAAAAAAAACCACGCAACGTCCATGCAAGTGCGCCAACGATTTCCGGAAGAGAGAGAGAAAAAAAGAGAAAGTCTAGTATGCCAAAACTAAACAATCCTGTCGTGTTTATTCGTCTATGGCAACAACACGGAACTGAAAGAAATCCAATGATTGTGCTTCCGGAAACACACAAAGCGCCAGCAACAACAAAGCGTCGCTTTCATCTGCCGCCGAGTTTTTCCAATTTACTAAAGGGAAGGTCAGTCGAAACAGAGCGGAATATAAAGTTTAGGCCAAAGGCCAAGAGCTGGGACCATTGATGATGAGGTCATTCAGCGGTGAAAGGGGAAATTGAGAGTAAAGAAGGTTTGAAAGGTTTTTAACAGGAGGAAAAAAAGTTAAGTCTACCTTAGTTTTACCAGACCACTGAGCTGATTAACAGCTCTCCCAGGGTTGGCCAGAAGAAGGATTAGACTTATTTTACGTGGCTAAGAACCATTTGGTTGCTTAGAACGGGACCTGCAGCTTATTGTGGAATCCGAACCACATTATAGCGAGAAATTAATTTCTATCACCAGAAATAAGTTCCTCTAATACAGTAGGAAAACCTCAAAGCAGTTGCACTTTGAAGTAACTGTTAGGAGACGGTGGACAGCAAGGTGGAAGAAAGATAATATGAATGGAGGTACAGTAAAAGGAATGGGAGGGTTACAGCTAGCTAGGGGCCGAAGGAAGGTCAATAAAGATTAATGAAGAACAGGTCGCTTAGATAATACCGAGGGGTAATTGGAAATCGAGGTAAACGTCGATTTAAATCACTTACAGGTGAAATTTAAGGAGGACCTTTCATTGATAAGACTCCCTTAGGGAGGGGTTAGTGCCATCAATTTTCGAGTCATTTTTAAAATTCCTGGAAGGACTGGCATTGTGGTGACTCGCCTGTAAATATATGGATTTATGCAGATCTATAAAGACCGTGAAACAGAAGACTCTGCGCGGGATAAATGCTGCAAGCACTTGAAGGCATTGCATGAGTCTTGGTTTGCAGAAGAGTAGCTCGGATGCCAAGCTTGAAAAATGTCAGAGTTCAAGAAGAAGAAGAAGAAAAAGTAGGAGGAGGAATTAAATATTGTTTTCTTCGTGGAAAGAAGAAGAAGAGGAGGAGGAGGAAGAGGAGGAATTAGATATTATTTTCTTCGTGGAAAGAAGAAGAAGAGGAGGAGGAGGAAGAGGAGGAATTAGATATTATTTTCTTCGTGGAAAGAAGAAGAAGAAGAAGAAGAAGAAGAAGAAGAAGAAGGAGGAGGAGGAGGAGGAGGAGGAGGAGGAGGAGGAGGAGGAGGAGGAGGAGGAGGAGGAGGAATTAAATAACGTTTTCTTCGTGGAAAGAAGAAGAAGAAGAGGAGGAGGAGGAATTAAATATTGTTTTCTTCGTGGAAAGAAGAAGAAGAAGAAGAAGAAGAAGAAGAAGAAGAAGAAGAAGAAGAAGAAGAAGAGGAGGAGGAGGAGGGGGGATTAACACTTTTCTTCGTGGAAAGACGAAGAAGAAGAAGAAGAAGAAGAGTAGGAGGAGGAGAGGGAAGAGGAGTAAGAGGAGGAATTAAATACTGCTTTCTTCGTGGGAAAAAAGGAGAAGAAGAAGAAGAAGAAGAAGAAGAAGAAGAAGAAGAAGAAGAAGAAGAAGAAGAAGAAGAGGAGGAGGAGGAGAAGGAAGAGGAGGAATTAAATATTGTTTTCTTCGTGGAATGAAGAAGCAAATGTGGATAAATAAACGTAGGCTACGTGTAGGAAGGGGTAGGAGTTATAAGCCAACATGTTGACCTAACTTGAGTACAGCATGAGGCAAGCCAACATGTTGATCTAACTTGAGTAAAGTACGAAGAAAGCCAACATATTGACCCAACTTCAGTACTGTATGAAGCAAGCGACTCTGAAGTGGGTGGAGCTTTCTTTCAGACTTTTTGTTTACATCCTAGACTGAGCGAGACTGGGTTGTTGTCCATATGTTTCAGTCTTGCTTGGTTAGAAGGCTTATATCTGTAATTTTTTTCAGTAAGGTGTTAAATTGTCCATCGGTTATTTTCTTTGTTTTTTCGGCCTTAGTAAGGCGTAAAGCATTTGTAGGTTTTTTTTTCTTGGTCTGTGGAATAAGGCGCAAGCTATTCGTAAGTATGATTTTTTTTTTTTTTAACTCCGTCAAAAATACGCGAGTCATCCATAGGTTGTGTGTGTGAGAGAGAGAGAGAGAGAGAGAGAGAGAGAGAAATATGTGTATGTTAGAGAGAGAGAGAGAGAGAGGGGGGAGAGAGAGAGAGAGAGAATGTGTGTACGTAAGAGAGGGAGAGAGAGAGAGAAAGAGAGAAATATGTGTGTAAGTGTGAGAGAGAGAGAGAGAGAGAGAGAGTATGTGTATATCTGAGAGAGAGAGAGAGAGAGGAAGTATGTGTGTGTGCGTATTATTTTCCGTAGCCGCTGCAACTGATAATCTAGCTAAAATGGTGTCAAGCGGAGTCAGCCCATGATAAGAGCTGCATGAACCTGCTCTCTCTCTCTCTCTCTCTCTCTCTCTCTCTCTCTCTCTCTCTCGCAAAATCGATACATAGCCATGAGCCAGCAAGGTACGATTGCCAGTCAAAAAAGAAATAAAAAAAAGTCTACAGGGCGTGACATTATCTATAAAATGATGCTGATACGTAACATTTTATTACAGCTTTAGCTTGGAAGTATTCCTGTTTCTTGTGGATAGTGAAGGATATGATGAACATTCTGTAGACGCGTTTTTTGTCATGATTTTCTGAAGAATATAATGAACATTCTCTAGACATGTTTTTTGTCATGCTTCTCTGAAGAATATAATGAACATTCTCTAGACCTTGAACATTCTCTAGACACGTCTTTCGTCATGGTTCTCTGAAGAATATAATGAGCGTTCACTAGATACGTTTTTTGTCATGATTTTCTGAAGAATATAATGTCATGTTTTTCTGATGAATATGATGAACATTTTCTAGACACGTTTTTGTCATGATCTCCCTAAAGAATATAATGAACATTCTTTAGACACGTTTTTGTCATGATTTCCTAAAGAATATAATGAACATTCTATAGACACGTTTTTGTCATGATTTTCCGAAGAATATAATGAACTTTCTCTAGACACTTTTTTGTCATGATTTTCTGAAGAATATAATGTCATGTTTTTCTGATTAATATGATGAACATTCTCTAGATACGTTTTGTCATGATTTCCTAAAGAATATAATGAACATTCTCTAGAAACGTTTTTGTCATAATTTTCTGAAGAAATATAATGAGCATTCTCTAGACCTTTTTTGTCATGATTTTTTGAAGAATATAAAGAGTGTTCTCTCGGCACGTTTTTTTGTCATGATTTTCTAAAGAATATAATGAGCATCTCTCGGCACTTTTTTGTCATGATTTTCTGAAGAATATAATGAGCAGTCTGTAAGCGCTTTGTGTCATGATTTTCTGGAGAATATAATGAACATTCTCTAGACACATTTTTTGTCATGATTTTTTGAAGAATATAATGAACATTCTCTAGACACGTTTTTGTCATGCTTTTCTGAAGAATATAATGAACATTTTTTAGACTTTTTTGTCAAGATTTTATGAAGAATATAATTAACATTCTCTAGACACGTTTTTTGTAATGATTTTCTGAAGAATATAATGAGCATCCTCTAGACACGTCTTTTGTCACGGTTTTCTGAAGAGTATAATAAGCATTCTCTAGACAAGTTTTTCGTCATGGTTCTCTGAAGAGTATAATGAACACTCTCTAGACACTTTTCTTGTCATGATTTTCTGTTTTGATATTATGGAAATCAGTGACCTTCATTCATTCAATCGTTCATTTTTCCAGCCTCACTCTCTTGGCGATTCCCTTTCAGGAGGTTTTCAAAAGACTCTCTGGGTCTTCCAGGAAATGTATATATGATCTGGCTTTATTCAATTCTCCGAATTGCGATTGCAAGCCTTTGACAAATCAGGTCGTGTCGTCTTAATCCAGAACATGTTGAAATATTCCATTCGCTGGATCAGTATTGATAATTCTCTCATCGTTATGATTTCATAATGATCACTATTGATGTTGAGAATGATCTCAGCACTATAGAAAGTCATTCGTTTAACTTTTAATTGTGATTAGTCAGTTATAATGGTTAAAGATGAGTTATTGCAAGAGGATTACACATAGAAGACAAGAGAGAGAGAGAGAGAGAGAGAGAGAGAGAGAGAGAGAGAGAGAGAGAGAGAGAGAGAGAGAGAGAGAGATGTATATACACCTCATTTCACTTCTCAAGAGATATTTACTAACTGGAAACCAAAGAAGTCTTCCAGACTTAACTCACCTGGAAACCAAAGAGGTCTTCCAGACTCAGCTCACCTGGAAACAAAGCAGTCTTCCAGACTCAAGTGAC
The DNA here is from genome assembly GCF_040412425.1 of Macrobrachium rosenbergii. NCBI lineage: Eukaryota > Metazoa > Arthropoda > Malacostraca > Decapoda > Palaemonidae > Macrobrachium > Macrobrachium rosenbergii. The sequence goes on from NC_089781.1 coordinate 16,541,061, forward strand.
TTGGAAGCCAAAGAGGTCTTTCAGACTCGGTTCACCTGGAAACCAAAAAGTTCTTCCCAATTCAGCTCATCTGGAAGCCAAAGAGACATACAGACTCAACTCACCTGGAAACCAAAGAGTTCTTCCAGACTCAGCTCACCTGGAAACCAAAGAGGTCTCCCAATTCATCTCACCTGGAATCTGAAGGTGTTTTCCAGACTCAACTCACCTGGAAACCAAAGGGGTCTTCCAGACTCAGCTCACCTGGAGACAGATGTAGTCTTCCCAATTCAGTTTACCTGGAAACCAAAGAGGTCTTCAAGATTCACCTCACCTGGAAAACCAGAGTGGTCTTACAGACTCAACTCACCTGGAAACCAATGAGGTTTCCCAATTAAACTCACCTGGAATCTAAAGAGGTGTTCCAGATTCAACTCACCTGCACACCAAAGAAGTATTCAAAACTATTCACTACCAAAAAAGTCTTCCAGTTTCAGCTTACCTGGAAACCAAAGAGGTCTTCCCGACTCTGGAAGATCCAAGAACGACCAGCCTGAAGCAGTTCTTGGCCGGAGGCTTCATATTTTTGTTGGCCACCACTGGCAGTGACGAGGGCGCTGGGACTTTGGTGCCATCTTCGCTGGCGCTCTCGCCCGCGCCGTTGCTGTCGCCCTTGGTGCTGTTGGACCTGCAGAAGCCGTTGCAGGCAGCTCCTTCGTCCACCTCGCAGGTGGGCGTGCTCACCTCCTCGACTTCGGAGATCATGTTGGGGCTCTCGGGTGCGTCAGGGGCGTCACCCTCTGGTATTGTTTCCCATTTGTTTTGGGCAGACATGGCTGTTGGCTTTTCGCTTTTAGTATTGTGTCTCGGTTTTCATAGTGGCAGTTTCTGTCTTTCTTTGAAGATTTAGGTCTTAGTCGGTTCTCCTGGGTAGAGTCATCGTTTGCTGGAACGGTCGTGTCTACTTTTCAGAATCATAATGGAGGTTTAGGGCCTCAGATTTCTGGAAGGACTTTGCTATACTCTCTATGTTGATTGACTTCTTCCTCGACTTCGTTTTCGTCATGACATCTCTCATGATTCTGGAAAGGAAATGGAGAAATTGATAAATTACAATTACAATTCCAAAATTACCATAAATTTTCAAATTACTAGAAACTTTCAAACTTAAAAGCTACTCACAAAATATAGGCGATCAGTCAGAGACTGAGTCAGTTAAAGAATTATACTTGAGCTTAAGAGAAACAGTACCGTGTGATAATATTTAATTAATTAATAACTGAAGTAGCGTAAATTTATGGTGTTTGGGTTGTTCGTGTTAAGATTTTATCACAACACAACTGACGCTGAAACAGTTTTAATAGTCGATATGTATGATTTTTCGTGAAAGTATATGCTCTGGAGGCATACACACACACACACACACACACATATATATACATACATATATATATTGTATATATATAAATATACATACATATATATATATATATATATATATATATATATATATATATATATATATATATATATATATATATATATATATATATATATGTTATGCAAACGTAGGAGGAATATGATGATCTCAATTCTCATTTTATAATTTATATATATATATATATATATATATATATATATATATATATATATATATATATATATATATATATATATATATATGTTATGCAAACGTAGGGAGGAATGGCGATGATCTCAATTCTCATTTTATAATTTGTTTAATAAATAATTCAATTCGTTTATTTATCCACTTTTCATGATCGTTTCTGCAGTGTATTTATAAACGTGGTTTCGTCTTTATACCTAAGATATAAGGGTTCTACATCTATACATACATTCACACACACTTCAGAATAAGTTTCACTCGTAATCATCTGTCATTTCTGGTCACGAATCGTAAATCCAAAAAGCGGTTATTAGGCTTTCCATCGACATCGTCAGAGCGAATAATGAGGCTTCCATAGAAAACACTTTCCCCTTTGAACGAGTGAATCAAATGGCGATTCTTTGAGTCGTTTTCGCGTTGACGGGAAAATGTTCATTTTTTCATATTTTTTCATTCGTTCATTTTCCCCACACAACGGCTGCAGATTATCGGGAAAATATTCCATGGGAAAATATGCCGGTGTTAAATTCTCTTATCCTTTGTTATATTAACTTTATTTTGTGAAAACTGATTAACATTTATTCCCCCACAGGGGAGTTAGTGCCGTCAGTGCACCTCACGGGGTGCACTGTAGGCATTACTAAAGGATTTTTCCACGGGGTGCACTGTAGGCATTACTAAAGTATTTTTCCAGCGTCCCTTCCTTAGGCCCCTAGTTGCAACCCCTTGCATTCCTTTTACTGTGCCTCCATTCATATTATCTTTCTTCCATCTTACTTTCCACCCTCTCCTAACAATTATTTCGTAGTGCAACTGCTTTGAGGTTTTCCTCCTGTTGCACCTTGCAAACCTCCTTTATTCTCAATTTATAATCCAATCCAATCCAACCATTATGCAATTGAATGCGGGACTTCTCTAACTCGGGACTCTCGAACTCTCTGCTGTAGAGTCAAGAGGCTCCCTGACCCTGATTACAGAGAATCTATGGCTCTCATTCAAGGGAGGTTCAGGTTCCCTCGTTTGACTCAAGAGACTCTCTGATTATCCGTCTCAGACTCAGAATCAAGGGTCTCCCTGACCCTTTGACTATGACTCAAGAGTCTCTGTGGCTGACTCAAGATACTCTCTGACTCTGACTCAGTAGACTCTCTGACTCAAGAATCTTTATGGCTGACTCAAGATACTCTCTGACTCTGACTCAAGAATCTCTGTGGCTGACTCAAGATACTCTCTAACTCTGACTCTGACTCAATAAACTCTCTTACTCTGACTCAAGGATCTCTGTGGCTGACTCAAGATGCTCTCTGACTCTGACTCAATAGACTCTCTGACTCTGACTCAATAAACTCTCTGACGCAAGAATCTCAGTGACTGACTTAAGATACTTTATGACTGACTCAAGAATCTCTGTGGTTAACTCAAGATACTCTCTGACTCTATCAATAGACTCTGACTCTGACACAAGAATCTCTGTGGCTGACTCAATAGACTCTCTGACTCATGATGATCTTTGACTCTGACAAAAGAGACCCTCAGACGCTATCATAGTTCCCAAAAGCATGTCGGATATCTTGTTGAGAAAATGTATTGAAACAGAAAATAAGTAAAAAATGAGCCGAAATTTCTTCGGCGCAATCGAATTTTCTGTACAGCTGCTGCAGCTTATAATCAAGGCCACCGAAAATAGAGCTATCTTTCGGTGGTCTCGGTATAATGCTGTATGAGCCACGTCCCATTAAACTTTAACCACGGCCCGGTGGTGGCCTATCCTGTATCGTTGCCAGAAGCACGATTATGGCTGACTTTAACCTTGAATAAAATCAAATCTACTGAGGCTAGAGGGCTGCAGTTTGATGCGTTTGATGATAGGAGGGTGGATGATCAACATGCCAATTTGCAGCCCTCTAGCCTCAGTAGTTTTCGAGATCTGAGGGCGGGCAGAATAAAGTGCGGACGGAGAGACAAATCCTTCTGAATAGTTTTCTTTTACAGAAAACTAAAAAGGGGTTTTCCGATTGACGTACCAAATTAGGCCCAGTGGGAGGAGAACCACCGGGAAATAAACCCAGATTCCTATAGGAAGATTCCTTCAGTCCCTCGTAAGCCTTGACGCCATCTTTTCATTTCTTAGGCTTTGTGCTTCTATGCGGATTCTTTTCCGAGTTGTTATCGATATACAAGAACGAAAACATTTTTGTATGTCGCCCTTCTAATTGGACCCTCGACGCTGCATTACGTACGCTTACAAGGTGAATAACGCTTCAGATTGTTGTTGTTGTTGTCTTCCTCTTCCTCTTCTTCTTCATCGTTAGTGATCTAGGAAGTGCAGCCTAATGGCAGTGGATTTGCAACGGCACATCATCAAGATGCAAGTCGGGGCGTCACATTTGCATACATATGTTTGTATGCTATGTCGTGAAAAGCTGTATTGTCTTTGTCAAGGCCGTTAAAAGAGAGAGAGAGAGAGAGAGAGAGAGAGAGAGAGAGAGAGAGAGAGACAGCGTCCCTCGATAGTCAACCAGGTAATCAGTTTGAAGACCCCCAATAACACATTAAGATGGAGTCGGAAGTCTTTGCAGAGAGGACGGAAGAGTCCTTCCGGCTCTTGCCGTTTCTCTCCGTCTTTTTCCGTCTCCTTCCTTCTCCTTCCGTCCGTCTCGATCGAGAATCGAGATGACGGAACAAGATGAAGAAAGGAAAGATGAAGAAAGATGGGAGAAGCAATATTCAAGAGAAAGGTACGGAAAGAGGAGGCGAATCTCTCTCTCTCTCTCTCTCTCTCTCTCTCTCTCTCTCTCTCTCTCTCTCTCTCTCAAGTAATACCTTTCTGTCGCATTTTACGAAATCCAGTTTTTTTTTTATATAACATGCGTGTAAGAATATCACTATTGATAGCTTTAGACTAGCTTGCACGCAATAACTAACGAATGTATTGCACTGTTTTATGACAAATACAAACTACGAAATTTGATATTATCATAACAAATGGTAATCCTTCATCGCGAAGCTGAATTTGAAGTCAAATGATCGTCTAAACACTAAAATTGACCTTATCAAAATATGAATGAAACCGATTCCTAGACTGATAATCTGTATAGCGAAACTTGGTACTACTTGAGTCTATAAAGAAGCGAAACTTGGTACTACTTGCGTCTATAAAGAAAAGACTCTTCAAGGAATTGACAGACTCATGAACAAAGAATATAAAAGAATATGAAAGCCTAGCGACTTATCCCCCATCATAAGTCACAATAAACAAAGAAGAAGAAGAAGAGTACTTGAGTCTATAAAGAATAGACTCTTCAAGGAATTGTAGACTCATGAACGAGGAATATAAAAAATAAGAAAATGAGAGGCTAGAGACGTATTCCCAACTTTAATCACAATAAACAAAGAGGAAGAAGAAGAAGAAGTAGTAGTAGAAGATTTAGTCGTCATTGGAACGACCCGCGAGGGACGACATTAGACCGAGGCGTTATCTAGTCAAAACACGATCGCTCTTTTTTGAGGCGGCACTCGAGGATATCCCTAGACAGACGATGATTGGTGATACCCCGGTGGTATCCGAGGGATAACACCTTAATTCACGCTCGAGTAAGAGCCCGTGACCGATAAGAGACGAGAGCGAATGAAGGGCTATGCTCTGTGTCTGGTGCCATCGTCCTGGTATCAAGCGCTTGGTGTTGTTTATAAGAAGCCTTCTCTTTCGTTTGTTTCTTTATTTGTTGCTTTCTACGACTGCTGGCACGGACGAGAGCGCGTGCTGCCATAAGGACACTTCGATTTAACAACGACAAAACAAGGGAAAAGTGGCTGATGTTGATAGGCCTATAGATTAGTTTAACCAGAGCAATAAGGCCCATAGCTAGACTCAGGTCTAAGTTGTAGAATTTTGAAAACTGAATGAAGTTAAAGGATGAGAAACTTAAAGAAACCGGTTAAAACTAAAAGAACGGAGAGCTATACAGCTGATACCGTCTACAGTGTGCCGCTAAAGACACGCTGTAAGCCGGGGGGGGGGTGGCCACCCTCCCTGAGTCCTTCAGGAGTAAACTAACGACTTCACTAGGCGTCTAGGATGTCCCGTACTAAGAAGCTTACTGTTCCTTATCACTATCCCTTTCTCTGGGGCATTAAGTGGTCGGATTAATGGTGATTTATGCCCTTGTGCCCCTCTGTTTGCCTTGGAAGTCATCCTGTACCCCCATTCCTCCTCCTCCTCCTCCTCCTCCTCCTCCTCCTCCATAATTCTTAGAACTTCCCCGATCAGGATGTGTGATTCCTGAATGAAAGGTTATTCAAATAATTAAAAGCTCGGTTTGGCCCGTTTTGACTTGATTCCCCTTTCACTCGTTGCTGATCGGATTTCCACTCTCTCTCTCTCTCTCTCTCTCTCTCTCTCTCTCTCTCTCTCTCTCTCTCTGTGTGAGTTTGTTTTTCGCTAAGTTTATTATGTAGTTTCTTCAAAAATGGATGTTGTAGTGTGACGCCAGGTAAATAAGCTAATAAATAAATTATTCCTATCTAGATTACGTTCTCTGTCAGTCCATCCAGTTTACGTGATGTTACTCTCTCTTTGGTTAAACCTCACTCCTGTTATCAGTTATTTCCTCGTTTATCTGGCTGTTCGTCTCTCTACCTATCTGCGCCTTTATAAGGTAGTTTGTGTATCTATCTGCCTTCCAGTCTACTTTCCTATCTACTTATCTATCTCATATTCTACGAGGTTTCTTTATCAATAGGCTCATCTTACTCGGAATCCTCTTCTGCCCTCCATATTGGAAATTCATGTCGGTGGTGACGTCATCGAGAGACCTGTGTGGAGTCATTCGAAGCCCCTTCGACGAATATAAACACGGGAGGAGAGGGAGGAGGAGAAGAGGCCTGAATGATTAAATGGGCTTCTTATATAGCCTCTTCAGAAGCTTTATTCGTTTCCAGTGAGTTTTTCATTTCCTAGGCTTTTTGTGTGTGACTTATTTTCCTTCAGGTTTTTTTTATTCGTTGTTTTCACGGCTTCGGTTTCGTTTGGCGTATGAATTGTTTTTTTTTTTTTTTGAGTGAGGGTTTATATAAAAATAGGCTCTTGTTATGTTCGTATCACATTAAATAATAATAATAATAATAATAATAATAATAATAATAATAATAATAATAATAATAATAATAATAATGTCAACATCTGTGCCATTGCAGCCTAAAATAAACACAGGAACACATCCGTAGACTATAACCTACCCTAACCCACCTGTGACGTAGAATCCTGCCAAATAGTGCCTCTCCCTCTCCCCCCCCCTTTACTTCCCCTCCCCCTGGGGCGAGGGCAATTCTCTCGAGCTTCCCCCTCCCCTGTCCCCTTAACCCTCCCCCCAACCCTTGCACAGACACATACTCAGGCACAGACACACATCATTAACCTTTATAACCTCAACTATGACGCCGTGTCCTGTCCAGCGGGTTTCTCATTCCATTTGGTGTGGTCACTCGCAGTTGGCTGTTATCGTTTGATTGTTCGCTTTTTGGCCTTGTCGCGTTTATTTTGTTTATTTTCATTCGCTGTGTTCATCGTTTGTTCTTTCCTACCTTTTTTTATTTAACTAAGTACTTATTTCATCTTGCAGTTCGTCCTCTAGACTTAAAACTTGCGGCTAAGTCTCACAAACATTCTGTGCAATGTAGACAATAGGCCTAAGTTTTAGTTTTCTGTAAAAGAAAACTATTGTGCCAGCTTTGTCTGTCCGTCCGCACTTTATTCTGTCCGCACTTTTACTGTCCACCCTCAGATCTTAAAAACTACTAAGGCTAGAGGGCTGCAAATTGGTATGTTGATCATCCACCCTCCAATCATCAAACATACCAAATTGCAGCCCTCTAGCCTCAGTAGTTTTCATTTTAATTACAGTTAAAGTTGGCCATAATCGTGCATCTGGCAACGATATAGGACAGGCCACCACCGGGCCGTGGTTAAAGTTTCATAGGCCGCGGCTTACACAGCATTATACCGAGACCACCGAAAGGTAGATCTATTTTCGGTGGCCTTGATTATTCGCTGTACAGAAAACTCGATTGCGCAGAAGACACTCGGGCGCATTTTTTAGTTTCTCTCTTGTTACCTAGGAATCATCCTGACAGAGTAATGCTAATGAAATGGTTAGTTGCGTGAATGGAACTTGCTTTTTCAAAATTATTGACAATCAGTTTTATGGATATTGATGATGATGATGATAAAGATAATGATAATCCGTATTATCATCATTTTTGATTGACCAACCGCTAATTAAAATATAGGCCTGTAAGTCTCCTCTTCATCACTACAAATTCTTTGTGAATGAAATCTATCCAAATCTATCAAGGAAATGATAAATTCATTACCAAAGAGAGAGAGAGAGAGAGAGAGAGAGAGAGAGAGAGAGAGAGAGAATCCCCACGACATCCCAGAACAACACAGACCAATAATAAGACTGATTGATTGTAAGTTATCCAGCGTCATGGCCACCAAGAGAGTCACTGACGCCGTAGACTAATGAGAGAAGCAAAGAAGAAGAAAGAGTCGTTATCAGAAAGGTCAAGGAGGGAGGTCAGGTCAGTAATAACTGGGCACTGCTGACCAAAAATTAAGTCTACCTCAAGTAGGACGAAAATTTATGATATTTTTTCATTTTCTTTGATCGAAAAGCAAACTTACGCTATGTACTGTACGTTGACGATATCTTCATCTGCATCAAGATAACGGATTTGTATCCCTAAATCCCATATTTGTTTAGACACGTTAAAATGAGAGATTAGAGTATTCGTTAGTAAGGTACCCATGCGTCTATTCCTACAAACGTCTTGTAGAGTGCAGTAGAGCGTAGTACGAAGGTCGACATAATGAGGAAATGAATGCCTTGATTTATCGAAAGAAGAAGAAGAAGAGCATGTCCTGAGGTCGAAATGATGGCGCAGCATAGATTGACAGAAAACATCCTTACTAAAGAAAAGAAAAACAAGCTTCAAATCCTTTGGGGAAGCTTTTGAGCGACCTCATGGCTCTAACAGCCATCTCCTTCGTCAGAAAACTCCAGATTTTACTTTAGTATGTTAAGCCATTCACACACACTGCAGCCTTGATGTTATGCATAAGCTGTTTAGTAATCGTATTCAAGAGGCATAAATGAGTGAGACTATAATGGTCAGACTATATACTCGTAGCATCTAGCGACTAAAATGCCGGGCTGGAGTCAGTTGAAGAATCGTGAAATTTGACGCAAAAAAGGACCCATTCATTCCTCCTGGTTTTTGCCACCAGGGCAAGCAAGAACCAAGAAACAAAGAGCAGAAGCACGAGCTGTCTATAATGAGGAAATGTGTCCAAGCAGAAATAAGCCACGGGGGACCATTTATCCTCCCCTTGCAATCTGCCACTGTGCGTTTTGGCCTAGACCGATGTTCAACAGGAACCTGACAACCAATGTTACGAAGAAAGAGGACGCATCTCGTGCTGTCTACGACTGACAAATAGGAGTGCCTTGTTCGTGTTTATGGGATCTTTTATGTGGATCACGTAATTGCAATTTCTCGAATGAACAACCCGGAGGTGGACAGAAATTATTTGAAACGTACAAGGCTGCAGTAATGCGAGTTTGATTTTTTAGAAGCTTCTGTGGCTAAAATGTTTGATAAATCAGTGATTTCTGACTTTCTTTTATTATTATTGTTATTATTAATTCTGAAACAAAGAGACCCTTCTTGTATATATTTCTGGAGTTTTACCACAACAATTAGTCTCGAGGAAATGGGTTTATTTATCTCCTGTATTTTCCAGAACGTGATGGCTGTTTGTAGGCCTATGTCAACAATAACAAAAATAATAGCAACAACGCTGACTATTCTAAATTATCCACAACAGCAGACACTAACAACACGGACAGTCACAATCCAAGGCGACAAACGACCAGTCAATCCGTAAAAAGCCCAAATGATTGGGAACAGTGAAGAAGAAGAGGAAGAAGAGGACAGCTTTTGGTAGCTCTGCAGCGGACGGTTTGGATATTGATCTGACGAAGTCACTGTGTCTTCTTGTCCTTCTGTTCAGGAAGTTAGGGCATTCGTTCACACGGTGTTTTTCATTTTTTTTTAGTTTGTTTTGATTTGGCTTTCTGCTGCTATAGGTTGGTGGGTTTGTTGTAAAAAAAAAAAATAAATAAGTAAATATATATATATATATATATATATATATATATATATATATATATATATATATATATATATATATTGACATCTCTATAGAACAAGCAGTATATAGTTATGGAGCACTGAAATGTATGCCATATGAGCCATAAGTATATACTACTTGTCCTATAGGAGCTGTCAACATATATATATATATATATATATATATATATATATATATATATATATATATATATATATATATATCTATATCTATATATATATATATATATATATATATATATATATATATATATATGGGCTTAGCAAGAACTCAGTCTAACACCAGTAATATTTTTTTTTATAATAATTATCTCCTCCTCCTCCTCCTCCTCCTCCTCCTCCTCCTCCTCCTCCTCCTCCTCCTCCTCCTCCTCCTCCTCCTCCTCCTCCTCCTCCTCCTCCTCCTCCTCCTCCTCCTCCTCCCCCCCCCGGCCAGGTATGGCTCACCTGTCAGTCCTGCTAAGTGAATCTCATTGACAGGTGACCCGGGGTACTTCCTGTCCCCCTTCGAAATAGAGTACCTGTAATTCGAGCCTGTCCCGCTCTCGTCCTCCGGTCTTGTAATGAAATGAAACGGGGAGAGAGAGAGAGAGAGAGAGAGAGAGAGAGAGAGAGAGAGAGAGAGAGAGAGAGAGAGAGAGAGAGAGAGGGGGGGGTTCATTTAGCCATGAGAAGATTGATAGAGAGACTAAGAGTTATAGATAGTAAGAGTGATGCCTTTATTAATAGGGAGAGAGAGAGACAGAGGTCCATTTGACAAACGACCCTAATATGGCCGAAGAAGAAGAAGAAGAAGAAGAAGAAGAAGAAGAAGAAGAAGAAAAGAAGGGAGCGGGATACTCTTACTTCGCTAATAATAGCAAAAATTAATCTAACTTCGCTAATGATAGCAAAGTTATCTTACTTTGCTAATGTAGAAGAAGAAGCTTTGAATAGGGAGTTTCTTCCGAATGTCGGCGTCACCTTTAATTAAGAATCTGTTGTCAATTGTCTCTCTCTCTCTCTCTCTCTCTCTCTCTCTCTCTCTCTCTCTCTCTCTCTCTGTTCTGCTCTCTCATCCTGATACCTGAATTCTGACAGATTACTTGAGTTGCTGAATGCGTGTATGGAGAACTTGGTCTTTTGTTATGTCATTTTATTCCTTTGTAATTTTTCCCGTGATAATCGTTAATCTACTTCTAATTAGTTTTATGTAGAAGAAAACTATTGTGCCGGCTTTGTCTGTCCCTCCGCGCTTTATTCTGTCCGCACTTTTTCTGTCCGCCCTCAGATCTTGAAAGCTACTGAGGCCATGGAGCTGTAAATTGGTATGCTGGTCATCCACCCTCCAATCATCAAACATACCAAATTGCAGCCCTCTGGCCTGAGTAGTTTTTATTCTATTTAAAGTTAAAGTAGCCATAATCGTGCATCTGTCAACGATATAGGACAGTTAACCACCGGGCCGTGGTTAAAGATTCATGGGCCGCGTCTCATACAGCATTATACCGAGACCACCGAGAGATACATTTATTTTCGTTGGCCTTAATTATACGCTGTAGCGGCTGTACAGAAAACTCGAATGCGCCGAAAAAGCTTCGGCGCATTTGTTACTTGTTTTTTAATACGATTAGTTCCTATTAATTCGCAAATCTTTTTAAATTGTGATTCCTGTTTCCAACGTAATCACTTTTTTCTTGACTTTTGTTATTCTGTTATGGACACGGACGCATATGATCAACACGAACAAAGATTACTCAAGCCGAAAATCAAAAACAATAACTTTGTTTACACAGAACCAGTTACTTAACAATTTACCAATTATTTGCCTGCTAAAGAATGCGCCTTTGGGAATTGTTAAAATATTAAAAAAAGGAATAAAAGTTCTGTACAAATTACACGTTCACTCTGTAAACAGTTGCGGCCTGTTTGTAAATTACAGTCTTTTGGAAAGATGGATCTGTAAACAACTGGAATAGACGGGAAAACGAAGTTTTATTCCCAACTGAAAGAGATGGGACCTAAGCTTAATTCCCAACAAAAAAATAAAACAGACTGGAAAACTAAGCATTATTCCCAGCTAAAGTAAACAGGAAAACTAAGCTTTATTTCTGAACTAAAATGGACAGAAAAATTGAGCTTTGTTTCCAGCTAAAGTAATCAGGAAAACTAAGCTCTATTTTCGAACTAAAATGGACACGAAAATTAAGCTTTATTTCCAACTGAAATAGATGGGAAAATTAGGCTTTATTTACAACTAAAATGGACGGGAAAACTAAACTTTATTCCCAGTTAAAATTAAAAGGAAAACTAAGTTTTACTTCTGTCAAAATGAGTGGGAAACTAAGCTCCATTCCCAACTAAAATTGACGGGAAAAATAAGCTTTATTCCTATTTAAAACTGACAGGAAACCTAAGCTTTATTCCTAACTAAAATAGACGGGAAACGGCTTTGTTTTCCAACTAAAATAGACGGGAAACAGCTTCATTTTCCAACTAAAATAGACGGGAAAACTAAGCTTTATCCCCAAAACTCAGATTGACGGGAAAACTAAGCTTTATTCGAAACTAAAAGAGACTGAATAGCAGCGATTCATCCCCAAAGGAGGCAAGATACATCCTCGTATTCTCGTGTCTTCGCAATTCAGATGATTATCACATTATCATAATTTGTAGCTTCAAACGAAAACATCAACATGTCCCTTTTCTCTCTCACTCAGACATTTCGCCTTCAAAACACTTATAGGTTCTTCCTTCAAAACACTTATAGGTTCTTCATGTCGTCTATACACACCGAAATGGTTTCGAAACCCATAAGAGAACTTCTCTCGGGGTCACAATGTTCGCCTTCGGTGTCAGATCCCATCAGACAAACAATACACAGGCGCTCCTTAGCTTCACACGGCGTGTTTACATTATGCATTCCAGATGCTTCCGTTGTTATTTCATAAAATTTATCGCCAATTGTGATCCACATGTTCGTGTTGCGTAAAAGGTCTTCGAGGGGAAGGAAAAGTCTCTTGAAACATTCTAACACACGAATGTTTGTTTATTCTACATTCGGCAGAGGCAGGAAGGAAAATACTCCAGTCATTCATCGGCGTGAAATCATTTTTAATTTTTTTTTTTCATGATGGAGTCTTTCTCTTATTTCCGACGCGAGAATCAGTTCGTTCCTGTTTTAACGAACTGCCGTATCCCATTTTAGTTTTCTGTAAAAGAAAACTATTGTGCCGGCTTTGTTTGTCCGTCCTCACTTTTTTCTGTCCGCCCTCAGATCTTAAAAACTACTGAGGCGAGATGGCTACAAATTGGTATGTTGATCATCCACCCTCCAGTCATCAAACATACCAAATTGCAGCCCTCTAACCTCTTCAGTAGGTTAAAGGTTAAAGTTAGCCATATTCGTGCTTCTGGCAACGATATAGGACAGGCCATCACCGGGCCGTTGTTAAAGTTTCGTGGGCCGCGGCTCATGCAGCATTATACCGAGACCACCGAAAGATAGATCTGTTTTCGGTGGCCTTGATTATAAGCTGTAGCGGCTGTACAGGAAACTCGATTACGCCGAAGAAACTTCGGCGCATATTTAACTTGTTTTTTTAAAGTTTTTGAGTTTTCCAGCCATATCAAAACTTCAGCTGTCTGTGTCGTCACATTTTCAAACCAATTGTCCTCAAAAGATGAGTTAATTAGAAGCTCTGAATAAAATAAAAATCTTTGAAGCCCCTTTTCTCAGAATGGGGAAAATATGGCTTACACCAGTTCGTCAAATTAGAGACGAATCGATTGGTTTGTTGTTCCTGATTCAGACTTCTAAGGATGGAATGGAATGGGATGGAATATAGAGTTTAGGCCAAGGCCAAACACTGGGACATATGAGGTCATTTAGCGCTGGAAAGGAAATTGAAAGTAGGTAGGTTTGAAAGTTGCAACAGGAGGAGAACCTCGCAGTTGCACCATGAAATAATTGTTAGGAGAGGATGGATAGCAAGATGAAAGAAAGATAATATGAATGGAGGTACAGTAAAAGGAGTGAAAGGGGTTGCAGCTAGGGGCCGAAGGGACGCTGCAAAGAACCTTAAGTAATGCCTACGGTGCACCCCGTGAGGTGCACTGACGGCGCTACCCCCCTACGGGAGAATGCCAGTTTGCTTAAACTGTTCAAGTAGCGCTCATCAGCATTGCGTCACCCACACTACTTCAACAGAAGGTGCGCCGTTTACCAATTTCTCGTATTTATAAATATTCTTACTCATTAACCCGCGTATTTTTATCATTTTGATTCAACAATAAGACCAACTTTCCCGAAAATTTGAAGTAAAAAAGGTACTCCGGTTTGTTTGTAAACCTAAAATTTTATTATGTTATAGATATGACATGAAATTATTTGAATCTCAACAACGCTTTTCTCCTGTGTAGTTAGCGACTCTCCTTTTCCTGTCTAGATAGCAAGGTTGGGAATGAGGAAAAGAAACAGACAGAGAGAGAGAGAGACTTCCTTTAAACAGCAGCTGATCTTTATTCAGTTTCCGGTCGCCGTGAGCAGCTGGATTCAAAAATGACTCATTAGGAGCGAAACACTTTTAAGGTTGGCTTTCAGTTTTCTGAAAAGAAAACTATTGTGCCGGCTTTGTCCGTCCGTCCGCACTTTTTTCTGTCCGCCTTCAGATCTTAAAAACTACTCAGGCTAGAGGGCTGTAAATTGGCATGTTGATCACCCACCCTCCAATCATCAGACATAGCAAATTGCAGCCCTGTAGCCTCAGTAGTTTTGATTTTATTTAAGGTTAAAGTTAGCCATTGTGCTCGATCGTGCTTCTGGCAACGATATAGGCCGGGCCACCACCGGGCCGTGGTTAAAGTTTCATGGCCCGCGGCTCATACAGCATTATACCGAGACCAGCGAAAGGTAGATCTATTTTCGATTGCCTTGATTACACGCTGTACAAAAAACTTGATTGCGCCGAAGTTCCTTCGGCGCATTTTTTACTTGTTTATTTTCTCAGTTGCAATCTGCCGTTTATTTTTAAACTCAGTCATGGGAAATGACACTCGGTATATCAAGGGAAATGACATCGGTATAAGTGGGTGACTTCAGTCATTTTTATGCAAATGAGATCATTTTTAAAATTAATTTTTAGAGAGATTGTGCGGGATTGACCCGTTTTAATTTTTGTAACTCGCCATTTTCTTTTAACTTTTTTTTAATAACCTTCATGAAATTATTTGTCGAAGGGGAAAAATCAGTTTAAGAATCAAAATCGAGGATAAAAGTTTTAGGGGTAACTGAATGACAATCATTATATTATATATTAATAAAACACTCTTGAATTAAGCTAGCTTTTCTTAAATGCCAAGGCATTACGTAAACAAAAAAGGCAGCAATATTACTCATAACCTATATATATATATATATATATATATATATATATATATATATATATATATATATATATATATATATATATATATATATATATATATATATATATATATATATATATATATATATATATATATATATATATATATATTTATTCATGGAATTTATCCGGTTATGTTCTGATTTTGAGTGTGGTTAGCTTAATTGAGTGGTAATAATAATACTTATGTGTGTATATGTGTATATATATATATATATATATATATATATATATATATATATATATATATATATATATATATATATATATATATATATATATATATATATATATGTATGTATAACTATTATTATCACTCAATTAAACCAACCATATATATATATATATATATATATATATATATATATATATATATATATATATATATATATATATATATATATATATATATATATATATATATATATATTTCACTACTTTCCCCTCCAAGTCTTGAAAACTAAAAGGATAAATAACTGAACGGGCTCCTCTTCCTTCCCTGGCTAGATTCGAACACGCGCAATTTTAAAAAAGTGAGGTTTCTGTCAACTCACGAATATTATAAGTAGAAGTTTAAAACCATATTTCAGATACCACGTGCGTAGCTCAGGCAGGATCAGGGAAAACCGCTTTAGCCAACAGAATCCATGCTGGCGAATACCGACGCCTCATCCATAAATAAGTACTCTCTCTCTCTCTCTCTCTCTCTCTCTCTCTCTCTCTCTCTCTCTCTCTCTCACACACACACACGCACACACGCACATACACAGACACATAATTTCCAAACAGAAACGATAAGACAATGTTACTGTTACTCTACAACAATTTCAGTGATTTCGAAATTATTTACTAGTTGAGGTGTCTGGAGCTATAAGGTGGTTCTCTCTCTCTCTCTCTCTCTCTCTCTCTCTCTCTCTCTCTCTCTCTCTCTCTCTCTCTCTCTCTCTCTCTGACACACACACACGAGCAATTTACAAACAGAAATATAAAACAACATCAATATACTTTACTGCAACCTCAATAATCCCGTAAGTGTACAAACTGGAAAAAAACGGAGGTGTCTGGTATTATGCTAATGAGCTAAAATAAAAAAAAGAGATTATCCTGGCTTATATGTTTATATCTCAGTTGGAAAAGACTTGCCTGAGAGGGCCCGTAAAATAAAAGAGTTTGCTTTTGAGTAAATGCGATTTTATGAATCGAGGATTTAAAAAAGTAAAAAATGCGCCGAAATTTCTTCGGTGCAATCGAGTTTTCTGTACAGCCGCTACAGCGTATGATCAAGGCCACCGAAAATAGATCTATCTTTTGGTGGTCTCGGTATAATGCTGCATGAGCCGCGGCCCATGAAACTTTAACCATGGCCTGTCTTATATCGTTGCCAGGCGCACGATTATGGCTAACTTTGACCATAAATAAAATTAAAAAAAACTACTGAGGCTAGAAGGCTGCAATTTGGTATGTTTGATGATTGGAGGGTGGATGGTCAACATACCAATTTGCAGCCATCTAGCCCTTGTAGTTTTTAAGATCTGGTGACGGACAGAAAAAGTGCGGGCAGACAAAGTGCGGACGGACAGACAAAGCCGGCACAA
>NC_089781.1:16562880-16852880 GCF_040412425.1 Macrobrachium rosenbergii
TACATATATATAAAATATCTTGTACAGTATATAAAATATCTTGCCAGTACCTTTTTCGTACCTTAAGTTAAAGCAAACGTCTCCTGCTCCTCTCACAAAAAAAAAGTAATGTTTCTCGCTCCGAAGAAGTTCGAGGAACTAGAACTTATTTATGTTCGAGCCAACTTCAAAGAGGAATTTGCCACTGAGACGAACTTATGCCGAACTGAATAAGCCACAAGGAAAAAAGAAAATAACCCAAAACCTGGAAAAAACTGCGATGGGAAAAAAAATTAAATTCTGGGAGTTCGCCGGAAAAGATGATTTCTATTCATCAGGTTCCTGGAAATTCAAATATCGTCTTTTTCTGCTGCTTTTTTTTTTTTTACTCTTTTCCTCCAAAGGCAAAAGGATCAGTGTCAAAGGAATGTTATTCTTAAGTAGGTTTTTTTTTTAGTTTTGTTATTTTTACTTTCGATTTGATGTTTTCATTGTCAAAGAGAAGGAGGACTTGATGGCGATAATTCTTTTGTTGAAACGGAATGCTGTTTCCTCAAATATTGACTGTTTTTTTTTCAGAGAGAGAGAGAGAGAGAGAGAGAGAGAGAGAGAGAGAAGAGAGAGAAACTGGACTGCTCAACACGAGAGGGTAAAATTATGAATCACTTAGGCAGCCCGTAGTGCTTTCGCTGTTTGTTCCCTCCTAATATTTTTATATCTCTCTATCTATCTAATCTATCTGTCTATTTATCTAACTGTCTATCTCTCTCTATCTATCATACTGTCTTTGGGAATAGTAAGAACTACACGAATATTAAAGCTATTGATGATGTTGATGATGATGATGATGATAGGCCTAACGATGCATTGTCCGCGTAAAGGACAACATTGAGACAAACATGATTTATCCATCTATCTCTCTGTATCTATCTATCTATCTGCCTGACTGTCTATCTATCATATCTATCATCGTCTTTGGGAATTGTAAGAACTACACGAATATTAAAACTATTGATGTAGATAAGCCTAAAGATGATATTTCTTTGGTGCAGCACTGAGCCTAGAGCGCGTTTGCTTGACCAGATGGCTCCCTTGAGCCCTGAAAGGCCGGTTATTGTTATTGTATGCGCGCAATTTGGTCACCTCGGCCGGACCGAATTGTTGTTATTATTCCCGTACCCACGATTAATGGCCGCCAGTAGTTGCTAGGGGCTGTTCGGCACCTACTGTATATATTAGAGAGAGAGAGAGAGAGAGAGAGAGAGAGAGAGAGAGTCTTATTCCACTTCAGCTCTCGGTTCTTCCCTGAAAGGATAAAGAAGAAGAAGAAGAGGAGGAAGTGTTACCGATCTTGAGTTCTGTACCTTTATATTAAACAGGGAGACATGGAGAGAGAGAGAGAGAGAGAGAGAGAGAGAGAGAGAGAGAGAGAGAGAGAGAGAGAGAGAGAGAGGGGGAAGCTTATTCCACTTCAGCTCCCTGCTCTTCTCTCAAAGGCTGAAGAAGAAGAAGAAGAAGAAGAAGAAGAAGAAGAAGTAGGAGAAGAAGAAGAAGAGATCCTGAGAGCCGACAATTTCATAACAATGACTTGAACACTTGGGAAAGAATATACAGAGTTCTTCAGAACTAGCAATGTGATATTTCTTCCGCCATATTATTGAAAGCGGTGGGGAAACTCTCTCTCTCTCTCTCTCTCTCTCTCTCTCTCTCTCTCTCTCTCTCTCTGGGGGTCTCTCTGATATGTATAGATACTACCATGCTCTCTCTCTCTCTCTCTCTCTCTCTCTCTCTTTTGTGTGTGTGTGTGTGTGTGTGTGTGTCTAGGGTTATGATCTCTGGTAAATTACCAGTAGGTAATTATAGATGTCAGCTCATTGTGGTAGTTTAGCATATTGATAAACTTGACAGGTAATTGCTCAACATGCTCATTTACGTTATATGAGGCAACATAATGTTATGTTACGTTATGCGTATGTTATGTAACGTTTTATCACATTTACTCAAGCACACACACATACGCAAACAAGCGAAGGAAAAATGAACTGATTTTTGGAAAAGGTAACACGAAAGAACTTAAAATAAAAATAATTAAATAATTGCTACATGGATGCACAGGTATGAGTAGGTATAGAGAGGTCTGATTAATGAAAGCTATAGCAGCTATAGATTGTGATAGACAAGATTATTGATGTAATTTATCGTTGCAAGACGGGACAGAGTGGAGGCTGAAAGCCTAGAAGGCGACACTGTTGGGACAAATTAAGAACTCTGCTACATTTTTCCTCTGGTTTCTCCTTCGTTTTCATTGTTGAGTACATCGTGATGTTTTATCTTCGTGATTGAGAAGAATACACCTAAAAATGAATGTATGTATATATATATGTATGTCAGTATGTATGTATATTTGGCCTATGTAGCTTAGTTAAGATACATATGTTTCATTGATTTACTAGTCATATAGTTATTAAAATATTTTTATGCGAGAAAATATAAGTTTCTATAGACAAAAAACCAAGCAAAATTAAAGAAGCATTTGTATTGCAAGACAAGAGGATCAAACGGAAACTTATGAGAAGTAGCAGATGCTGGTGAATTACTGATTAGCATATATATATATATATATATATATATATATATATATATAATATATATATATATATATATATATATATATATATATATATATATATATATATATGACAATCAGTCAGCCAGGCCCACCCAATAACGTTCACCTTTCCATTAGGTCCTAGACTGCCAGTCCTTCAATTATATCGCCCCCCTCCTCTCTCTCTCTCTCTCTCTCTCTGACTCTCTCTCTCCAGGCCTCTCTCAATCTCGTTCACCTTTCCATTAGTCTCCTCAGTTACTGCCTTTCTTAGAAATGTCATCTCAGGTCACCTTTTCCAATATAACTTATTCTCCCCACCCTCAACTCCCATCTCTCTCTCCCCTTCTCTCTGAGGCTCAGGTGTGATTTAGTAATATACCTGTGTTCATTCAGTTGTGTCTGTCGTCCATTCTTCTTATCAAATTGTCATCTCTTGGGTTATTATATATATATATATATTTCCAATATAATATATTCTATATATATATATACTATATATATATCTCCCCCACCCCTTCTCCATGATATATCATATATGACTATATATATATATACCTCTGTTCATTCAACACACAATGACTTGTGGAACAGAAATTTTCTGATTTCAGGATCGAACAAGTTTTCAACTTATTTTCAGTTGGTAGCGCCCTTGCCTTTCAACTGGAAGACCTGGGTTCGTCCCCGATATGAGTTATCATATACATATACATACATGCATACACACATACATACATACATATATATATATATATATATATGTAGTCAGAATATATACATATATATGTATATACACACATACATACATATATATATATATATATATATATATATATATATATATATATATATATATATATATATGTATGTAGGTATGTATGTGTGTATGCAGGTATGTATATGTATATGTATATATTCTGACTCACATCGGGATCGAACCCAGGTCTTTCAGTTGAAAGGCAAGGGGCTACCAACTGAACCTCGCCTTTCAGTTGAAAGACTTGGGTTCGATCCCGATGTGAATCAGAAATCTATTTCTGTTCCACAAGTCATTGTGTGTTGATTACTATATATATATATATATATATATATATATATATATATATATATATATATATATATATATATATAAATATATATATATATATATATATATATATATAATATATATATTGATTTTGAATCACATTCGTTGTAAATTAGAAAATCTGGGTATATAATTTCGAATTACTTTAAATGGGTGTTTGGAATCATCGTAAATATATGTACGATTCATTGTGAATGTAACCTTCAATTGTGTAAATGTGATTTACAATTGTTGAAAGGGTAATTTCATGCTGTTCTACGCATTATCATGAATCATCATTTCTTCTAGGAGTCTTAATTACAGGTTTATAGGTTCATTATATATATATATATATATATATATATATATTATAATATTAGTAAATTGTAATTTTGCATTTTGCACTTGAAAAAAATAAAGTATTAAATATACCAAAGATGTGATTCTTTAAAATTACAAGTAATGACTTTTAAAAAGTAATCTCTCTCTAAGAATATTATTTGATTTGGATAACTCCAGATTTCTCTAAATTTTACTTTATATTTGACGTTTTCACAAACGCCTTAATCCCATTCATGAGTCCATTTTTTCAAAGTCATTATTTTTCCAGTAAGCAATTTTCCAGTTGGAGGTTTTAGTTTTAGCTTACTGAAAAGAAAACTATTGTGCTGGCTTTATCTGTCTGTCCGCACTTTTTCTGTCCGCCCTCAGATCTTAGCAACTATTGACGCTAGAGTGCTGCAAATTGGTATGTTGATCATCCACCCTCCAATCATCAAACATACCAAATTGCAGCCCTCTAGCCTCAGTAGTTTTTATTTTACTTAAGGTTAAGGTTAGCCATCATCATACTTCTGGCAACGATATAGGACAGGTCACCACGGCTGGCTGAGAGTTTCATGGACAGTGGTTCATACAGCATTATACCGAGACCACCGAAAGATAGATATATTTTCGGTGGCCTTGGTTATATGCTGTACAGAAAACTCGATTGCGCCGAAGAAGCTTCGGCGCATTTTTTACTTGATTAATAGTAATTGCTGAAGGAAATTACGCGGGTAAAATGTTTAAGCCAGGGTACAATGGAGAAGCCTGACCAGAATATAACTGAATTTACCGTCTAACTACAGGCAAACCTGAATGATTGATTTAATGTTTTCTGGCGTTGTTACATTAAATTCCATTGACGTCTGTTCCACAGTATGATAATTGAAATATAATAAATAAATTAAAAATGATTTTCCATAAATAAATTAAAAAGACTGGAAAAATATAAAGAGTTTTTCAGCGTTGTAATCTATACACGTGAAACTTCTGCTTCTAAAAATACCTGTCTCTCTGTCTGTCTGTCTGTCTGTCTGTTTGTTTGTTTGTCTGTCTCTCTGTCTCTCTCTCTCTTATCTCAAAAAAAAAAAAAAACACTTGAAAGCAACATTTTGGAGCTTAAATTAAAGATGCTGGCATTATCTTTTTTTAATTATTTTTCATTTTTTTGCTCATTTCGTCATACAACCGAGTTTCGTCGAAAGAATTTTTCTTTTTTATTATATACTTTTCTTCTGCTTCCGGTTCATTGTCTTCATTTGCATTTTGTTTTTGTTTTGCTACGAATGGTGACAGGGATCGTCAGTGAAAATAAAGAAGAAGAGGAAGAAGAAGAATAACAATAAGAAGAAGAAGATGAAGATGAAGATGAAGACGATTGCAAGGGAAGCGATATTCTAAGAAAAAAATAAAATATTCTTTCGCAGTAAATGATAATATTCTCTCAGGTGAAGCTACCACTCTCTTATTTATACATAATATTTTTTCCGCCTTACAGAACCTTACATATTTAATATGTTGCTTTTGCTTAAACACTGCGTAATATACAATTAAATGATGCTTTTGCCTAAGCATTGCGTAATACACTTTTGCATAAGACGACCCGCGGACATTCAAACATTTCCTCATTTTTCCTGTAACATTTTTTCCTCTTGCTCTTGCTGAATGTTTTAAGCAAGAATTTCAGACAGTTTCAAGAAACATCACTGAAAGTGAGATACACCACAGAATTTCAGACAGTTTCAAGAAACATCACTGAAAGTGAGATACACCACAGAATTTCAGACAGTTTCAAGAAACATCACCGAAAGTGAGATACACCACAGAACTTCAAACAGTTTCAAGAAACATCACTGAAAATGAGACACCACAGAATTTCAGACAGTTTCAAGAAACATCACTGAAAGTGAGACACACCACAGAATTTCAGAAATTTTCGAGAAACATCACTGAAAGTGAGATACACCACAGAATTTCAGACAGTTTCAAGAAACATCACTGAAAGTGAGATACACCACAGAATTTCAGACAGTTTCAAGAAACATCACTGAAAATGAGAGACACCACAGAATTTCAGACAGTTTCAAGAAACATAATTGAAAGTGAGACTCGCCACAGAATTTCAGACATTTTCAAGAAACATCACTGAAAGTGAGACACACCAAAGAATTTCAGACAGTTTCAAGAAACATCACCGAAAGTGAGATACACCACAGAATTTCAGACAGTTTCAAGAAACATTACCGAAAGTGAGATACACCACAGAATTTCAGACAGTTTCAAGAAACATTACCGAAAGTGAGATACACCACAGAATTTCAGACAGTTTCAAGATAAACATCAGACAGTTTCAAGAAACATCACTGAAAGTGAGATACACCACAGAATTTCAGAGTTTCAAGAAACATCACTGAAAGTGAGATACACAGCAACATTTTAGACAGTTTCAAGAAATATCACTGAAAGTGAGGTACACACACCCAAAATTTCGGACAGTTTAAAAAAACATCACTGAAAATGAGAGACACCACAAAATTTCATACAGTTTCAAGAAACACCACTGAAAGTGAGATACATACAGAATTTCAGACAGTTTCAAGGAACATCACCGAAAGTGAGATACACCACAGAATTTCAGACAGTTTCAAGAAACATCACTGAAAGTGAGATACACCACAGAATTTCAGAGCTTCAAGAAACATCACTGAAAGTGAGATACACAGCAACATTTTAGACAGTTTCAAGAAATATCACTGAAAGTGAGGTACACACCCCCAAAATTTCAGAGTTTAAAAAAACATCACTGAAAATGAGAGACACGACAAAATTTCATTCAGTTTCAAGAAACACCACTGTAAGTGAGATACACAGAATTTCAGACAGTTTCAAGAAACATCACTGAAAGTGAGATACACCACACAGTTTTAGACAGTTTGAAAATGCATCAGTGAAAGTTCTCATGTGAGTTCACTGACCTTACGCTACTGGGGACGTAGAAGCTAGCTACAATTAATTGAACATCCGCTGCGTAAAGTGCTCTTCAAAGCATGGAGCAGCCATAATGACATTAGCCTCTGCTAAGCACTGTTCGCTGTTCCTAAGGCAATGCATAATATTCCCTGACGTGATTTACGCAGTAAAACTGATACTACCACGTACTCACGTTTACAATCTTAGGTTTTCCCCGCTATGTTTTCTGTTTTCACTTTTCTCGGACGAAAAACCTTTGTGGAAAAAGTTCTTTTATCTTATTACCAAACCAACAACAGCAATGAGAATGTCCCCAGTGGGGAAGGCGGGGCGGGTATTGCCATCAGTGCATCTCACGCTGTGCATTGTAGGCGTTACTTGAGGTTCTTTGCAGCGTCCCTTCGGCCAGTAGCTGCAACCCCTCTCATTCCTTTTACTGTACATCCGTTCATATTCTCTTTCTTCTACCTTAACATATTCCACCCTTTCCTAACAGTTGCGAGGCTTTTCTCCCGTTAAGCCTTTCAAACCTTTCTATTCTCAGTTTCCCTTTCAGAGCTGAATGACCTCATCTTAGGTCCCAGCGCTTGGCCTTTGGCCTAAATTCTACATTCCAATACGATTGTCGGTGAGATTAGTTCTGTAATTTAATTTCTTCCGTCGAAGATAACGACAAACCTACGTGTCATTTTAGTCTTCTGTCAAAGAAAACTATTGAAATGGCTTTGCCTGTCCGGCCGCACTTCTTCTGTCCGCCCTCAGGTCTTGAAAACTACTGAGGCTAGAGAGCTGCAAATTGGCATGTTGATCATCCACCCTCCAGTCATCAACAAACCAAATTGCAGCCCTCTAACCTGAGTAGTTTTTATTTTATTTAAGGTTAAAGTTAGCCTTATTCGTGCGTCTGGCAACGATATAGCCCAGGCACCACAGGACCCTGGTTAAAGTTTCATGGGCCGCGGGTCATACAGCATTATACCGAGACAACCGAAAGATAGATCTATTTTCGGTGGCCTTGATTATACGCTGTACAGAAAACGATTGCGCCGAAGAAACTTAGGCCCAATTTTCACTTGATGTAAGTATGTTGTTCAGGTGGATTCAAAACAATGTAAGTTTTCAGTGTTGACAGGTGTCTACAAAACACTGCAGCAAAATATTAACAGTAGCTATATAAAATCTGTCAAAGCAAGTTTTAATAGATTATTCAGTCTTTATCTTTTATTTATGGGCGTCCTCTCCTATAAAAGCACTTCTGACCCCTGAAATACACTTTTGTTTGTATATTGAGATTAAAAATATATAGATCAAATAAAAGTTATTTGTGGAATGACAATAAATGACTCACAATTCAGTACTGGGAGGTCTAGTAATGGCCGCAGTCCTCTCTGTCAAAAACATTAAAATATAAACATAGACTGTATATTTATTATCTATCTATATATATATATATATATATATATATATATATATATATATATATACATACATGCATAAAGATATATATGTATATAAATACACACACACGCACATATGTATACACACACATATATATATGTATATATATATATATATATATGTGTGTGTGTGTGTGTATAGGTAAGCTGAAAATAAAAACGAAACAAAAAATGAAATTTGTAAATATATATATATAAGTAAATATTTAAGCTGACAATAAAACGAAAATTGCCTGTTAACAAGCCAGAAAATAAATTTCATAAATAAATTAATAGATGAAAAATTAATAAACAAGTCGGTGAATTAATAAAATAAATAAATCAATAAAAGTAAATGGTAAATAAATTATTAAATAAAGATACAAACTGCAGATTCATCTGTTTGTTTCACCCTGCTTTGACTTTTCACATCCGGCCACAAACGAGGTAAATAATGATATAAGAACTAAGAATGAAATTTAAACAAGTAAAAAATGCGCCGAAGTTTCTTCCGCGCAATCGAGTTTTCTGCACAGCCGCTAAAGCGTATAATCAAGGCCAGCGAAAATAGATCTATCTTTCGGTGGTCTCGGTATAATGTTGTATGAACCGCGGCCCATGAAACTTTAACCAAGGCTCGGTGGTGGCCTATCCTATATCGTTGCTAGAAGCACGATTATGCCCGACTTTAACATCAAATAAAATAAAAACTGACGAGGCTAGAGGGCTGCAATTTGGTATGTTTGATGACTGGAGGGTGGATGATCAACACGCCAAGTTGCAGCCCTCTATCCCCAGTGCTTTTTAAGATATGACGGCGGACAGAATAAAGTGCGGAGGGACAGATAAGGCGGCACGATAGTTTTCTTTGACAGAAAACTAAAAATACTTGTGGCCATATGGGCCGTTATGGAAAATGCAGAATATTCGCTCTCAACAAAAATATGACCATTTTGAAAAGAATATACTATTTTCGGTTGCATCAACCGTTTTGCAAATATGCAACACGGAGAGGAGCGAGAGCGGGCCTGCTACGTAAACTGCATTTGACATCAAAGAGAACATTATACATGCATTTATTTATGGAGTTGTTACGCGTATATGTGAGTATTCATATGCATTGCACGCTGGAATGACCGTTCTGTATATGCTACTTTCATGAATAAAAGCAGTATAAAGTGGCACGAATTAAAGCAGTATAAAATGGTATGAATAAAAGCATTATGAAATGTTATGAACAAAAGCGGTATAACATATCATTAATAAAGTAGTGTGAAATGTTATGAATAAAAGCAGTATGAAATGGTAAGAATAAAAGCAGTATGAAATCGTATGAATAAAAGCAGTATGAAATGGTATGAACAAAATCACTATAAAATGGTATGAATAAAAGCAGTATATGGTATGAACAAAAGCAATATAAAATGGTATGAAGAAAAGCAGTACCAAATGGTATGAACAAGAGCAGTGCCAAATGGTATGAATAAAAGCAGTATGAAATGGTATGAACAAAAGAAGCATCAAATGGCACGAACAAAAGCAGTATAAAATGGTATGAATAAAATCAGTGCATGGTATGAACAAAAGCAATATAAAATGCCATGAATTAAAGCAATATAAAATGGTATGAATAAAAGCTGTCTCAAATGGTATGAACAAAAGCAGTATAAAATAACATTAATAAAAGCAGTATAAAAAGCGGTATAAATTGGCAGGAACGAAAGCAGTATCCAATGGCTCCCCGGGGGAACTGGGGAAGGGAGTTCCTTGTATATCTCCGGAATCGCGTCACTTGTATGTTTGCATTCCCGATTCCCGTCGACTCTGTACACCAGTTGGGAAAAATTGTGACGGGAATTTAGACCCCCTTCGCTTTCCCTGTCTCTAACATATTGACGGGGACAGGGACAAATGGGCAGTCGTGTAGGGACGATGGTCAATGGGTTTTCCTAAGTTGATGAAAATGTACGAGAAGAATTTGACCGTTTATGTGCGCTATTATTCTCGTTTGTCTATGCTTGGTTACGTATCCAGAGATGTACACGACTGAGAGAGAGAGAGAGAGAGAGAGAGAGAGAGAGAGAGAGAGAGAGAGAGAGAGAGAGAGAGAGAGACTCACAGGATTTAAGACAGGATGAAAATTCAAGAATAAGAAAAGATTTCAGTAGTAAGATATTGAAATCAGATGCAGATGATGAGAGAGAGAGAGAGAGAGAGAGAGAGAGAGGAGCGGGGGGTTGATATCCCCCATACCTTTATAGCTGCATGTAACTTCAATATCGTCATTGAAATACCCAATTTTGCATCTGTATATTTAAAGAGAGAGAGAGAGAGAGAGAGAGAGAGAGAGAGAGAGAGAGAGAGAGAGAGAGAGAATTTGAACGAGTGTTGATATACCCTTTATAGCTGCATGTAACTTAAATATAATTGACGTACATAATTTTACATCTGGATATGTACTTATATATTAAGTGCTGGATGTCCACCAGAGAGACGATATAACTTACAGTAATATTGAGAGAGAGAGAGAGAGAGAGAGAGAGAGAGAGAGAGAGAGAGAGAGAGAGAGAGAGAGAGAGAGAGAGAGAGAGAGATCTAAGTGAAAATGACAGCCTTTCCACACCTGTACGCGAGCAATTTACGAAATCTATTCATAATCCGAGCGAGCATGTGGCCAAAGCCACACGAATCCCATCTCTCTAAAACTGGAAGCCTTTGAGAGCGGTCTTATCAATTGCGTCTCTGTTGATTGTTCAGAGTTCAGAGGTCCACTCCTGGCCTCTAGTTTCCTTCATCCCTGACCATAGTTCAAAGGCTGTGCTGGCATAAGGCCTGATTAATCTGAACTCATTAACTAATCATTTAGATCAGCTTTCGTGGAAGAAATAAAAATTACAATAAGCTTACAATATCACGTTGGATGCTCTTGCAATCAGATAAGTTATTCAAGGTTAGGTTCATTAAGAGCAGTAAAACATATCATCAACAAAAGTTGGCAACATGTTGCTAACATATCACCTACAGGTTGAATACAAGTTGATGACTTGTTGGTGGACCTTACTAGTACCTCATACGGTTATCCAGCCGTTACGTTTAATAAGAGCAGCAAAACATGTCATCAAAAAGCTTGGCAACGTGTTGCTCACTTATCACTAACAGGTTAAATACAAGTCGACGACTTGTATTCAACCTTATTAGTGTTTCATACAATTGCATGCAGCCTTTGGCAAAAATTAATTCTCCGCTGACGGTTGTTACACTTAGTAAGAGCAGTAAAATATGTCATCAACAAATATTGGCAACATGTTGCTCGCATGTCACCTACAGGTTGAATACAAGTTGACAGCTTGTTGGTGGACCTTACTAGAGTCTCATAGGGTTATCCAGCATTTGCCAAAGATTCATTTTCCACTGATGGTTGATATGTTTAATAAGAGCAGCAAAACATGTCATCAAAAAAGTTGGCAACATGTTGTTCACTTATCAGTAACAGGTTAAATACAATTCGACGTCTTGTATTCAACCTTACTATTGTTTCATATGATTACATGTAGCATAAGCCAAAGATTTGTTCTCCACTGACGGTTGTTATGTTTAACAAGAGCAGCAAAACATGTCATCAAAAAAGTTGGCAACATGTTACTCACTTATCACTGACAGGCTGCATACAAGTCGACGACTTGTATTCAACATTACTAGTGTTTCATATGATTATTGAGCATTTGCTAAAGATTTGTTCTCCACTGACAGTTGTTGACTTATTATCAACCTGTTTGTGATGTGTATGCGATAAGTAGCCAACGTTCCCGACATGTTTTACGGTTGTGTGGATGCTTTAGTATGGGCCTGCATCCTCATCCCAGAATAACTGTTGAGAAATTGCAGGTTACATCTAGAGCAAAATCATTGTGGTGGGGGTTGTTCAAGATTTGGGAAGTGTACAGTTACATTAGTCATTGTTCACGTTCCACTGTTCATCATGGAAATCTCTCTCTCTCTCTCTCTCTCTCTCTCTCTCTCTCTCTCTCTCTCTCTCATACCCCGTATGTCTACTGAATGTAAAGAATTAATCTTTCTGCACATTATTATTATTATTATTATTATTATTATTATTATTATTATTATTATTATTATTATTTTCTTGCCTCTCTAACAAATAATGTTATGTTGATGTGACCATTATTATTATTATTATTATTATTATTATTATTATTATTATTATTATTATTATTATTATTATTATGATTTTCTTATCTCTACAACAAATAATATTATGCTGATATGACCATTACCATAATTATTATTATTATTATTATTATTATTAATTATTATTATTATTATTATTATTATTATTATTATTCCATTTTTTGGGCAATGGAAAAAAGTCATGTTTCATCTTTTAATTACCACACCTGCGCCTGGCTTCGAAAGTCATGTTAATTTTATTATTATTATTATTATTATTTTATTATTATTATTATTATTATTATTATTATTACTTTTTCTCTCAATGAAAATAAGTATTATGTTGTTATGATCACTATTATTATTATTATTTTATTATTATTATTATTATTATTATTATTATTATTATTATTATTATTATTTGGGCAATGGCAAAAAAAAAGTCATATTTCACCTTTTAATTACCACACCTGCGCCTGGCCTCGAAAATCAGGTAAATTTTATTATTATTATTATTATTATTATTATTATTATTATTATTATTATTATTACTTTTTCTCTCACTGAAAATAAGTATTATGTTGATATGATCACTACCATTATTATTATTATTATTATTATTATTATTAATTATTATTATTATTATTATTATTATTATTATTATTATTATTATTCCATTTCTTGGGACAATAGGAAAAAAAGAAAGTCACGTTCAGACTCTTAATCACCACACCTGCACCTGGCCTCGAAACTCAGGTTAATTCCATCGGCAAGTTTTCACTGGCGATCCAATTTTGGAAATGAAATTGCTGGAAGAAAGGCGGTTCACCGGAGGTAACAACACATAACCTGGTTGCCAAGGGAGGAAGGAGGATGTCGACCTCAGAGTCGAATTTCTTTCTCTTTTGGGGATTTCGACCTTGAAGGATTTTTGTTTTTTAATGTTTGATGGGCTTTTTTAAATTTTTTTAAGGATTAGAGTCACATAACCTGGTTGCCTAGGGAGGAAGGAGGGTGTCGACCTCAGAGTCGAATTTCTTTCTTTCTTTTTTTTTAGGGATTTCGACCTTGAAGGATTTTTGTTTTTTTAATGTTTGATGGGATTTTTTTAAGAATTAATGTCACATAACCTGCTTGCCCCAGGAGAAAGGATGATGTTGACCTCAGAGTCGAATTTCTTTCTTTCTTTTTTTGGGGGATTTCGACCTTGAAGGATTGTTGTTTTTTTAATGTTTGATGGGATTTTTTAAGGATTAAGGTCACATAACCTGGTTGCCCAGGGAGGAAGGGGGATGTCGACCTCAGAGTCGAATTTCTTTCTTTCTTCTTTTAGGGATTTCGACCTTGAAGGATTTTTGCTTCTTTAATGTTTGACGGGATTTTTTTAAGGATTAAGGGCCCAGAGAGGAAGGAGGGTGTCGACCTCAGAGTCGAATTTCTTTCTTTCTTTTCTTTTTTAGGGATTTCGACCTTGAAGGATTTTTGTTTTTTTAATATTTGATGGGATTTTTTTTAAAGGATTGAGGTCTTTGATGGGATTTTTTTTAGTGATTTAAGGAATAAGGTCACATAACCTGGTTGCCCCAGGAGGAAGGATGATGTCGACCTCAGAGTCGAATTTCTTTCTTTCTATTTAGGGATTTCGACCTTGAAGGATTTTTGTTTTTTTAATGTTTGATGGGATTTTTTTTAAAGGATAAAGGTCACATAACCTGGTTGCTCCAGGAGGAAGGATGATGTCGACCTCAGAGTCGAATTTCTTTCTTTCTCTTTTTAGGGATTTCAACCTTGAAGGATTTTTGTTTTAAATCTTTGCTTTTAAATAATTCCCCATCAGGATGATCAAATCGTGAGATGTTTAAATTATATTCGTCAGAGTCGTAGATTACATTTTTACAAGACTTAAATTGTATTTTACAGGACTTAAATTATAATCTTTAGGGGTTTAAACTATATTTTAAAGGACTTCAAATTATATTCGACAGGACTTAAATTATATTGTAATGGGGCTTAATTTATATTCTACAGGACTTGAATTTTATTTCACAGGACCTTGAATGATATTATACTGGGTCTTAAATTATATTCTACAGGACTTACATTATATTTTATTAACCTTTAATTTATATTATACTGGGTCTTAAATTATATCCTACATGACCTTAGATTATATTTTGCAGGATCTTGAATTATATTCTACACGACTTTGAATTATATTGTGCAGGACCTTAATTTATATTCTATGGGGCTTCAAGTTATAACTACAGGATCTGAATAATTTATATTCTACAGAACATTGAATCATATTCTTCACGATATAAATTGTATTCTACAGGACCTAAGATTATATTCTACAGGCAATAACTTGTATTCTGAATTATATTTCACAGGACCTTAAATTATATTTTACAAGACCTTGAATTGCATCATACACGACCTTAAACTATAGAGTTTCCACAAGACCTCCTTTATTCACTGCAACGCTCGAGAAAAAAAACACATTCAATGTGTTTTTTTTTCTCGAGCTTTGCAGTGGTATGAAGGATGTCCTGTGAAAACTATAGTTTAAGGTCGTGTATGCTGCAATTCAAGGTCCTGTAGAATATCATCTAAGGTCCTGTAGAAGACAATTTATATCGTGTAGAATATAATGCAAGGTTCTGTACAGTATAAATCATAATATTTGCTATACAACTACTAATATGGATTTCAACATTTCGAACAACATAGCACTTATATAATTATAAATTTATTCATTCGTTCACTTTGTATTGTGAAAAAATCGTTGAAAATTATCCATAGAGATTGTCTCATTCAGGGCTTATTACTAAACTACACTATATAACCACCCGCCCACCCCAGCCTACTTTAACAACACCCCCCCCCCCACCCTCACTCACCAAACCACCCACCCAATCCTAGAATACCCAGGTTTATCCATTGTCCCGAAGGATGTTCCGAATCGAAATCCCCTGTGCAAAATAACCAAAAATGCAGATTGCTTTTGAAAGCAGCAACAACTGCTTGTTTGCAAGCAATCTGGTCACTGGACGGAATTCCCCCCCTTCCCCAATCCCTCCCCCAAAATTCCTACCCATTCCCAATCCCTAATCTCCTCATGAGTCCGTAATTGGGTACGTTAACTTGGGAATTATACAATTCCTGATTGGCCATTCACCAAACATCAGGCACCCATTCGTCGAATGGCTCGCTAATGGAAAGAGAGAGAGAGAGAGAGAGAGAGAGAGAGAGAGAGAGAGAGAGAGAGAGAGAGAGAGAGAACACGCAAGATTTTATATATATTATATATATATATATATATATATATATATATATATATATATAAACAGAGAGACAGACAGACAGACAGACAGACAGACAGAGAGAACATTCTCAAAAGATTGTTACATCTAGAGAGAGAGAGAGAGAGAGAGAGAGAGAGAGAACATTCTCAAAAGATTATTACATTTATTAGAGAGAGAGAGAGAGGGGGAACTTCTGAAAACAAATTACAGGATTGCTTGCAAGTTTATCCACGTTAATTTGGTTTAAAAGTGGTGTTTTTTAGTGGGGGGCAGACGCCCCCCGCGTGTGTTTTTCCAGCTATTCTGGAATCTCCTCAACTAATTTTAGACTCGAGGCCTCGAGATTCACCTCCTGGATGATATTATCTAGATATTATCTCGATTATATCTTGATAATGTCTTGATAATTTGTCCTTTTCAGGGATGAAGTCTGCAGCCAGCGAAGTCCCGCCCTCGATTTAGGAAGAAGGATTTTATTCAAAGGATTATGAATTAGGATGATGACGGAAGGGTTGAGAGAGAGAGAGAGAGAGAGAGAGAGAGAGAGAGAGAGAGAGAGAGAGAGAGAGAGAGAGAGAGAGCCAGCCAAGTCCCGCCCTCGACTTCTGAATTACAGACTTGAAGACGTAAGGAGAAAAGTTTAGGAAGAAGAAAGATTTCAGTCAAAGGATTATGAATTAGGATGGTGATGGAAGGGCTGAGAGAGAGAGAGAGAGAGAGAGAGAGAGAGAGAGAGAGAGAACTCCAGACCTACAGGCTTTAAGACACGATAAAAGTTCAAGAAGAAGAAAAGATTTCACCAGTAAGATATTGAAATCAGATGCAGATGATGGAAGAGAGAGAGAGAGAGAGAGAGAGAGAGAGAGAGAGAGAGAGAGAGAGAGAGAGAGAGAGAGACTCGAAGATAGAAGGAGAAAAATTCAAGAAGAAAGATAATGGAGTCAGATGCTAATGATGAGAATCCAGAGAGAGAGAGAGAGAGAGAGAGAGAGAGAGAGAGAGAGAGAGAGAGAGAGAGAGAGAGAGAGAGACAGAACACACACATATACATACATACATATATATATATATATATATATATATATATATATATATATATATATATATATATATATATATATATATATATATATATATCTATATGTATATATATATATATATATATATATATATATATATATATATATATATATATATATATATATATATATATATATATATTCGTTTGTTGACATTCCGAGTTAAATGGGTCTTGGCAGATGCATACAACCACTGTCGTTAACAAGTTCTAATTGTGGTTGGTGACGAATCACTTCTCATTAGTTTCGGTCTAAGGCCACGACAGCAGTCATCTGGTCTTCTTAGTAGATCTATTGACCTGCTGATGTGGGGGACTGGTTAGGAGATTGTGTGGGTATATATACAGTAGTATATATATATATATATATATATATATATATATATATATATATATATATATATATATGTGTGTGTGTGTGTGTGTGTGTGTGTGTGTATATATACATATGTGTATATGTATTATATATATATTGTGTATATATACAAATATATATGTATATGTATGTATGTATGTTCATATATATACATAATATATATATATATATATATATATATATATATATATATATATATATATATATATATATATATATATATATGTACATATTGTGTATATAATGTATATATAGATATATGTATGTATATATATTCATATACATAATATACACATTTATATATATATGTAAATAAAATTTTTACTTTTGTTTTTACCTACATTAAAAAAAATATCAAACTCGTTTTCTTAACGTATATCAAACTTCAGATTGATCATTTCCACATCCACAGCAAAATGGAACTTGAAGTTTTTTTTTTTTCGCCTCGACTCAAAAATGAAATTAAAATTGACGTTTGTCAAATCGAAATTCCTCTCCTACACGAACGACGAACAGAACAATTGAATTTCAGATTATTTACAGACACAGGATTGAACACAGGAAACAATAGAAGCCAGAAAGGAAAGAGACAGACAGACAGTGAACCAGACAGACAGATAGAGAGACAGACAGACAGAGAACCAGACAGAAAGACAGTGAAACAGACGGAGTGACAGACAGACAGAAAGACGGAGTGACAGACAGACAGAGAACCAGACAGAAAGACAGAGAAACAGACGGAGTGACAGACAGACAGAGAACCAGACAGAAAGACAGAGAAACAGACGGAGTGGCAGACAGACAGAAAGACAGTGAAACAGAGTGACAGACAGACAGAGAACCAGACAGAAAGACAGAGAAACAGACGGAGTAACAGACAGACAGAGAACCAGACAGAAAGACAGAGAAACAGCCAGAGTGACAGACAGACAGAGAACCAGACAGAAAGACAGTGAAACAGACGGAGTGACAGACAGACAGAGAACCAGACAGAAAGACAGAGAGACAGACAGACAGAGAAAGACAGAAAGACAGAGAGAAACAGACAGAGTGACAGACAGAAAGACAGAAACAGAGACAGAAAGACAGACAGACAGAGAACCAGACAGAAAGACAGAGAAACAGACAGAGTGACAGACAGACAGAGAGACAGACAGAAAGACAGTGAAACAGACAGAGTGACAGACAGACAGAGAACCAGACAGAAAGACAGAGAGACAGACAGACAGAGAACCAGACAGAAAGACAGTGAAACAGACGGAGTGACAGACAGACAGAGAACCAGACAGAAAGACAGACAGACAGAGAACCAGACAGAAAGACAGAGAAACAGACGGAGTGGCAGACAGACAGAAAGACAGTGAAACAGAGTGACAGACAGACAGAGAACCAGACAGAAAGACAGAGAAACAGACAGAGTGACAGACAGACAGAGAGAAGACAGACAGAAAGACAGTGAAACAGACGGGGAGACAGAAAGACAGACAGACAGAAAACAGAGACAGAAAGACAGAAAGACAGAGAGACAGACAGACAGAGAACCAGACAGAAAGACAGAGAAACAGACAGAAAGACAGAGAGACAGACAGACAGAACCAGACAGAAAGACAGTGAAACAGAAAGAGTGATAGACAGACAGAAAGACAGAGAAACAGACGAGACAGGTGACAGAAAGACAGACAGAGAACCAGACAGAAAGACAGTGAAAAGACAGAGTGACAGAAAGACAGAAAGACAGAGAAACAGAAGGAGACAGACAGACAGAGAAGACAGACAGAAAGACAGAGAGACAGAAAGACAGAAAGACAGACAGACAGAAAGAAAAGAACCAGACAGAAAGACAGAGAAACAGAAGGAGTGACAGACAGACAGAGAAACAGACAGAAAGACAGAGAAACAGACAGAGTGACGGACAGAGGACCAAACAGACAGACAGACAGTGAACCAGAAAGACAGACAGACAGATAGAGAGACAGTCAGACAAACAGACAGACAGAAAGATAGACAGACAGACGGACTTACAGGCAAACATACAGAGAAACAGACATACAGACATAGAAACAGACAGAGAGACAGACAGACATACAGAAAGAGAGACAGACATACAGACAGACAGACAAACAGACGGACAGACAGACAGGCTATCTCTTACTGACAAACAGAAACAGCCTTTCCTTAAAAAAAAAAAAAATATAGCGCTTGTGACCTCATTAGACTTAATTCAATGACTTAATCTCGTCTCTTGCGTTGATGGTGTCACTTAAGCTGTAATCTGGGAAAGGAAGAGAGAGAGAGAGAGAGAGAGAGAGAGAGAGAGAGAGAGAGAGAAGGGGAGGGGGGGGGAAGGAGGGTGGTAGCTGTCTGCATGTCAGGAAATGAAGGAGCTTAGGTGTCAATGATGGTTCAGTTCGATTAAGGGATTCTTGTTATTGTACGGCTTCTCTCTCTCTCTCTCTCTCTCTCTCTCTCTCTCTCTCTCTCTCTCTCTCTCTCTCTCTCTTTTACACATGCATACTATATATATGAAATATAAAAATAATACGTTGTACTTCTCAGAAATGTGAGATAAGATCCACAATGAAAAGTGTGTTACAAATCATAGTGTAAGCTTTATACATATATATTTTTAATACGCTATGTTTTGTAGCATGCATTTTATTGTGGTATGTGAGTGTGTGCGTGTGTTACTCAGTTTAATAAAGACTATCTATGTTATAATCTCGAGCTGGATGTAATTGCCACAACATTCTAAGAAAAAGGGATTAAAATATGCTTTTGTTATCATTGTCAGAATCATTTATCATTTAATTCCTCTACAATTACCATGCAGCTGAGAGGAACAAGTGCTGTGCAGGTGAGAGGAAAAAATAACATACAGGTGAGAGGAAAAAATATCGTACAGATTAGAAGAACAATTAGTTTACAGATGAGAGGAACAATTAACGTATAGGTAAGAGGAACAATTACTGTTGAAACTCATTAAGAATATATAAGTATATCTGACTAATACTGACTGATATTACTCTCACCTGTACGGTAAATTTTCCTCTCACCTTACATTAATTGATCCTTTTACCTGTACGATAGTTGTTCCTCTTACCTGTACGATAACTCTTCCTCTTACCTGTACGATAGTTGTTCCTCTTACCTGTACGATAGTTGTTCCTCTCACCTGTACAGTAACTCTTCCTCTCACCTGTACGATAATTGTTTCTCTCACCTGTACAGTAATTGTTTCACCTGTACGATGATTATTCCTCTCACCTGTACGATAACTTGCTTTCACCTGTACAGTAATTGTTTCACCTGTACGATAATAATTCCTCTCACCTGTACGATAACTTTCACCGGCACAGTAATTGTTTCACCTGTACGATAATTATTCCTCTCACATGTACGATAACTTGCTTTCACCTGTACAGTAATTGTTTCATCTGTACGATAATTATTCCTCTCGGCTGTTCGATAACTTGCTCTCACCTGTACAATAATTGTTCCTTTCACCTGTACGATAACTGTTGCTCTCACCTGTACAGTAATTGTTCCTCTCACCTGTACGCTAATTGTTCCTCCCGCCTGCACGATAATATTTCTTCTCACCTGTCCATAAAGACAACGTATTTTCCCCTGAAGACGCGGAAGGCAATCCACCTTGACAAGGCCGCGCTAAGCCGAGAGGAATCTCAACACAGCCTTCGCTCAAGTTCCTCCTTGTTGGCAGCATTTCCAATTTCCTTTCAATTTGCTGGCTCTCAAAAGTTAATCATTTGTGGGAGGTCGTTATGGGGCTGACTCTCTCTCTCTCTCTCTCTCTCTCTCTCTCTCTCTCTCTCTCTCTCTCTCTCTCTCTCTCTCTCTCTCTCCTTCAGCGTGGTGAAAATTTCAAACAGGAAAAAGGACAGAATTGTTCTCTCTCTCTCTCTCTCTCTCTCTCTCTCTCTCTCTCCTGCTAACTCCGGAAGAGGTTAGTCTTTAACCTGGTATGTTTATATTTTGTTTTTTCTTCTTCTTGTGATTTGAAATTTTCGAACAAAAAAAAAAGATAATTTTTTTCTTAGCATATGGTTTTTTTTAGCTCTCTGTAAAAGAAAACTATTGAGATGGCTATTTGTCTGTCCGTCCGCACTTATCCTGTCCGCCCTCAGATCTTAAAAACTACTCAGGCTAGAGGGCTGCAAATTGGTATGCTGATCATCCACTCTCCAATCATCAAACATATTAAATTGCAGCCCACTATCCTCTCTAGTTTTTATTTTATTTAAGGTTAAAGTTAGCCATGATCGTGTGGCTACAGGTGCCACAGGCCACCACCAGGCCGTGTCTGAAAGTTTCATGGGCAGCGGCTGAGAGTTTCATGGACCGTAGAAAACTCGATTGCACCAAAGAAACTTCGGCGCATTTTTTACGTTTTATATTGCTGTGGGGTGGTGGTCTTTTTCTTGATTTCAAATTCTGCAACGTGGTTTTATTTACTTTTGTCGTGTTTGTAGAGCCGAAGTTAATTTAAATTTAGACTCAGTTTGTGGGAAACGTTCCCGCTTGGTAGAACTGCATCTTATAAAGGAACCCAGCTTCTATGTTCTTCTGTCAAAAGATTCATTTTCTTCGTTATTATTTTAACCCTTCTAAGACCTTCTATTCTCACTTTCTCCTCTTCATTTATTTTTTTATTTTTAATAAATGATCTCTTTTTCTGTATTTCCCATTATCCTCTGTTACTTCTTTCTAATGAACATCATATTCTTTGAAAGCTTGAAGATTTTCAAGTTAGTGGCCCCTGTGGTGGGCTTGTCCCGTATAAATAGGGTTCATCTTATGAATAATAATAATAATAATAATAATAATAATAATAATAATAATAATAATAATGATAATAATAATAATAATAATAATAATAATAACTCTGCAACGGCACAACTCATTTTTAGTGGTTTATGTATTTATCATTCTAATCCCTCTTGAGTTTGTTATTATTATTATTATTATTATTATTATTATTATTATTATTATTCCCCTTGTGTTTGTGACATGATTAATATACAGATTGTATTATTATCATAATTATTACCTGCTCTGAAAATGCTGTTTGAGGCACCATATTTCTACGGATAGGTTTTAAATATATATATATATATATATATATATATATATATATATATATATATATATACATACATACACCTACTTAAAATCTAATAATTACGACTCGTTTTTTCTAAGTGCCTCTCTCTCTCTCTCTCTCTCTCTCTCTCTCTCTCTCTCTCTCTCTCTCTCTCTCTCTCTCTCTCTCTCTCTCTCTCACCTGTCAGAGACTAAGAGCATCTACCTATCCTATCTATCACAGCCAAGACCTTCGAGGGAACAAGGGCATTAATAAAGATCCCAACCTGCTCTGATGAAAAGCAAACACGTTCTCGGATTATCCCCCTTCCGAATTCCGAGTAATACAGGTGTACTGCTATCCCCGGGGGTAAGGGGAGGAGGGTGGGGGGAGGAAGGAGTCAGGTGAGGGGGCACACAGGGGCCTATGATATACACAGGTGGCTCAGGTAAGCAAAGCTTTGGCGGATTGACGGAGAGACAAGAAACCGAAGATTGAATTGAAAGGCAGTTGAGCGTTTGGAGGGCGGTGAACTGAAGGTGGAAGTCGAGATCAAGCAAGGAACTTGACGTGGAACTTGAGATCAAGCAAGGAACTAAAGGACAATGAAATGTGAAGGAACTTGAGATCAAGCAAGGAACTGAAGGACAATGGAATGTGAAGGAACTTGAGATCATGCAAGGAATTGAAGGACAATGGAATGTGAAGGAAGTTGATATCATGCAAGGAATTGAAGGACAAGGAGCTGGGTGTGGAACTTGAGATCAAGCAAGGAACCGAAGGTGGAACTAGAGATCAAGAAAGGAACTGAAGGTGGAACATGAGATCAAGCAAGGAACCGAAGGT
The DNA here is from genome assembly GCF_040412425.1 of Macrobrachium rosenbergii. Classification (NCBI taxonomy): domain Eukaryota; kingdom Metazoa; phylum Arthropoda; class Malacostraca; order Decapoda; family Palaemonidae; genus Macrobrachium; species Macrobrachium rosenbergii. The sequence continues at coordinate 16,586,155 of NC_089781.1, forward strand.
GGAACTTGAGATCAAGAAAGGAACCGAAGGTGGAACTTGAGATCAAGAAAGGAACTGAAGGTGGAACTTGAGATCAAGAAAGGAACTGAAGGTGGAACTTGAGATCAAGAAAGGAATTGAAGGTGGAACTTGAGATCAAGAAAGGAATTGAAGGTGGAACTTGAGATCAAGAAAGGAACTGAAGCTGGAACTTGAGATCAAGAAAGGAACTGAAGGTGGAACTTGAGATCAAGAAAGGAACTGAAGGTGGAACTTGAGATCAAGAAAGGAACCGGTGGAACTAGAGATCAAGAAAGGAACTGAAGGTGGAACTTGAGATCAAGAAAGGAACCGAAGGTGGAACTTGAGATCAAGAAAGGAACTGAAGGTGGAACTTGAGATCAAGAAAGGAACCGAAGGTGGAACTTGAGATCAAGAAAGGAACTGAAGGTGGAACTTGAGATCAAGAAAGGAACTGAAGGTGGAACTTGAGATCAAGAAAGGAACTGAAGGTGGAACTTGAGATCAAGAAAGGAACCGAAGGTGGAACTTGAGATCAAGAAAGGAACTGAAGGTGGAACTTGAGATCAAGAAAGGAACTGAAGGTGGAACTTGAGATCAAGAAAGGAACTGAAGGTGGAACTTGAGATCAAGAAAGGAACTGAAGGTGGAACTTGAGATCAAGAAAGGAACCGAAGGTGGAACTTGAGATCAAGCAAGGAACCGAAGGTGGAACTTGAGATCAAGAAAGGAACTGAAGGTGGAACTTGAGATCAAGCAAGTAACCGAAGGTGGAACTTGATATCAAGAAAGGAACTGAAGGTGGAACTTGAGATCAAGAAAGGAACTGAAGGTGGAACTTGAGATCAAGAAAGGAAACGAAGGTGGAACTTGAGATCAAGCATGGAACTGAAGGTGGAACTTGAGATCAAGAAAGGAACTAAAGGTGGAACTTGAGATCAAGCAAGGAACTGAAGGTGGAACTTGAGATCAAGCAAGGAACTGAAGGTGGAACTTGAGATCACACAAGGAACTGAAGGTGGAACTTGAGGTCAAGCAAGGAACTGAAGGACAATGGAATGTGAAGGAACTTGAGATCAAGCAAGGAACTGAAGGACAATGGAATGTGAAGGAACTTGAGATCAAGCAAGGAACCGAAGGGCAATGAAATGTGAAGGAACTTGAGATCAAGCAAGGAATTGAAGGACAATGGAATGTGAAGGAACTTGATATCATGCAAGAAATTGAAGGACAAGGAGCTGGGGGTGGAACTTGAGATCAAGCAAGGAACTGAAGGTGGAACTTGAGATCAAGAAAGGAACTGAAGGTGGAACTTGAGATCAAGAAAGGAACTGAAGGTGGAACTTGAGATCAAGATAGGAACTGAAAGTGGAACTTGAGATCAAGAAAGGAACTGAAGGTGGAACTTGAGATCAAAAAAGGAACTGAAGGTGGAACTAGAGATCAAGAAAGGAACTGAAGGTGGAACTTGAGATCAAGAAAGGAACTGAAGGTGGAACTTGAGATCAAGAAAGGAATTGAAGGTGGAACTTGAGATCAAGCAAGGAACTGAAGGTGGTATATGAGATCAGGCAAGCAATTGAAGGACAATGAACTTATATTAATAAGGGAACTGGACATCCATTGAGGAAACTGGAGACAAGAACTTGAGAAGGGAACTGGACAGCAATCAACCCACTGGAGACAAAACTGAAAGAAGACGGGACGGCGAATCAAAAAAAGAAACGGGAAGAAGAAGAAGAAGAAGAAGAAGAAGAAGAAGAAGAAGAAGAAGAAGAAGAAGAAGAAGAAAGTGTAAAAGACTTTCGAAGACTTCGAAGACGATACGAACATCCCTAACTCAACCCAACTCGTCCTAAGGCTATCTCGAAGAGACTTTTCGAAGGCTTCTTCATTATCGCCTCCATCAGCGGCCCCCCGTGGCAGAAGAAGAAGAAGAAGAAGAAGAAGAAGGTAATTCACTTACGTGTTTACATTGGCTGCTTTCTGTCAATGTCTTGTGACGGTCGTTAAGTCACGTCTCATCTGGGTGGGGGGACCTTTGGACAGGTTGTCGATCACGTGACACTTCCTCCTCTCTCTCTCTCTCTCTCTCTCTCTCTCTCTCTCAGCATGAGTGATATTCAACCACGCAGGCGATATTCCTAGGAACACGGAAGTCATGTCTTGTACGTCGTAGGTTTTCGTGAAACCATGACTAAATGATTTTATGTGCCTGTGTGGTTTAAGTATAGTTCTTGAGTAACTATAAATAAATCTTATATACCTGTACGGTTTAAGTATAGTTCTTGGGGAAACTTTAACTAAATTTTTTATATGCCTGTATGATTTCAGTACAAGAACATGTACCTGTATGGTTCAAGTATAGTTCTTGGGAAAACTATAACTAAATTTTTTATATGCCTGTATGATTTAAGTACAGTTCTTGTGAAACTATAACTGAATCTTATATACCTGTATGGTTTAAGTATAGTTCTTGTGAAGCTATGACTAAATTTTATATGCCTGTATGGTTTAAGTTTAGTTCTTGCGAAACTATGACTAAATCTTATATACATGTATGGTTTAAGTATAGCTTTTGCGAAACTGTAACTAAATCTTATATACCTGCATGGTATAAGTATAGCTCTTGAGTAACTATAACTAAATCTTACATACGTGTGTGGTTCAAGTATAGTTCTTGAAAGCCATTAGAGAAGGAAACGAGTAAAAAATGCGCCGAAGAAATCGAGTTTTCTGTACAGCCGCTACAGCGTATAATCAGGGCCACCGAAAATAGATATATCTTTCGGGGGTTCTCGGTATAGTGCAGTATGAGCCGCGGCACATGAAACTTTAACCACGGCCCGGTGGTTACCTGGCCTATATCGTCGCCAGAAGAACGATTATGGCTAACTTTCACCTTAAATAAAATAAAAACTACTCAGGCAAGAGGGCTGCAATTTGGTATGTTTGATGACTGGAGGGTGGATGATCAACGTACCAATTTGTAGGCCTTTAGCCTCAATAGTTTTTAAAGATCTAAGGGCGGACAGAAAAAGTACGGACAGAATAAAATGCGGACGGACAGACAAAGCCGGCACAATAATTTTCTTATACAGAAAACTAAAAGTTATCTATAAAGTTGCGTCATCTTAATGAACATCAATTCAGCTGAAAAAAAAAAACTTACGATTTGAAGAAAAATACATATATACAACAAGAACATTTTCCCGGACAATCCTTTAAGGAAAAACCATGTCCATGAAAAAAAAAATTAATAACAAGCCATCTCCTATATTAATATCATTTCCCACAACTCGTCGAAAACTGATATCAACGCATTGCATAAGAATTCTCTGAGGAAGAGCGTACGGTCAAGGGGTCACGTAAACAAAGAGGACGGACGACCCGCGGTTGCAAGATGTACGATGACGTCCTGAAGAGTTTGTTCTCTTACAAATATGGATGTATGTTGTCTTGTTTGTACACGCTGTGAATGTTTGTTCTATTAAATCATGATGTGTATGTGTGTAATTATGTGTGCATGTCTCTCTCTCTCTCTCTCTCTCTCTCTCTCTCTCTCTCTCTCTCTCTCTCATGTCTGTGCATACTGAGAGTGTTTACACTTTTAAATACCGATATGTGTGCGTGTTTAATTATGTGCATGTGTGTTGCTCTCTCTCTCTCTCTCTCTCTCTCTCTCTCTCTCTCTCTCTCTCTCTCTCTCTCATAAACATGTCTGTGCATACTGAGTGTTTATACTTTTAAATATCGATATGCTCGCGTGTTTATGTGCATGTGTGTTTAATACTCTCTCTCTCTCTCTCTCTCTCTCTCTCTCTCTCTCTCTCTCTCTCCTGTGCACACTGCGAGTGTTTGTTCTTTTAAAAACCGATATGCGTGCTGGTTGAATTATGTGCATGTGTGATTAATGCTCTCTCTCTCTCTCTCTCTCTCTCTCTCTCTCTCTCTCTCTCTCTCTCTCTCTCTCTCTCTCTCTCTTTAAACAGCAATGTCGGAAGCAGCTTCAACAGCACATTAAAGCAGATGGATTTCAAGGCGTTAAAGGAGATCAAGTTAATATTGAAATGTTTTTCCTGTCACGAAAGACAAAGACATTTCATCGACGCGGACATCGACTCGTGTTAAAATGTCGGACGGACGCAATTCTAACATTTCTGACATTTCGAGACTCACGGCGTCACGCGGTATTGTCCCTCGCAAATGTATTTTTTCTATTGAGTGAATGTTCGTCCACTCACGAATGGGCACCTAAGTGCATCCCCCTTAGGTCGATGTTTTTTTTCTCCCACGGGGTTTTCTACCAAAAAGGAATTATTAGAACAATTAAATATGTTTTTTTTTTAACTGGTGACATTTCTACAGTCACTATGATGCACTTTTCATGAAATGAAAAATGAATTATTCATTATTCATCGTTTTTGTTTTCTAAGGTGAACAAAATCTCTATAGATCCTTATACCTCAACTCCTTCAATTTCCGGATCTCGTCCCCCGTAGGGGGGGTGGTGCCGTCAATCACCTCACGCGGTGCACTGTAGGCATTACTTGCGGTTCTTAGAGCGTCCCTTCGGGCCTTAGCTGCAACCCCCTTTCATTCCTTTTACTGTACCTCCGTTCATATTCTCTTTCTTCCATCTTCCTCTCCACCATCTCCTAACAATTCATTCACAGTGCAGATGTGAGGTTTTCCTCCTGTTAAACTTTTCAAACCTTCTTACTGTCTATTTCTGATTCAGCGCTGAATGACCTCACCTTAGGTCCCAGCCCTTGACCTTTGGCCTAAAACCTATCATTCTATCCTATTCTATTCTATTCTATTCGCTCTCAGCGTAAACGTCTAACAGCAGTCCAACAACACCTCATTCTATCTAAATGGAAAAATCACTTAGAAATAACCTGAGGTTATTCCATTCCCGCACAAACAAGAAACAGGTGGACCACCGACGTAAATCATCATTATGAACCGCTCGGTGTTGGAACTGGGAAGCAAGCAGCCTTCCCGAGTCAGCCGAGGGCCATAAATTACGGCTTTACGGCCTGTTAAGTACCATAATATTTAGGTTGCTTTCTTTTATCGGCTTTCTTTAGTGGCTATATATATTTCGTCTCCCTCTTCGGGTTAAGAGCAGTTTTGAGTTATTCATTCAGGAAGATGCTCGGCTTACGTGGGGGATGCGATAAGTGCTCTCGAGGAAGATGTGAAGGAACACCTTTGAAATGAGAGAGAGAGAGAGAGAGAGAGAGAGAGAGAGAGAGAGAGAGAGAGAGAGAGAGAGAGAGGAAGGAAATAAAAGTAATAATGTTTGTTTCAGCCAGACGTGCTCAAGAGTAATTGTCTGAGAGAGAGAGAGAGAGAGAGAGAGAGAGAGAGAGAGAGAGAGAGAGAGAGAGAGAGAGAACAAATAAATATAAGCGATAAAAAGTTACTTTTAGCCAGACATGCTCAAGAGTAATTGTTTGAGAGAGAGAGAGAGAAGGAAATATAAAAGTAATAATGTTTGTTTCAGCCAGACGTGCTCAAGAGAGAGAGAGAGAGAGAGAGAGAGAGAGAGAGAGAGAGAGAGAGAGAGAGAGAGGAAAATAAAAGTAATAAAAAAATTTTGTTTCAGCCGGAAATGCCCAAGTGTAATTGTCTGAGAGGCAGAGAGAGAGAGAGAGAGAGAGAGAGAGAGAGAGAGAGAGAGAGAGAGAGAGAGAGAGAGAGAGAGAGCTACTAAAGCAAAGCAATAAAATCTTACTTTCAGCCAGACACGCTCAAGTGTAGTAGTATGAGAAAGAGAGAGAATAAAATCTGCATCTTCAAAAATTATATTAAGGCAATTGTTGTAAATCTATGTGTAATAAAGGTCTTAGAACCTAATACTGCAGTAATGGATACCAGTCATTCAGAGATAATAATCACCTTTGTCTTTACATTTTCAGTAATGGTGAGGATAATGACGATTTATAATGGCTTCTTGATAATATTGATAATGATCTTATGATAATGACAGCGATTTGATTCAAATTAATCTTCATATAACGTCATTCTATGCATGAAGTTGCATCACTGATTAAGTCAGTGACTATTCGTCATCAAATTACCCCTACAAACAATTAAAAAATGCGCCGAAGTTTCTTCGGCGCAATCGAGTTTTCTGTACAGCGCATAATCAAGGCCCATGAATCTTTAACCACGGCCCGGTGGTGGTCTATCCTATATCGTTGCCAGAAGCACGATTATGGCTAACTTTAATCTTCAATAAAATAAAAACTGCTGAGGCTAGAAGGCTACAATTTGGTATGTTGGATGACTGGAAGGTGGATGATCAACATACCAATTTGCAGCCCTGTAGCCTCAGTAGTTTTTAAGATCTGAGGGCGAGGAGAAAAAGCGAGGACAGAATAAAGTGCGGAGGGACAGACAAAGCCGGCACAATAGTTTTTTTTTTTACAGAAAGCTCATAGTCACAACTTATTAATGCTCTGGTTAAACTTAACCACTATTAACCATCAAATTCCCCCTAAGAATAATCACAACTTCCTGATAAACCGATTAAGTCTCATCTGTCATCACAACAACTTGGGGTCACAACCGAGTTTATTTCAGTCGAAAGCTCCTCCTGTATTTAATACCCGGCGAAGAGATGATCATTTGGTGATCATTAAACTCTAAGTTGCGAGAGAGAGAGAGAGAGAGAGAGAGAGAGAGAGAGAGAGAGAGAGAGAGAGAGAGAGAGAGAGAGAGAGAGAGAGAGCGCAGTGCCATCGTTCCTGGAACAAGCGCAGAGCCACTTCTGACGTCCGTACTCTCATGGCTTATTCAGCAAGATGAGTGATTGATGCTACAAAGCAAGATCGACAATTGAAACTACAAGGCAAGATCAGCGATTGATGCTGCAAAGCAAGATCAAAGATTGATGGTACAAAGCAAGATCAACGACCGATGCCACGAAACAAGATCAGCGAATGATGCTACAAAACAAGCTCAGCAACTTATGCTACAAAACAAGCTCAGCAACTTATGCTACAAAACAAGCTCAGCAACTTATGCTACAAAGCAAGATCAGAGATTGATACTACGAAGAAAGATCAGAGATTGATGCTACGAGGCAAAATCAGCAACTGATGCTGCAAAGCAAGATTATCTATTGATGCTGCAAAGCAAGATCAGCGATTGATGCTACGAAGCAAGATCAGCAATTGATGCTGCATATCCTCTCATCTCATCATCAGCATCCGTCGCTTCATCTGGGAAGAAGCAACTTCGCACGCGAGTGTTGAGGTTGATGGCACCAGCAGCAAGCAGGAGGCATCAGACATTAATGGAGTGGGGGAGGGATCTTTTAGAGATGTGCATATCTAGAGTTACCCTTTATGGAAGGATTATTCTTGCCTTTATGGATGCTTCTGTCTGTCTTGACTCAAACTTTGCATTGTCCTTTCCGAGGTAATTTCTAAAATACCTGGGAAAAAGCCAAGAGGACGGGTGGTAAAAATGGTCATGTTTCTCATTAAACAGTGAACCCTGGTATCTTTCCCCTGAAATCGAACTTTATATTGGCCCTTTAATCTACTTATTCTAGACCCCAGTGATGTTTCTCAGTATCGTACATATCTTACACCTGAAATAACATAAGAAACAAAGCCCCCACCCCCCATTCATCTTCCCTTCCCCCACAAATATCTTCGCCTCCAACCCACGCATTTTCGAGACGCCTTCTCCCGCCTCCGCCGCCCGCCTGCTGCAGAGAGAGAGAGAGAGAGAGAGAGAGAGAGAGAGAGCCCGCCTGCTGAGAGAGAGAGAGAACATTTCCATATGACGTCACAGGACATTTTCGGATTAAAATTCGAACATCTTGGAGGCAGGCGCCGCCGACAAGGTTATTAATGGGAAACACGGCTTGTGTGTGGCGGGGGGAGGGAGGAGATTACGGATTATGAATTCCTCTGTGAATATTCAGATTCGGTCTTCGGAACTGCATATAGAAAGAAGCCTTACCGAGTTGAGTTTAATTCTGAATCTGAGACACTTTCGTTCAGGAAAGAATGTTACTGGGTCTTGATTCAGGGAAAAATGTTCCTGGGTCTTGATTCAGGGAAGAATGTTCCTGGGTCTTGATTCAGGGAAGAATGTTCCTGGGTCTTGATTCAGGGAAGAATGTTACTGTCTTGATTCAGGGAAGAATGTTACTAAGCCTTGATTCAGGGGAAAATGTTACTGAGCCTTGATTCAGGGGAGAATGTTACTGGGTCTTGATTCAGGGAAGAATGTTCCTGGGTCTTGATTCAGGGAAGAATGTTCCTAGGTCTTGATTCAGGGAAGAATGTTCCTGGGTCTTGATTCAGGGAAGAATGTTACTGTCTTGATTCAGGGAAGAATGATACTGAGCCTTGATTCAGGGGAGAATGTTACTGGGCCTTGATTCAGGGAACAATGGGAAGAACGTTACTGGGTCTTGATTCAGGAAGAATGTTCCTGGGTCTTGATTCAGGGGAAGAATGTTACTAGGTCTTGATTCAGGGGAAGAATGTTCCTGGGTCTTGATTCAGGGAAGAATGTTACTGTCTTGATTCAGGGACAATGGGAATGATACTGAGCCTTGATTCAGGGGAGATGTTGTTCAGGAGGAATGTTCCTGGGTCTTGATTCAGGAGGAATGCCTTGATTCAGTGGAACAATGGGAAGAACGTTACTGGGTCTTGATTCAGTGAAGAATGTTCCTGGGTCTTGATTCAGGGAAGAATGTTACTGGGTCTTGATTCAGGGAAGAACGTTACAGGGTCTTGATTCAGAGAAGAATGTTACTGGGTCTTGATTCAGGGAAGAATGTTACTGGGTCTTGATTCAGGTGACAATGGGAAGAACGTTACTGGGTCTTGATTCAGGGAGGAATATTGATTCAGGGAGGAATGTTCCTGGGTCTTGATTCAGGGAAGAATGTTACTGGGTCTTGGGAAGGTCCGTTCGTACCTATTCCTATTCATATTCTTGCTCATTCTTCAATATTCTTTCAATTTACTTATTCCCAGGCACCAATCATGTACAAAAACTTTAATAAAAAAAAATCATTATTATTATATTATTCTGAACGCATCACTACGTCACCAACTCCACACCAACTCATTTTTTAAGCCCAGAGGCCGATGGGGGTGACAACCCAAATTCCGTCATCGATTCCAGAGGGAAATCGAGTAGGGATGAAAGCGCAAGATTCTCATCTCTCCAAGAGGGGAAGATCGTAACGATTAGGTTGTAGCATTAGGGGAAAACAGAAGCAGGGAGAAAGTTCCAAAGGTAGGAGGCTCCACAGGGAGAGAGTTCCAAAATTAGAAAGTTCCAGAGGGAGAAAGTTTCAAAGGGATAAAGTTCCAGAGGAAGAAAGTTTCAAAGGGAAAAAGTTCCAGAGGGAGAAAGTTTCAAAGGGAGAAAGTTCCAAAGTTCGAAACTTCCAAAGGAGAGGGAGAAAGTTCCAAAGTTTGAAACTTCCAAAGGAGAGGGAGAAGGTTCCAAAGTTTGAAACTTCCAAAGGGAGAAAGTTCCAAAGACTGGCAGTGGTAGCGAGGGAAACAGTCTTCAGTACACCAACATCAATACACTTAGTCGTTATTGAAGCTCAGTTTCCATCTAGAGCGAATTGACCCTTGTTACCAAAAAAAAAAAGAAAAGAAGCCGCGAAAAATTTAATGAATAAAATGATGACTCGTCGCTTTGTTGACCGGAATTTCGTAGAAGCAAGATATAACCGAGTACCGAAACCGTTCCTTGAAAAAAGCGGGAGGCCATATCTTAAAAACCAACCATAGAATTTTCTTGAAAATGATCTCATTATATCTCCCACCCCCATATTAGCCTAACCTAACCTAACCTGACCTAACCTGACCTAACGTAGGGGCATGACAAAAAAACCGGGGCTGGTGCAATACTACCATACATCTCAGGAATGTGCTTCCCGGTAATTGCTACTCACGAGCTTTTTGGCGTGATCATATTATTTTAGCCAGCGTAAACTATAATTTCGCAAAAGTCTTAAGGGGTGCCAGGGCCACATTTGGTGTGTGAGTCACGTTCAAAGACCTCATTTATGAGGTGTTATGATTTTGGGATACGAGATGGTAAGCTATTGCAAAGAAGTTGCCTCGTAGTGAAATGTCGGGAGGTCAGGTATTTCTGTACCTGAGGTAGACTGAAATGAATTAATAGTTCATCTTCTAGAAGTAGGAAATGTGTGTGTAATTATGTATGGATCCCAAGTCACGAAGTCTAACACGCCAATCGACGTCAAATCTGGTGAGATGTCAAAAGTCGAATTTTAGTTTTCTAAAAAGAAAACTGTTCCTCCGGCTTTGTCTGTCCGTAAGCACTTTGTTCAGTCCGCCCTCAGATCTTAAAAATTACTGAGGCTAGAGGGCTGCAAATTGGTATGCTGATCATCCACCCTCCAATTATCAAACATACCAAATTGCAGAACTCTAGCCTCTGAAGTTTTTATTTCATTTAAGGTTAAAGCTAGCCATAGTCGTGCTTCTGGCAACGATATACGTAGGATAGGCCACCACCAGGCCGTGGTTAAAGTTTCATGGGCCGCGTCTCATATAGCATTATACCGAGACCACCGAAAGACAGATCTATTTTCGGTGGCTGATTATACGATGTACAGGAAACTCGATTGCTACGAAGAACTTCGGCTCATATTTTACTTGTTTATCTAAGATCAGTTTTACTTTATATCGTAAAAAAAAAGTAAAAAAATAAACATAAAGTACAAGAAGCATTTAGCCATGATTCTATCGCACATTTTGATAAAAAATAGTCAATCTGTCACAATTAGCCATTTTATGATATAATATTTCCCCGTCCCGAGCCCCAAATGTATTGATGACATACGGAAAGGTGGCGGGTGGGGGTTTACCCTCACCCCTCCCACTCTCCCCATCCCATCTCCCCACCCCCTTTCCCGACCATATCCCCCCACCCCACAACCGTCGCTTTCATTACACTTCGATTAAGGCGACTGAAATGGGACGTCCCGATAGGATTTCAGCCCTTAATGGCGCGGTGACGCGGCCGTACCCAAATCTGTCACCTGTCTGTACAGAAGACAGTCAGACAGGTGGACGGACAGACAGACTAACAGGCAGTCGTTATTTTAGGCCTGTCAGTTGGCTCTCTGAAATCGCAAATAAAACCGGAGTGCTTTCTGACGCCCCGTGATGAAGAGACAAAAACATTTTCGCAAAAAAAGGTAACAACAAAGAAGTAAAAAATGGGCCAAAGTTTCTTGAGCGCAATCGAGTTTTCTGTACAGCCGCTACAGCGTATAATGAAGACCAGAAAATATATACCAAGGTCTCGGTGGTGGCGCATCCCATGAAATGGTTGCCAAGAATCTATATGGTTGCCAGAAGCACGGTTATGGCTTTAACTTTAATTTTAAATATAATAAAAACTACTGGGGCTAGAGGGCTGCAATTTGTTACGTTTGATGATTGGAGGGTGGATGATGAACATACCAGCTTGCAGCCCTCTAGCCTCAGTAGTTTTTAAGATCTTGGGGCGGACAGGAAAAGTGCGGACGGACAGAATATTTTTCTTTTCAAAAAACAAAAATGGGTCTGTTTTTTGCTTTAGGTGAAACGACTCGAATTTTGGTTTTTGGAAAGATAAAGTTAAAACTAAATTTAAAAAAAAATTAATGAATAAATAATTAAAACGGTAAAAATTAAAAAGCTAAAATCGCATGGAAGACTTTCGCAACAAAAGTAAAAAAAAATGGATCTGTTTTCCTCGTGAATATTTGTTTTTTTTTGAATGAAATTAATCTATTTTCGTTTTTGAAAAGATAAGGATTACAACTCAGTTTAGAATGAAAAATATGAATAATAGATAAATAAAACAATAAAACATTCATAAGCTGGAATCGGGAATAAGACTTTTTTACAAATTCTGACATTTCTCGATACAAAACTGATTGAAATTTTTTTAACTGATAAGAAATCGGAAATGATTTTAACATATTTATCAAAACTTTCAGTTGATAAAATCAAGATCCCAGAGGAGAGATTTATATATTATTTCTAAATCTGAAAATCTGATAAACACTTAAACAATTAAATAAATCATATATATATATATATATATATATATATATATATATATATATATATATATATATATATATATATATATATATATATACACATATATATATCCTTTTTTCTTTGGAGGTTGAGGTTTACTATATATATATATATATATATATATATATATATATATATATATATATATATATATATATATATATATATATATATATATATATATACTTTTTTTTTGGAGGTTGAGGTTGCTACCCCGACACTCTGACCAATAGGCACCACTTGTCTGATGGCATTTAGTGTATCTTGCTGGTCACCCACCCATGTAATGACCGGACCCAAATCTGCTTTATTTCAGTGAACAGATGACCAATTTTCAGTTTAAAATTATTATTCTTTTAACAAATTTGTCCCTAAAATATGTGTGTGTGTGTGTGTGTGTGTGAGAGAGAGAGAGAGAGAGAGAGAGAGAGAGAGAGAGAGAGAGAGAGAGAGAGAGAGAGGAATATCTGTGTAGTATGAAGCAATGAAAAATTATATGGCTACTTCTTATAGTAAAAACTAATTTTGTTATACTGTAGCAGAGAGAGAGAGAGAGAGAGAGAGAGAGAGAGAGAGAGAGAGAGAGAGAGTGTGTATTAAGCAATGAAAAGTTATATGGGCATTCCTATAGTTAAATCTAATTTTGCTACACTATAGGACCATACGTATGTGCTCCCTATTTTAGTTACAAAACAACTTCAAATTATAACATTCAGCATCATGCAATTGCATTCGACAACAACAAAGCACAGACACGCATTCGTCCTCCTGTTGCTGTTAGGAACCTTCTCTGTCAATAATATTCCCCAACAGACGCACGATTGATTTTATTTCCTCCCGCTCCATTTGAATCTGGTGTAAACACTACCAGTAATGGCTTTTAGCAGCCGAGGGGGAGCTTAACGCTATTTGGCACCCCGCCAACCAGGTGCCAAGAGTCGACACCGCTGTTCCGCTCCTTTGAAATGTCGGTGTGAGATCGTCAGTGATTTTTTTTTTTTTATTTATTATCCCCGTCAGAATCGATTACCTGGGGATTGAATTTCTCTTTGGAGGGTGAGAAAGGTTGTGGGGAGGGGAATGATTTCTGTTTTGCTTGTTAGGGAAAAGAGACGTAAAAAGGAAAGATATATAGGCTATATATATATATATATATATATATATATATATATATATATATATATATATATATATATATATATATATATATATATATATATATATATATATATATATATATATATATATATATATATATATATATATATATATATATATATATATATATATATATATATATATATATATATATATATATACTGTATATATATATTATATATATAATATATATATAAATATATATATTTATATATATATCTATATATATATATATATATATATATATATATATATATATATATATATATATATCCTATTGTCGTTGTATGTTTTAGGAATAAGAAACTTGTAAGCTGGACTCATTTGCCAGTTCCACTTTCAGCTCTTCTTTGGTATTGAGAAATCTTTTGAAGCAAATTCCTCAAGATCTTAATGAATCTATCAACTATTTCTTCAAGTAAGGCTAAAACTCATATTTTCTTAACATTCCCATTTTGGCTTTGCATTATGTCATTTCCTTCTTCACACACATTTACTTGTATTTTATGATTTACTTTTACTTTTTTATCTATTTATAAGTGATCTCTTCTTTCTGTATCTCCTGATACCTTCGGTTACTTCTTTCGAATGAACACTTCGATATTCTTTGGAAGACTGAATTTCGAGTCATTGGTCTCTGTGGTGGGCTTGTTCCATATGAAGAGAATTCACCTCCTCATCAATAATAATAATAATAATAATAATAATAATAATAATAATAATAATAATAATAATAATAATAATAATAATAATAATAATAATAGTAGTAGTAATAATAATAATAATTTTGGCGATTACATGAAAGCTCTTAGAATAGTGAAATATGGGAATGAATTATTATTAGATTTCATTAGCGAGAAAGACAAAAAACTGAGGAGAGAGAGAGAGAGAGAGAGAGAGAGAGAGAGAGAGAGAGAGAGAGAGAGAGAGAGAGAGAGAGAGAGAGAAGCAATAAAAAATATGAATGTACACTAGCATGAATAAGTTTGCTACAGTCAGTGACAAAATATCCCCATCAAATATTTTTTGCGAGAGAGAGAGAGAGAGAGAGAGAGAGAGAGAGAGAGAGAGAGAGAGAGAGAGAGAGAGCAGCAGTAAAAAAAAATATGAATAATGTGAAAGAGAATTAAGAAGTGCGTTCCATTAGTGATGAAATATCCCCATAAAATATTTTTGTAGAGAGAGAGAGAGAGAGAGAGAGAGAGAGAGAGAGAGAGAGAGAGAGAGGGAGGGGGAGGGGCAGCAATTAAAAATATGAATAATGTACACTAGCATGAAGAAGTGCATTCCAGTCAGTGTCGAAATATTCCCATCAAATATTTTTCTGCGAGAGAGAGAGAGAGAGAGAGTGAATGTGCGTTCCAGTCATATATTTTTCTGCACTTGAGAATTGGACCCACTCTCCATTAATGTAAACATAAAAAAACATACAAAAAAAGTTTTGCAATATTCCCCGTCTTTCAATTTTTTTAAATAAACGTTATTGTTAATTACCGAGCGCTGCGTGTTGACAGAGTTATCAACCACAGGTAATAAATATCCAGTGGGATTTTTGCGTCATATCGTTGGCAAAAAAAAAAAATTAAAAACGTTAATTGAAGTGAACTGAATTTCACTCGTCATGTGAGGTACAAAATGGGTTCCAGGAATGAGTGTCAGTGACATGCTTTTAAAAGAGTGAGTAAGTTATATCTGGAGTCTCTCTCTCTCTCTCTCTCTCTCTCTCTCTCTCTCTCTCTCTCTCTCTCTCTCTCTCTGATCAGAGTTCGTGAATTCATTGTGTGAAAGTGAAATGACTTTAATATTAAAAATTAAACTATGGTTTCAGTGCCTTTTTAGCTCTCTCTCTCTCTCTCTCTCTCTCTCTCTCTCTCAAGTCATCTTTTCTGATTTCTTTGTGTGAAAGTGAAATAACTTTGATTCAAAACTAAACTTGTTTTTTACTAACTTTTTAGCTCTCTCTCTCTCTCTCTCTCTCTCTCTCTCTCTCTCTCTCTCTCTCTCTCTCTCTCTCTCTCTCTCTCATTTTAGGCATGTATTCCTCAATGCAATCTGAGACAAAATATCCCCTCTTAATTTACTCATACTTATGTAAGTAATTAATTTAATATATTTTCATAAGGGAAGACTGCAAAGAAGTAGGTTACCACCTTAGTTAATACTGCATATAGAAAATCACAAGTATCCTTCAATATCTAAACGAATCGAGAGAGAGAGAGAGAGAGAGAGAGAGAGAGAGAGAGAGAGAGAGAGAGAGCTGTCATCAATATTCAGTGCTTAATCAGCGTGTGTGTGGAATGACTGGAAATTATAGCTAGTTCAAACTGCCTTTAACGTAACATTACTGGCCGAATTTTAGTAGGACCAAGGCCATCTCGGCCACAAACGTCTCATGAACTGGATTCAGAAACATCGATAGTAGTAATTAACCCTAATGAGCGCCATAAATCAATGGCTGTAGCCTTATTCAGACTATTTAGCTTTGCAGAAACTTGTGATGATGGGTAAGAAGGAATGTTATTGTTTTGATGGAGTCCTCTTCTTCTTCTTATTGATCGTTCCTCAGTGTCGCCTGGTCACGTTAGACGTCCTCGCCGAAAAGGCTTTCTAAAGTCTTTATTTTCTCAAAAGGAGACTGCCTAATTTTGACATCCAAACTGTTAATAAAGAAGCACAAAATTGTTCGTGGAAATCTGGGATAAAGTACATATACGTCACTGACTACCACAAAAAAAGGAAAACAAAGTTGAACACCATGTATCGAAAACTGTGCCACCTCAACCGCACTCTTGGAGAAAAAAGTTATCTTCTTAAACTCACTAAACGTACATCAGTGGAGAGAAGGAATGAGTGGTAGTCGACAAGTTAGAAAGCATTCGGAGAGGACATAAACACCTCATTGGAGAATCCACAGTTATTTATGGCTACAAATATATTTGAAAATAGATTTCTGCACAGAGCGTCCGGGAATCTGTTCGATTGGAAGGCGGAATCGAACAGATACCCGAAAGCTCCAGCAGAAATATAGTTTTAAATATATTTGTACCCTTACATAACTGTGGATTTGTTTCTCCATTTCAAGACTCCTGCCACTGTATTTTTTAAACACTTTACTAAGGGCTGAAAACGGTCTGTTTTCGGGACCCAAACAAACTGTTACCCTCAAGTCATCTTTCTTTTCGACTTCTCAGTCCACGATGTTTTTCTTCTGGTGAAATTTTCGTTAAATAAATACGACACAACTAGCAAAAAGGCAAACCACCACACAGACAAACAGACGGAGACAAAAGGACCGATACAAAAAACAATAACATTCTTAGCGGGTGTAATAAGACATTCTTCTGAGGCCGTGCGAGGAATCAGAAGTAGCTATTTGTTTCCCTGAACAGCGAGAGAACGTTTTCATTCGATCCACTTTCACGCAAACAGGATAAACTTTGAAACTCTGAAGCTTGGAAACTTTGAAACTAGGAAACAAAACACGACGATTATGGGGAAGATGAGCCTAATGAGATGTTGTTGTTGGTTTTGATCAAGTCTTCTTCTTCTCAGAATGTTATTCCCCAACTTCCAAATTGAGACGATGATCCGGTTCACGACGGAAGCATTTGAAATTTTAATGTGATTTTTTTTTTTCGTCCGTGTGTGTGTTTTGGGTGAGGTGGGAACATTTGGGGTTTTAGAGTTAGTTACCTTTATATATATATATATATATATATATATATATATATATATATATATATATATATATATATACACACACACATATGTATGTATATATATTATGTGTGTGTATAAATAAAAGGCAAATGCCACGAAGGGAAATGAAACAACGGATTGGTGCTAGGCTTTTCAACTTACTGTCCTTTACTTAGGTAAGTAAAGGACAGTAAGTCGAAAGGCCTAGCACCACTCCATTGTTTCACATTCCTTCGTGGCATTTGCCTTTATTTATTTATATATCCATCACGTTCAAAATTTTCGTGATTCATTTATGCATATATGTATATATATAAATATATATGTATGTATATGTGTATGTGTGTATATATATAATGTATATAATTACATATATATATATATATATATATATATATATATATATATATATAATATATATATATATATATAATATATATATATATATATATATATATATATATATATATATATATATATATATATATATATATATATATATATATATATATTTGTGTATGGGGGTATAAGTCCCTGAATTTTGGACCAGTCAAATCTGAAACCTAGGAAAGCATTGCTTTCCAAAGCAGTCCAAGCAGACTCATTTGCGTCAACGTGAAGGAAAACAGCCCTTTTTCTTCAGAGGGATTCAAGGTCGCAGAGCTGCCCACCTACAACACGTCTAGCTCGACGATGTCCTAAGTAATTTTTAGAGGTCACCGAATCGTGAATGCCCTGCCTTGTCCTGAGGCCCGGCCCAGTGGCCTTTTCCCAAGATGCAACCGAGTACCGGGACCTTTCCCTGAAAAAAGCGGGACGCCATATCTTAAAAGCTAACCATAGAATTTTCTTGGAAATAATCTCATTGTGTTTCCCACACCTAGATACATTATGAAATCTCTATCTAACCAAGCTCAACCTAGGGGCATGGCAAAAATCTGGTACTGGTGCAATACTAGCATTAGGGTTTTTTTATTTCGTTTTTTCCAGGAAAAAACATGTTTTTCGTGTTTTTTTTTCCTTGCAACCAATTCCTCCATTTTTGAAGACCTTACTCACAGTTACTATAGATTTATGATGTTATTTAAGACACACCTACCTTCTAGATTAAAGGAATCATTGAAATAAGGATTTTTTTGCAATCAGTTTTAATATGATTTTTCTCTTCTTTAATTGCTGTCTGTGTATATTGAGGTAGAACAACTTTCTTTTGCGGGATTGGCTAGGTATAGCCCGAGCAGTTACCTGAACAAAACATCACACGGACAATAATTATTGCGTTCTTTTATTGTCATTCTCTGGGCAAAACCATTTGGCTACCTACCATAGGCTACCGAACCTTAATGGTAGGCTACGGCCTAGTTTTCATCAAAGGATACCCTTGTGCTACCACCAAAAATATGGCATGCAGTAGCCATGCACATTTAGGATAGTTCTTTTGTTCACTTACCAGGAAAAACCTCATCATAATATTTACCAACATTAGTAATCAAAATAAAAAGATAAGTAAAGTTGAAAGGCAATTGTCACTGGCAAGTAAACACTGATCATTTTTTCGAGACTTCATCATCCCATATAGCATGGCTTATAAATTCATCTATCACAAAATCAAAACCATATATAACAAACATGGCATGTTTTTAAGCAATGAGTAAAGCCCACATTTTTAGCTAATGTACACAGAATATCACTAGGATTGTGATATCTGTCACCATATCATTATATCACCTCTTATAATGAACACAGTAACCCTCCACACTTTTTCCAAGAACAGCAATTGCTCACTGCCATGCTATGCACATTTACTTTGGTTCTGGAACAGAGCGTATTGATACGAGTATGATACAAGTTTCAATTGAACATGTTTGATGCTGAACACGTTTTGTACCATACACACTTTCATGGAACTGTTGCCAGTTGTACAGTTTTCATTCCTCTGAATCTGATACATGTATGATACAAGTTTCAGGTGGGCACGTTTGATACTGACCACTTATATGTATTGTATCATACATACTTACAAGCAAGTGTTGCCAATCATACAGTTTTCATACTTTTGAATCGGATACATGCATGATACATGTTTCAGTTGGACATGTGTGATACTGAACATGCATATGTCTTGTATCATACATACTTTTAAGGAAGTGTTGCCAATCACACAGTTTTCGCACCTCTCTTCCTGTTCAAATGCATTGAAACAAATAACTGCCCCCAGTACTTGATGTTTCAAGATATGATTGAAAAATAACAGTAAAACTCGTTTGATAATTGAAAATTTCAATGTTCAAATGTGAAATACTGAAATTCTAATGATATAAATGTAAAAATATTGAAATTCTAATGATATAAATGCAGTTATGTACCCAAAACACTCATAATTTCAAGTGGGTGATGGTTGAGATACCGTTAGTTTTCCTTATTTTCCCTAGTTTTTATGTTTCACACTAATAGACTTTTCTTTCCAGTGTTAAATTGCCTTGTTACTCAAGCTCTAGGCATATTATAAACGCAGTTAGCCTTTTTTTTTTGTAGTTAGGAAGCAATAGAATATGAATAATCTTAAGAAGAAAAAATGTTTGGCCTTTTTTTTTCAGGCTGTTTTTTTTTTTCCCGGAAAAAACAAGCTTGTGTTTACGGGTTGCAACCCTAACTACATCTCAGGAAAATGCGTGCCGGGAACCTTTGCATTGCACGGCGCATGCGTGATTGACTACGTGAATAATAGTATAACTCGCAAAATATAATTCCAAATGGCGGTGATGGCTTTAGGAGCGAGTGAGAGAGGCTGCAGGAAACCGTTTTCCGTAGATTTATACGTCAAATGGAAAGAGATTACGAAATGCGGATGAGGATAACGGAATATGGATGCGGATAACGCCGAGCAGAAGTGGATTGAACGCCCCCCCCCACCGGGGGGGATGGATAAAGGTTTTGTCCCCCCTGAAACTCGCAAATCTGCGACCTGCCAAGCCGGCTCAAATGGGGCGCGTTCAGTAAATGACTGCGGAAAACGGAAAGCGAAAATCTTTTAATCTTTATTGAGTAATGGGAATCTGTGCTCTAATCGTCTCGCTGATTGATAATAAATGGAAATGTTTTGGAGAGCCGTACAGAGGTCCTCTATACAAGTTGCTCAGTGCTCTAATGCTTCTATTTAAATATCACGTAAAGTATTATGCCATCAGGTTCTGGTAACGTTGCCAGGTTAAGAAAAGATAATTGTGTCCAGGTAATTTTCCTAAGCTGATTTTACCTAACTTGATTAAGAAGGTTCTTACAAAAACTCTAATTTCCTAGTGAGGTTCTGACATGAAGACCAATTTCTCAATGGGTTCCGTCGAGAAGAGTAATTTCATAGTGAGGGACCATACAAAAACTGATAAAGGAGGCTAATTTCATAGTGAAAGACCATATGAAAACTGAGAAAGGAATCTAATTTCGTAGTGAGGGACCGTACAAAACCTGATAAAGAAGGCTAATTTCATAGTGAAAGACCATATGAAAAGTGATAAAGGAGGCTAATTTCATAGTGAAAGACCACATGAACAACAATATAGGAGGCTAATTTCATAGTGAAAGACCGTATGAAAAGTGATAAAGGAGGCTAATTTCATAGTGAAAGACCATATGAAAACTGAGAAAGGAATCTAATTTCGTAGTGAGGGACCATACAAAACCTGATAAAGGAGGCTAACTTCATAGTGAAAGACCATATGAAAAGTGATAAAGGAGGCTAATTTCATAGTGAAAGACCACATGAACAACAATAAAGGAGGCTAATTTCATAGTGAAAGACCGTATAAAAAGTGATAAAGGAGGCTAATTTCAAAGTGGAGAACGACATGAAAACTGATAAAGGAGACTAATCTTACAGTGAGGGACCATACAAAACCTAATAAAGGAGGCTAATTTCATAGTGAAGGACCACCAGAAAACTGATAAAGGAGACTAATTTCATAGTGAGGAATCATACAAAAACTGATAAAGGAGGCTAATTTCATAGTGAAGGACCACATGAAAACTGATAAAGGAGTCTAGTTTCCTAGTGAAGGACCATATGAAAACTGATAAAGGAGACTAATGTCATAGTGAGGGACCATACAAAAAATGATAAAGGAGACTCATTTCATAGTGAGGGACCACATGAAAACTGATAAAGGAGACTCATTTCCTAGTGAAGGTACACATGAAAACTGATAAAGGAGACTGCTTTCCAATATCAAAAAATGAGTTCAAGCTGAATGCACCAACCAGGTTTATCTCGGGTAATTATAGATAAAAATAATATCGATGATAGAGACCAATATTATTTTACTATAATTGCTTTTAGGTAAATGAACGTTAATTGTACTAATTTAATTCGTACGTAGATTCCACGGATTGAAAACCGAGATCCACAGCCATTTGTCTCACTTTCATTACTGATAGTGAGAGGTAAGCACTGTCAAAGGCTCTCTGTATAAATAGAATTATAATTTGATGAAAAAAGGTAATATAAATGATTGCAAATATCACCATCATCACTCATGATTTTATGGCAAATTCCAGGGGTCCAGTTAGCCCCGTAGGAGAGGATTTAAGGCACAATAGACCGTAGGATTCTTGTCACTCCTGAAGGGTCCTTACATACAGATATTAATTTATGTAACCTGCACGACCGTTGTGTGAAGTAATAGGGAAATGAAAATGAAAATGACAATAACCAGATGGAGAAGACGAGAAGAAGCCTTTATAATTTTTATAATTTTATACTTTTTCATAATCCTAAAATTTTTAAATTTGTATCAGCCTTGTATCAACAGCGTCAGTGACCTTTGATATCGCGACGCCAGGGACCTCCTGGCATTTAATCGATCAGTCAGACAATTAGCTCTGTAGCGAGAGGGAAGATATGTATAGGAACGTTATCAAGGTGGAGAGAAGTTTAGAAAAAGAATGGGAAAATAACAAGGTCAATTTTTTGCTTTCAAACTGGACATCACTGGTTTTATTGTACAGCTAATCACGAATATGAATGCAGGATTGTACTGTATTCTAATTTGTTTACAGCACAGCAATTTGGAATCTTAAAAACACAAGTAATAAATGCGCCGAAGTTTCGTCGGCGCAATCGAGTTTTCTGTACAGCGTATAATTAAGACCATCGAAAATAGATCCATCTTTCGGTGGTCTCGGTATAATGCTGTATGAGCAGCGGCCCATGAAACTTTAACCACGGCCCAGTGGTGGCCTATCCTACATCGTTTCCAGAAGCACGAGTATGGCTAACTTTAACCTTAAATAAATTATAAAATACTGAGGCTAGAGGGCTGCAATTTAGTATGTTTGATGATTGGAGGCTAGATGATCAACATACAAATTTTCAGCCCTCTAGCCTTAGTACAGTAGTGTTTAAGATCTGAGGGCGGACAGAAAAAGTGCGGACGGACAGACAAAGCCGGCACAACTCAGAACACTAAAAAACAAAAACGAAGTTATATCTGGCATCTTCCTTATGGGAAAGTTGCGCAAGCAAAATGAAGGCAGATTAACGACAAATTTATTTGCTACGAATCACCAAACGGATAAATGGACCAAAAAACGCATGTCAGACTCAGAGAAAAGCATTGAAAATATTACAGTAACAGAGACACCACGGACCACAAAAGAAGAAGAAGGAGGAGAAGAAGAAAAGAAGGAGTGGACAGGAACTTGACCTTCAAGAACTCGAGACCAACCATGAAACGAGAATTCTAGAGAAATGAAAAATAAATAAAAATTCGAAACTCGCCATTTAAATTTAACTTCGCATGCGAGGTGCAGACGATGCCCACAGATAGGAGAAGAAGGAAGAGAAGAAGACGGAAATGAAGGAGAAGAAGAAGAAGAAGAAAAGAGAAGAAATGAAGGAGAAGAAGGAAAAAAGAAGAAATGAAGGAGAAGGAGAAGAAGAAGAAATGAAGGAGAAGAAGGAAAAAAGAAGAAGTGAAGGAGAATGACAAGAAGAAATGAAGTGGAAGAAGGAAAAGAAGAAGAAGAAGAAGGAAAAAATAACAAGAAGAAGAAGACGGAGGAGATAAAAGAAGAAGTAGACGAAGAAGGAAAACCAGAATAAAAGCAAGAGGGAAATCAACGAAGTCACGAAGAGGTGAAAGGAAAGAGGGAAGGGGGTAAGAAAGAGCGTGACGCAGATTGGACCAAGACATCAAAGAGATTTCTTCGCGTCCTGTCGCCTTCTTGAATTTCTTTCCCCTTTCTTTTTTATTTTCTTTATTTTTTGGATTGGGTTTGGAGTGGAAGAGATGGGAAAAATATTTCCCTCGGCTCAAGGTTGAAAAAACAAAGCGAGTTGCATATCTTCTTCTTTTTGTTTCTTAACCGTTTTTGAAAGTGAAACTAAGATGTTTGGGCTCTCTCTCTCTCTCTTTCTCTCTGGGGTTTTACTCGTTTTAGACGCAAAACAAGAATGATATATTTAACATTTTTGTAACTTTGAAAAGGCTCTCTCTCTCTCTCTCTCTCTCTCTCTGGGCTTTTATTCTCTTTTATTAATTTTTATAAAAAGGGATATATTTAAACTTTTCTGTAATTTCTGAAAAGGCATAATTTCTCTCTCTCTCTCTCTCTCTCTCTCTCTCTCTCTCTCTCTCTCTCTCTCTGGACTTTTATGAATTTTTTGAAAAAAAGGATATATTTAAAATTTTCTGTAATTTCTGAAAAGACATACAGTAATTCTCTCTCTCTCTCTCTCTCTCTCTCTCTCTCTCTCTCTCTCTCTCTCTCTCTCTCTGGACTTTTACTCGTGTGTGTGAATACAATGTATATATACATACATACATTATATATATGTGTGTGTGAGAGAGAGAGAGAGAGAGAGAGAGAGAGAGAGAGAGATAGAGAGAGAGAGAGAGAGAGAAAATGCAAAAATTGAGAGAGTTTCGGAGAGATCCATCAAAGGGAAGCTCGCATGAATCTAAGAAATTCTAGGAAACCTCTTTGCTGTCCCGAGCCAGCTGAATATTTCCAGCTGAATTTTTCATCACAGATTCAGATATTCAGGAAAATATTTCCCTGTCTGGTCGTGGGACACTGAAGCTTCTTTTACTGCATATTTGGAGGTGGTGGTAGAGTGTCTCAGATACTTATATGTGTATAGAAGTCATTTTATAAATAGGTATCATTTCCACACTACGATTTTGTTTCAGTATTCCGAATTTTATTTCGATACATGCTTGTTGACGCGCATAGCTGGAACCCGGCGCTGCTGTCTCCCCTACCCTCCCAATCCCCTACCTACCCCGCCACCACCCGGGACGGATAAACAGGTTTGCGGGAGGGGGGTGGATGTCTCCCATACCAACCCTGCCCCGTGTTTGCGGGAGGAGGGTGAATGTCCCCTACCCTCCCGTTCCCCTACCAACCCCACCACCACCCGAGGCGGACAAACCGGTATGCAAAAGGAGGGTGGATGTCTTCCCTACCCTCCCGATCCCCTAACTACCCCGCCCTACCCGGAGCGGACAAACAGGTTTGCAGGAGGAGGGTAGATGTCTCCCCTACCCTCCCGTTCCCCTACCAACCCTCGTCCCACCAGGGGCAGACAAACCGGTTTGCAGTGGGTGGGTGGCTGTGTCATGTCTCCCTTACTGTCACCCGGGGTAAGACTAACAAAGTCCACTCGGATTTTATTATTATAGATTCCGATGTATTTCAGGCATCCCAGTTTTGTTTGAATATACCGATTTATATCCGACATCCAGATTTTTTTTCTTTTAATATCCCAGTTTCGTTGTGAATTGAATTGAATTGAATACAGAATTTAGGTCAAAGGCCAAACACTGGGACCTATGAGGTCATTCAGCGCTGACACGGACATTGACAGTAAAAGGTCTGAAAGGTGTAACAGGAGGAAAGTAAGATGGAAGAAAGAGAATATGAAAGGAGGTACAGTAAAAAGAACGAAAGTGGTTGCAACTAGGGGCCGAAGGCACGCTGCAAAGAACCTTAAGTTAAGCACTGACGACATTACCCCACTACGGGACTAGCTTCTTTGTGCTAGCCCAGTTGTTTGTTAGTATTCCAAGTGTGTTTCAGCACCCCGATTTTATCTCGATTTTAAGATGATATCTCGATTTTGTTTTGATATCCCCGTTGTTTGCAATATCCCCGATTTTTTACCTGATATCCCGATTTTTTCAGATATCCCGATTTTTTTCAGATATCCCGATTCTGATTTGGTATCCCGATTTTACGAATGTGTCCAGGTTTTTCATTCTTTTTTTGTTTCGCTATCACTATTGTGATGCAATATCCGTACACCGGTTTTGTTTTGATATCCCGATTTTACTGTGGTATCCCGATTTCGTATTGATGTCCTGTATTTTTTTTTTATTTTTAATTTCCCGATTTTATTTCAGTATCCCGAATTCGTTGCCATTTTAGACTCGTTCCAAAATTATTTCGCTAAAAATCATAGCATGTATTTGCTGCTCCTTTATGATGAATCTCTCTCTCTCTCTCTCTCTCTCTCTCTCTCTCTCTCTCTCTCTCTCTCTCTCTCTCTCTCTCTCGTTAATATTTCTTTATTAATCTTGCAATCTGACCTCATTCCAAAAATAATGTACCAAATCTCATAGTATGCATTTGTTGCTCTTTTATGGTGGAACTCTCTCTCTCTCTCTCTCTCTCTCTCTCTCGTTAATATTTCTTTATTAATCTTGCATTTTGTCCTCATTCCAAGAATAATGTACCAAATCTCATAGTATGTATTTGCTCTTCTTTTATGTTGGAACTCTCTCTCTCTCTCTCTCTCTCGTTAGTATTTCTTTATTAATCTCGTGCAAAATATGAAAAGTTTCAAACGTTTATCCACGACATAAATTTCAATCCGTATCAAGGGAACCTTTGTCTGCTCTGACCACTTTGTAATTAATTCGTGTTCATTGTCGCATCTGACACAAAGGAGAAGCGGGGAAAGATATCTCCCCATTTTGCTCGCGAAGTCGTCTGCGAAATGTTTGGCGATTCCTCGGTGCTGCGTTGGGGTCTCGTTTTTGTCCGCATTGTGTCGCGTCGGCTGGAAATGCCTCGTACACACACACACACACACACACACACACACACCCAAGGCCAGTTACAGTACTGCTTGTTGATGTGCCTTCTACACGTCTGTTTTCAACTAGAGAGTTAGAATTGGAATTGGAACATAAAATTTAGGCCAAAGGCCAAGCGCTGAGATTTGTGAGGTCATTCAGCGCTGAAAGGGAAATTGAGAGTAAAGGAGGCTGAGGAAAGTAAGATGGAAGAAAGAGACTATGAACGGAGGCACAGCGAAAGGAATGACAGGGGTTGCAGCTAGCGTAGAAGAAATTCATGTGTATGCAAACTCCTCAAGATTCTTGTTTGAATAATCTTTATTTGTTGAAGTTCGTGTGCTAGCGTCACATTTTTCGCGAACTGGTACTGAAGTGGTATTTACGCCTTTATTCATTATTTCCTTAAAGATCCTTTTTATCTTCTTGTCTTTAGAGCCAGTAATCCAGGCTTTTACGTAATGTGTGGCGTACGTGTTTATATACGTGCGTCGCTTACGTTCATGTGTGTGCGTAATTGTTTGTGAATGTAAAATATACAAGACCTCCTCTTCTTCTTCGTCTCTCCTTTGTTCTTCGTCTTCTTCTTTTTCTTCTTCTTCTTTGTCTTCTTCAGATGGAAATAGAAGACGGGTCTCGGCAACTGAATGAAAACAAGCGAGTTAATCGTTTCTCGTCTCGAACTTTAACCCAACAGTGGATAATTTTTTCATCCTCTCCCCCCCGGGGTTTCATCCTCTCCACCCCCGGGATTTCACCCTCTCCACCCCGTGGTTTCATCCTCTCCACCCCCGGGGTTTCATCCTCTTCATCCCCACCCCCCTGTTTCATCCTCTTCACCCCGGGGTTTCACTCTCCACCTCCCCCCCCCCCGATTTCATCCTTTTCCCCCCCAGGTTTCATCCTTTCCCCTTAAGGTTCATCCTCTTCTCCCCATAGTTTATTCCTCTTTTCTTCCGAAGTTTCATCCTCTTCCCTTCCGGAGTTTCTCTTACCCCCGAGTTTCATCCTCTTCCCCCCCAAGGTTCTTCCTCTTCCCCCGAGTTTGATCCTCCTCCTCCCCAGAGTTTCATTTTCCTCCGGGTTTCATCTTTTGTCCCCCGGGGTTTCATCCTCCCCCTGGGGTTTCATCCTCTTTGCCCCCGGGTTCATCCTTCCCCTGTGTTTCCTCCTCCCCCCTCGGGTTTCATTCTTCCCCCGAGCTTGATCCTCCCCCCTAGGGTTTCCTCCTCTTCCCCTGGGGTTTCATCCTTCCCCGAGTTTCATCCTTCCCCCTGGTGTTTTATCCTTCCCCCGAGTTTCATCCTCCCCCTGGGATTTCATCCTTTTCCCCCGGGGTTTCATCCTTCCCCCGAGTTTCATCCTCCCCCCCCTGGGGTTTCATCTTCTTTCCCGCCGGAGTTTCATCCTTTTCTTTCCCCGGGGGCCGACGGAACACGTCGGCAAACGAAGTCTTCCGTGAAAAGAATCTTAAAAAAAATAAGCGAGCCTTTGAATATGATCGTTTTTGGAAGGTCTTCCAAATTAATTAAGTTTGTTTTGAAACATTCAATCATCGGGGATTCGAGAAGCCTAAAGAAGTACCTCAAGAGTTTCTTAATTAAAAATAAAAAGGAGATTGAAAAACAGTTTCCAAATGTGTTTCGCTGTTGTCTGCATGGGAGCACCTACCCCACCAACCCACCCCCAACCCTCCACCTCCTGCCACCCATACTGTCCTCTGCCCCGGCTCATAGAAAAAAGTAAACAAAAGACCTTGAAAATATCTCTTCTTCCGCAAAATAATTAAGAAACAATCAGATTGAATTGTTCTACCAAACAATTGGTTATTATTCCTATTAAGGAGATCAGGAAAAAAAAGGAATTAGGAATTAACTTCCTGCTCTATATATGTGTATATATACATATATATATATAATATATATATATATATATATATATATGCATATATATACATATATATAATATATATATATATTATATGTATATATATATATATATATATATATATATATATATATATATATATATATATATATATATATATATAAAGCTTCTATATTTGTCTTAAATGATGTTTTCTGTAACATTTGTATTTTTTTCAATTATTTGACGACTTTTAGTCAGCTTCATTTCACGGAAGAGAAATTCGTGTACATTTCTTTTACTATAAAATCACATGAATAAGGAATCATATATTTACTATAAAATATATATATATATATATATATATATATATATATATATATATATATATATATATATATATATATATATATATATATGACTGTGAAATATTTTCTGTTGAAACAGAATTCCATCAAATATAAGGAGCCCATAAAAACGCCAGAATGTAGAAAGTAAATGCTATATTTCAGAGACCATCTGTCTCTCTCATCAGGCAAACAGTGAATGAGAAAACCTTCCAGAAAAGCTGTATTTATACCACAAGGTCCATAGGTCAGCCGTTACGTCACTCCAGTTGACAATTTCTCTTTAATCTTCTTAATAGCTGGTTGGAGGAAGATTTTATCTATAACATCTGAATCCCAGGCGCCTTTCAAAAGGTTCATCGTATTTCTTTGTTTAATCAAAAGGTGCCTGGGATTCAGATATTATAGATAAAATATTCCTCCAACCAGCGATTAAGAAGATTAAAGAGAAACTGTCAACTGGAGTGACGTAATGGCTGGCCTATGGACCTTCTGGTATAAATACCAGTTTTCTGTAACTATTTCTCATTCACTATTTGCCTGATGAGAGAGACACTTGGTCTCTGAAATATAACATATATATATATATATATATATATATATATATATATATATATATATATATATATATATATATATGTGTGTGTGTGTGTGTGTGTGTGTGTGTGTGTGTGTGTGTGTATGTATATATATATGTACATATATGTGTATGTATGCATGTATATGTATACAAACACACACACACACACACATATATATATATATATATATATATATAGCCTATACATGCAAATATATATAAGAAAGCGAATATGAACGGAGGTACAGTAAAAGGAACGAAAGGGGTTGCAGCTTGGGGCCGAAGGGATGCTGCAAAGAACCTTAAGTAATGCGTACAGTGCACAGCATGCGGTGCACTGACGGCACTACGCCGCTACGGGGTGTAGGCCTACTGTGTTTATTTTGCCCAAAAGCAAAAATTTTAAGATTCTTCAGTCTTGTACGAGGCCAGTGTGCCTTCCTCAGCGTTGTGGGATCGTTCCGAAAGCAGTATAACAGGCAATGAAGAGAGAGAGAGAGAGAGAGAATCTTCACTGACCTTTGAGTAGTAGCCGACTGATTTTACTTTCCAAAACAGTCAGCTTCTTTATAAATCATAAACACAAACAGTAAAGAGAGAGAGAGAGAGAGAGAGAGGGAGAGAGAGAGACCTGGCTTACTTAACAAACGACCTGAGGCCCCGAGAGAATTCGAGCATCCGGTGAGAAAGACTTAAGAGTGTTTGCGGCGAAGGTCTTTGCACCACTAGACTCAGCGCCCTCGACCTTTCGAATTCATTGACAAAGGACATTCTCTCTCTCTCTCTCTCTCTCTCTCTCTCTCTCTCTCTCTCTCTCTCGTGCCCCGGGAGGCTTCCAGCCTGCTTTTGCCTACTGCTGCTGCTGCTTGTGCTTGGAACAAGAGAAGCCAATTACTTGCAAAGGCCTTGCGAAATTCCCGGAGTGTGTTTTCGAGTGATGAAGACCCAACGGCATCTTCAGCCTCTTCTTCTTCTTCTTCTTCTTCTTCTTTGCGAGCGCTTTCTCTCGCAAGAGCTTCTGCTTTTTTAGTTTTCTGTAAATGAAAACTATTGTGCCGGCCTTGTTTGTCCGTCCGCACTTTATTCCGTCCCCACTTTTTCTGTCCGCCCTCAGATCTTAAAAACTACTGAGGCTAGAGGGCTGCAAATTGGTATGTTGATCATCCACCCTCCAGTCATCAAGCATAACAAATTGCAGCCCTCTAGCCTCAGAAGTTTTTTTTTTTTTATTTAAGGTTAAAGTTAGCCATAATCGTGCATCTGACAACGATATAGGACAAGCCAACCCCGGGCCGTGGTTAAAGTTTCACGGGCCGCTGCTCATACAGCATTATTCCGAGACCACCGAAAGTTACAGCATTATTCCGAGACCACCGAAAGTTAGATCTATTTTCGGTGGCCTTGATTATACGATGTACAGGAAAATCGATTGAGCTGATTTATTATTTTTTTTTTTCGAGGATTCTTCTCTCTATTTCTGTCTCTCTCAACAGAGCTCTCGCAATTAATCATTGTTTATCCTGAAGTCACGGAACGTTACGATTGGCAACCTTTTAAAATTAAGGAAAGGATTAATGCTCGGCGTGTCTTACTCTTCGTAAGGGTAGGCCTATCGAAAGGAACTATGCCTACGCCTTTTGATTTCTGCTGATGCTATATTCCACCCTCTCTCTCTCTCTCTCTCTCTCTCTCTCTCCTTTTATACGATTTACTGTTTGCCTTTATGACTTATAATAGGTGATGACTGTTTTGAACAGTAAAATTATTCGGTAAACACTCAAAGGTCAGTGAAGCCTCTCTCTCTCTCTCTCTCTCTCTCTCTCTCCTTTTATACAATATGCCATTTATATTTATGGTATATAACAGAAGCTGAATATTTTGAAAAGTTAAATTAGTCGGCAAACATTCAAAGGTCAGTATAGTTTCTCTCTCTCTCTCTCTCTCTCTCTCTCTCTCTCTCTCTCTCTCTCTCTCTCTCTCTCTCTCTCTCTGATTTACCTCTTTATAAAGCATCAAAGCACCTGAATGTTCTCGCTTGAGGTCAGAATCTTACAAGAAACGACCACCCCCCCCCCACAAGGGTTTAGTGGAGATATAAATATGACTTTCTTTTTAGTTTTCTGAAAAGAAAACTATTGTGCCGGCTTTGTCTGTCCGTCCGCGCTGTTGTCTTTCCGCACTTTTTCTGTCTGACCTCAGATCTTAAAAACTACTGAGGCTAGAGGGCTGCAAATTGGCATGTTGATCATCCAGCCTCCAATCATCAAACATACCAAATTGGAGCCCTCTAGCCTGGACAGTTTTTATTTTATTTAAGATTAAAGTTAGCCATAATCGTGAGTCTGTAAACGACATTGGCCAGGCCACCACCGGGCCATTGTTAAAGTTTCATGGGCCGCGGCCCATACAGCATTCTACCGAGACCACCGAAAGATAGATCTATTTTCGTTGCCCTTGAAGAATAAGACATGCAGAAAACTCAATTGAGCCGAAGAAACTTCTGAGCATTTTTTACTTGTTTGTTTATAAATATGACTTTCTTTTTTATCTCTCTTTTTTTTCCCTTCGTCGAAATAAAATGGCCATCTCCCTAAACGTGACAGGCAAACTTTCGCGAGAATTAGCATCGAGCAAAAATTATTGTAAATTGTACATTTAGGTATTATTTATTTGCCCTACTTTCTTTTTCTTAATCTTTCTTTTTCCTTTCCATCTGAAAGATGTTACTGTAGATAACGGGAAATACAGAAAAAAGAGGTCAGTTTATTAGAAAGTGAAAAAAAGGTAAATCTATAAATTAATAGATAGATGAAAATATAAATGAATTAGGAAAATATATTTAAAGGTTTCAGGTCAGTAAACAAAGCAATGATAAAATATTAAATAAACAGATAAAAATATAGATAAATCAGGAAAACGTATTCGTAGGTTTCAGGTCAATAAACAAGAGAATTTTTAGAAATGAAGAACCGAAACTTAAGGTATGTAAATAAAATAGATTAAAACACGAAGAAACATAGAAAAAAAATTCTTACAAAAAACAAAGAAGTATAAAAAACTTGTAAAAACACGAAGAAATAGAAAAACTTTCAAAAAACAAAGAAATATATAAAAAAAACTTGCAAAAACAAGAAGAAATATAAAAAAAACTTGCAAAAACACGAAGCGAAATTTAAAAAACTTGCAAAAAACAAATAAATATGTAAAAACACTTGCAAAAACGAGAATATATTAAAACTTGCGAAAACACGAAGAAATATACAAAAATAACTTACAAAAACGTAAACACAAATCTCGTCCGTACACGCATGCGTAACGGAAGCTCCGAGGAAGAAGGTCACATCATCTGAGAGAGAGAGAGAGAGAGAGAGAGAGAGAGAGAGAGAGAGAGAGAGAGAGAGAGAGAGAAGAGGTTGAAATTCCTTGAATATTTCTGTGGGAAGATGGCGCTATAAGGGGGATGGTGAGAGGGAGGGGGTCAAGATGGGGGAAATGCTTGTGTTTGTTTGGTTTAAGAAAACAGCGTAAACATCTTGTTCGCTTTGCATGTTTTCATGCGTTCTTCCCTTCTCCTGGGTGACTGCATGCAGATTTGTTTCTCTCTCTCTCTCTCTCTCTCTCTCTAATTATTTACAGGGTCAGGCTGTTAGGCATATACGCTGCGTCTTGCATATTAAAAAAGTTGATGTACCAAAGGTGTCTAGGTTTTTTTTTTTTTTGGATGGTTACCCGTCCAAGTGGTGAACAGACACGACGTTGCTTTGCTTAGCTGATTGATGGAACTGATGCACAGCGAACGTTTACATGCGTGTGCGTATGTATTCACAAACAAAAATAAATATTGATTAATTAAAATTATACTTATATATATATATATATATATATATATATATATATATATATATATATATATATATTTGAGAGAGAGAGAGAGAGAGAGAGATTTTTAAGCCAGTCACGACCTTTCACAGATGGGACAGTGTCTAACTATACATTTATCATATTGAACACATATACATATATATATAATACATATTTATCATAGATATGAAGTACTGTGTTGTAATTTGTTCTATGGCACACGTATGATGTCATGTAAGGCAGTATACTTCAGTATGTATATGTTTACGTACACATCTAGATAAACATGCTCTCATATATAAATTATACATACATACATATATATATACTATATATATATATATATATATATATATATATATATATATATATATAATTATAATTTTGTTATCTTTCTGCCTTATTTATCGTTTTCCCACTTTCTCAGTCATTTTTAATTTTCTGTAAAAGAAAACTATTGTGCCGGCTTTGTCTGTCCGTCCGCACTTTATTCTGTCCGCACTTTTTCTGTCCGCCCTCAGATCTTGAAAACTACTGAGGTTAGAGGGCTGCAAATTGGTATGTTGATCATCCACCCTCCAATCATCAACATACTAAATTGCAGCCCTCTTGCCTCTGTAGTTTTCATTTTATTTAAGGTTAAAGTTAGCCATAATTGTGCTTCTGGCAACGATATAGGACAGGCCATCACCGAGTTGTGGTTAAAGTTTCATGGGCCGCGGCTCATACAACATTATACCGAGACCACTGAAAGATACATCTATTTTCGATGGCCTTCATTATACGCTGTAGCAGCTGTACAGAAAACTCGATTGCGCCAAACAAACTTCGGCGTATTTTTTACATGTTATTTTATCTTCATTAGCACAGGATCTTCTGTTTATACACTAAATGCAATGCAATTTCCTTCCATTAATTGCCTCTCTAATTTACAAGTGATTATGAAACGCTCACTACTGTAATTTCACATTATGTAATTCATTACAGTCCTCTATTATTACAGCCACGTAATTTATATGACGTTTATTCCAGTTGCTTCCAGCAAAACTACTTTTAATTAAATTCATTTTTCCTGTCATCATTTTTCTCTTATTCTTAATTATTTTTTTTGTACTGTGCTCTTTACAAACTACTCTTGCGTAATTATTAGTTCACATTATGGCATAAATTTTTCATATTTCATAAGTCCTTCCACCACAGGTGTGGTAAATTTCAAAATGAAAAGATGATTATTCATCATTACTTTAAAATTATTTCGTGATATTCTGTATTTTGTGGTAGTAAATTCCCCTGTGATGAATTTTAACTGCTTTTGAGCAGCTATGATAATTTTTTTCTGATAAAAACTACTTTTTTAATTAAGGATTTTTGCCAGATGAAAAAGATGCTTCAATTTAGGATATTTTATAGCAAGGAAAATTGTTTTAATTCAGGATCTTTTGCCAGGTAAAAAACTGTTTTAATGTAGGATATTTTATAGGACGAAAAATTGTTTTAATTCAGGATTTTTTTATCAGACGAAAAATTGTTTTAATTCAGGATATTTTATCAGACGAAAAATTGTTTTAATTCAGAATTTTTGATCAGACGAAAAATTGTTTTAATTCAGGATTTTTTGTGAGGCAAAGAACTTTTAATTCAGGATTTTTTTATCAGACAAAAAATGGTTTTAATTCAGGATTTTTGCCAGGTAAAAAACTGTTTTAATTTAGGATATTTTATAGGACGAAAAATTGTTTTAATTCAGGATTCTTTATCAGACGAAAAATTTTTCTAATTCAGGATTTTTGCCTGGTAAAAAAACTGTTTTAATTTATGATACTTTATAGGACGAAAAATTGCTTTAATTCAGGATTTTTTATCAGGCGAAAAATTGTTTTAATTCAGGATTTTTTATCAGACGAAAAATCGTTTTAATTCAGGATTTTTTGTGAGGTAAAGAAATTTTAATTCAGGATTTTTTTTATCAGACGAAAAATGGTTTCAATTCAGGATTTTTGCTAGGTAAAAAACTGTTTTAATTTAGGATATTTTATAGGACGAAAAATTGTTTTAATTCAAGATTCTTTATCGTACGAAAAATTGTTTTAATTCAGGATTTTTGCCAGGTAAAAAACTGTTTTCATTTAGGATACTTTATAGGACGAAAAATTGTTTTAATTCAGGATTTTTTTGGTGTAAAGAACTTTTAATTCAGGATTTTTTATCAGACGAAAAACTGTTTTAATTCAGGATTTTTTTGAGGCAAAGAACTTTTAATTCAGGATTTTTTATCAGACGAAAAATTGTTTTAATTCAAGATTTTTTTGCCAGGTAAAAACTTTTAATTCATGATTTTTATGAGAAAAAAAAATTTATTTGGGATTTTTTATGATAAAAACTGTTTTAAGTCAGTGTTTTTTGACAGATAAAAAACTGTTTTAATTCAAGATTCTGTCAATAATTTCACTAGGAGTTTTTCTTGCTTAAAGTCATTGGTAATATTTTCATCCCTCGAACTGGGTATAATGTGTTATTTTAGGTCGCTAATAGCGAATGGCATTGTAAAATTACATCAGAACATTGCAGCTGGTAGCAACATGTCATTGGTGCAATTACTGCATATATACATACATATATATATATATATATATATATATATATATATATATATATATATATATATATATATATATATATATATATATATATATACATATATATATTTATATAGATATATATATATATGTGTGTGTACAGTATATCTCACGTCATACACCTGACACAAAACCAGGGATTCCTTCCTTCAGATAACAATGATTTGACCGAAAGCCTTGAAATTCATTTGAGGGCAAACAGCTTTGCCATCTCTTCCAATCTTCTCCCGGTTTGTCACCTGCCGTCCCAAGACAAATATGTTTATTGTACTCTTATTATAACCGCTGTTGCGACAAATGTGTTTACTGTGAACCTGTGGTAGCCTTTAAAGCGACAAATCTATTTACTATACGATTGTTTTAATCATTGAAGCGACAAATGTATTTATTGCATATTTATTATAATATTATAATCGTTACAGCGACAAACGTTTCTCCGTATTTTGATGATAATCATTGAAGCGACAGATATGTTTACTGCAAACATACGGTAATCACTGAAGCGACAAATGTATTTACCGTACTATGATGATAATCGTTGCAGCGACAAGCGACATAAGTTTGCTGTACTGTAGTGATACTCACTGAAGCGACAAATGTATTTACTGTAAGCTTATGATAATCGTTGAAGCGACAAATGTGTTTACTGTAAACTGATGATAATCATTGAAACAACAAATATGTTTACTGCAAACAGATGATAATCATTGAAGCGACTAATGTATTTATTGCATATTTATTATAATATTATAATCGTTACAGCGACAAACGTTTCACCGTACTTTGATGATAATCATTGAAACGACAAATATGTTTACTGCAAACAGATGGTTATCATTGAAGCGACAAATGTATTTATCGTACTATGTTATAATCGTTACAGCGACAAGCGACGTATGTTTACTATACTCGGATGATACTCACTGAAGCGACAAATGTATTTATCGTAAACTTATGATAATCATTCAAGCGACAAATGTATTTACTTTAAACTGTTGATAATCATTGAGAGGACAAATATGTTTACTGCACACACATGATAATCATTGAAGCGACAAATGTATTTATTGCATATTTATAATATTATATCGTTACAGCGACAAACGTTTCACCGTGCTTTGATGATAATCACTGAAACGACAAATATGTTTACTGCAAACAGATGGTAATCATTGAAACGACAAATCTATTTATTGTACTATGATGAAAATCGTTGCAGCGACGTATGTTTACTCTACTCTAATGATATTCGTTGAAGCGACAAATGTATTTACTGTCAACAGATGATAATCATTGAAGTGACAAATAAGTTTACTGCAAACAGATGATAATCAATGAGGCGCCAAATGTATTTATTGTACTCTGATGATAATTCGTTGCAGCGACAAGTGACATATATGTACTGTACAGCTATTGTAAACATTTAAGTGACAAATATCTTTCCCGTACATTTATTTATATCATTGAAGTGACAAATATATTTACCATTCTCTGATTATAATCATTGAAGCGACAAATGTATCAACTGTAAAATGATGATAATCAGTGAACCGACAAACATATGTATATTATTGTTAATTGTATTTTTGTTAATCGTTGCAGCTACAAATATACTTACTGTACGCTGCAGGCAACAGCTTCACCAAGAAATATATTTGCTGTAGAGCATTCGCACGCCCCCGCCACATAGGATATCTCGTAGTCTGTGAAATCAAAAGGCACCTATGGAATTTCTACGTACAGTTACTAAATCGTCAAGTGTTATCCACTTATAATTATAGATGGAGATCTTAGATGATTTATGATTTGGTATTAATTTGGCGTGTCCTGATTTTCAGAGCGCAGATGACCAGAATTTTGCGATTTTGCTGTAAGATGTTTTTCACTTTACGCGCCGATGTGTTCATTTTACGGAATGCTGTTTTATACACACACACACACACACACACACATATATATATATATATATATATATATATATATGTGTGTGTGTGTGTGTGTGTATGTGTGATTGTGTGTACATAAATACATACATACATACATACATACATATATATATATATATATATATATATATATATATATATATGTGAGAGATAGAGAGAGAGAGAGAGAGAGAGAGAGATACATAGATACATAGAGAGAGATATATATATATATTACATATATATATATATATATATATATATATATATATATATATATATATATATATATATACAGTATATATATATAAATACAGTATATATATATATATATATATATATATATATATATATATATATATATATATATATATATGAATATAAGAAGGCCCATATTCATTTTACACTGTGGTATTACAGTAAAAGACATTCATATATATATATCTTCTTCTTCTTCTTCTTTTAACGTGCTTTTTTCCCATTTTTGTATGGGGTAAGCACGATGCCTTCTTTTGAAGGACTATATATATATATATATATATATATATATATATATATATATATATATATATATATACATATATATATACATATATACATATATATATATAAAACAACCAGAGTATTAACAACCGATGCGCGACTCAAAAAACACAAAGATAAAAGTGAAAAGAGAAAAAGAAATAACAGAGGCGAAGAGAAAGGAACGGAACACTATCGCTGGGGGATTACTTGTCCTTTGTTTGTGATCACAGAACTGTGTTATTCTACGCTGTACAAAGCACTAGATATTATTCTACCGTATACATATATAGGCTGCATGTATGTATATATACATATATACATGCACACGCGCATATATATATATATATATATATATATATATATATATATATATATATATATATATATATATATATATATATATATATATATATATATATATATATATATATAATATACATTACAGTATATGTATGTATGTATGTATGTATATATATATATATATATATATATATATATATATATATATATATATATATATATATATATATATATATGTGTGTGTGTGTGTGTGTGTGTATGTATAAAACATTGTCATTACTAGCGTTATGCTTGCATACCCATTTGCTATTCAAATCAGACCAGAGTAGTGACTGATTTTTTTTTATAGTTTTTTGTTTGCATGTGTCGATGACCGTAGGATTTGTGACGCCAGTTCGTACAGAATTTCAGTGCTGTAGATAAGTACTTTTATGTTACTTGTACTAACTATATATATATATATATATATATATATATATATATATATATATATATATATATATATATATATATTATATGAATGTATATATAAATATATATGAATATAAATATATGTGTATATATACATATATATATATATATATATATATATATATATATATATATATATATATATATATATACAGTATATATATATGTATATATATATATATATATATATATATATATATATATATATATATATATATATCCCATTTATAAACGAAAAACAGTAAATGTTTACTTACCCTTTAGAGAACTGCAGGATAAAAATTTTTCTACATCACACCGTTGGAATCTGCAAATATATATACCACCAAATTTCCTCTTGAGAGAAAAAAAATAATTTATGTAAATCAGTTTAAACTTTCAATTAAAATTCGCACGCGAACTGAACACTAGTTTAAAGAAAAAAAAAAGAAGCGTCTATTCACTTGCGTGTATAAATGTTTCACGTATTTATTAAGACAAAACTTTGGTTTTATATCGAACTTGAACCACAAACGCAGCGTAGCCAGCCAGTGAGAAACGGAGGAGGAGAGACGTGAATTCCGGATCCTTTTCTCTCGCTAGCCGCGATCAAACTGCCTGGCCTCGAAAATTCAGAAGCCTCCCCTCGCACTTGTTGAACCACCGGCTTCGCCGCGCATGCGCCGTCCCCTCTGTGTCCCTCCAGCCCCTAGGCCGTAGTTCCCCTCCCCCCCACCACCATCCTTTCCGTGGCTTCTTCTTCTGCCCATTTTATTCAGGATGGCGTATGGGATGTTGTAAATGTTGTAATTACTCGTATTTTTTTCTTTTCGTTTTTTAGGAATAATTAAAATAAATAATAGATTTGGCGCTTCTCAAGCTCCAGAAAAAAAAGTTAAATAATATAAACATTAAATAATTTGCGTGGAAAAGACCAATGTTTTTTTATATCAAAATTATTTTCATTTTGATTTATACAAATGTTTATGTTTTGAACATTTTTCAACATTTAAAAAAATATTTGTTATATATTTGCTTTAAATCGTATTTTTTTTTTTGGCAAGACTAAATCTCATCTAAGTCTATTATTTTACTAGGAAATTTTTTTTTGTGTGTGTGTGTATATATATATATATATATATATATATATATATATATATATATATATATATATATATATATATATACTCGTATATAGGAGAGAGAGAGAGAGAGAGAGAGAGAGAGAGAGAGAGAGAGAGAGAGAGAGAGAGAGAGAGCAGAAGAAAGCAGGGAAATCCATCAGTCTCAAAGTGAACAGAAGAGGCATACATACATTCAAGAACTTATCGAAAGCGATGTGACCTTGGAAAATAGGTCAAGGTCGACAATTGTTTGAAACAGACGCCTGCCCTCCAGCTTTCATCAAAATGTGACCTTGAAACATAGGCCAAAGTTAGTAATTGTTTTGGGGGCATATTTTCACTTACCCAAAGGCCCCCTACCTACTAACTTTCAAAATTATGCAGTTATGGAAAATAATGGTCTTCCTAAGTAATACATTTGTGCCATAATGTAAAACAAATCTCGTATGACTGGCATTCATGATTTTGAAGGTCTTAAGTGGGCCGGATGTGAGCATGTGTGCGTGTCTGCGTGTGGGTGTGTGTCCGTAGGTGAGTTTTCCTTGATTTTGAAGGTCTAAAGTGTCCCAGATGTGTGCATGTATGTGCGGGTGTGTTTTTATGCGTGGGTGGGTTGTTCCATGATTTTGAAGGGCTTAAGTGGCACAGGTGTGCGTTTGCGTGTGTGTGTGTGTGTGTGTGCATGTGTATGTGTATGTGCGTATGTTTCTATGCGTGGGTGGATGTATATGCCATTAACGTAAAATCTACAGGTCTTAAAATGAATAAAAATACGGCAAAAAACCTTTGATTATTTTAAGAATTTCGATAAAACAGAATAACAATCTCAAAGAACTTCACTACGATGAAGAAAAGAGTTGTCTTAGTAATATATTTTTTTATTCGCTGTCTGCAACTACGGGAAAATTCCCAAGCAAAGCAAAACTATTAACCGTTCATTGTATTTTTTAGTTTCCTGTAAGAAAACCATTGAGATGGCTTTGTCCGTCCGCACTTTTTTCTGTCCGCAGTTTTTCTGTCCTCCCTCAGATCTTAGAAACTGCTGAGGCCTGGAAATTGGTATGTTGATCATCTACCCCACAATCATCAAACATACCAAATTGCAGCCTTCTAGCCTAAGTAGTTTCTATTTTATTTAATGTTAGATTTAGCCACGATCGTGCGTCTGGCACCACTATAGGTGTAAACAACACAGGCCACCACCGGGCCGTGGCTGAAAGTTTCAAGGGCCGTGGCTGAGAGTTTCATGGGCTGGGGGTGAAAGTTTCATGGGCCGTGGCTGAGAGTTTCATACGACATAATACGCTGTACAGAAAACTCGATTGCTCCGAAGAAACTTCGGCGCATTTTTTACTTGTTTTACAAACGTCACTGATCTCACCTCTGAGAATTTCTGAGAATCTGAGAATTTCTGTGAATTTCTCATTTGTGGAGGGCCAGTTTGCTCACTCAGACAGAACACCAACCCCGTTGCTTGTTGCAATTTTCTTTGCATTTTAATAATGTACTTACATTTTCATCTATTTTTCTAATTTGTCTTTTTTTTTTCTTTTTTAATAAGCGAGATCTCTTCTTTCTGTATTTCCCTTTACCTCCTCTTACTTCGTTCTAATGAACACTTTATATTCTCTGGAAGCTTGATTTTAAAGTCAATGGCCCCTGTGGTGGGCTTGTTCCATATGAATACGGTTCATCTTCTGAATAATAATAATAATAATAATAATAATAATAATAATAATAATAATAATAATAATGGACAAACAAATCCGCAGTTACGTACGGGTACAAATATATTTAAAAATAAATCTATACAGATTTATTTTTAAATATATTTGTACCCAGAACATAACTGTGTATTTGTTTCTCCATTCAAGCCCCATGCTACCATGAGTATTATTTAATAATAATAATAGTTACACAGAAAGTTTTTCACGAGATTGTAAATTTCTTAGCAATAATAATAATAATAATAATAATAATAATAATAATAATAATAATAATAATAATAATAATATAAAAGGTTAATAATGTTTCTTTTCCCATAGAAACTGCTCCCATTACCCACAATTTCCTTTAATGTTTTCTGTGGTCTGTGATGACGTAAAATTGAAACTATTTTTACAGAAATTGGTTCATACCGTCACATCCAGGGGTGATACCAAAGCATAAAGATTTGTAATTTTGTTCAGAACCAAGAAGGTGGAGACAATTGAACTAAGAAGGTGGAGATGATTTAAATAAGAAAGTGGAGATAATTAAACCAAGAAGGTGGAGACAATTGAACTAAGAAGGTGGAGATAATTGAACTAAGAAGGTGGAGACATTTGAACCAAGAAGGTGGAGATGATTTAAATAAGAAAGTGGAGATAACTGAACCAAGAAGGTGGAGGTAATTGAACTAAGAAGGTGGAGATAATTGAACTAAGAAAATGCACTAGGAAGGTTGAGATAACTGAACAAAGAAGGCGGAAATAATTGAACAAAGTAGATTGAAATAATTGAACTAACAAGGTGGAGATAATTGAACCAAGAAGGTGGAGATAACTGAGCTAAGAAGATGGAGATAATTGAACAAAGAAGGTGGAGACAAGTGCTCTAAGAAGGTGGAGATAATTGAACTTAGAAGGTGGAGATGATTTAACTGAGAAGGTGGCGATAATTGAACAAAGAAGATGGAGCTAACTGAACCAAGAAGGTGGAAACAATTGCACTAAGAAGGTTGAGATAATTGAACAAAGAAGGTTGAGATAGTTGAATAAAGAAGGTGGACATAATTAAACTAGAAGGTGGAGATAATTGAACTAAGAAGGTGGAGACAATTGTACTAAGAAGATGGAGATGATTTAACTAAGAGGGTGGAGATAATTGAACTAAGAAGGTGGAGATAATTGAACTAAGAAGGTAGAGATAATTGGACTGAGAAGGTATAGATAATTGAACTAAGGAGGTGGAGATAACTGAAAAAAGACGCTTGAGATAATTGAACAAAGAATGTGGAGACAAATGCACTAAGAAGGTTGAGATAACTGAACTAAGAAGGTGGAGATAATTGAACTAAGAAAGTGGAGATAATTGAAAAAAAAAGGTGGAGGTAATTGAACTTAGAAGGTTGAGATAATTGAACAAAGAAGGTTGAGATAATTGAACAAAAATGTGGAGATAGTTGAACAAAGAAGGTGGAGATAATTGAACTAAAAATGTGGAGATAATTGAACAAAGAAGGTGGAGACAATTGCACTAAGAAGGTTAATTGAAATAAAAAGATGGAGATGATATAACTAAGAAGGTGGAGATAAATGAACTAAGAAGGTGGAGATAATTGAATAAAAAAAGGTTGAGACAATTGCACTAAGAAGGTGGAGATAATTGGACTAACAAGGTGGAGATAACTGAACCAAGAAGGTGGAGGTAATTGAAATAAGAAGGTGGAGACAATTGAACTAAGAAGGTTGAGATAACTGAACAGAGAAGGTGGAAATAATTGAACTACGAAGGTGGAGATAATTTAACCAAGAAGGTGGAGGTAATTGAACTAAGACGGTGGAGATAATTGAACTAAGAAGGTGGAGACAACTTAACTAAGAAGGTGGAGATAATTGAACCAAGACGGTGGAGATAATTGAAATAAGAAGGTGGAGACAATTGAACTAAGAAGGTTGAGACAACTGAACAAAGAAGGTGGAGACAGTTGAACTAAGGTGGAGATAATTGAACTAAGAAGGTGGAGATAATTGAAATAAGACAGTGTAGACAATTGAACTAAGACGGTGGAGACAATTGAACTAAGAAGGTGGAGACAATTGAACAAAGAAAGTGGAGAAAATTGAACAAAGAAGGTGGCGACAATGGAACAAAAAAGGTGGAGACAATTGAACTAAGAAGGTGGAGACAATTGAACAAAGAAAGTGGAGACAATTGAACAAAGAAGATGGAGACAATTGAACTAAGATGGTGGAGACAATTGAACTAAGAAGGTGGAGACAATTGAACTAAGAAGGTGGAGACAATTGAACTAAGAAGGTGGAGACAATTGAACTAAGACGGTGGAGACAATTGAACTAAGAAGGTGGAGACAATTGAACAAAGACGGTGGAGACAATTGAACTAAGAAGGTGGAGACAATTGAACAAAGACGGTGGAGACAATTGAACTAAGAAGGTGGAGACAATTGAACAAAGAAAGTGGAGACAATTGAACTAAGAAGGTGGAGACAATTGAACAAAGAAAGTGGAGACAATTGAACAAAGACGGTGGAGACAATTGAACAAAGAAAGTGGAGACAATTGAACAAAGACGGTGGAGACAATTGAACTAAGAAGGTGGAGACAATTGAACAAAGACGGTGGAGACAATTGAACTAAGAAGGTGGAGACAATTGAACAAAGAAAGTGGAGACAATTGAACTAAGAAGGTGGAGACAATTGAACAAAGAAAGTGGAGA
This sequence comes from Macrobrachium rosenbergii, assembly GCF_040412425.1. Taxonomy (NCBI): domain Eukaryota; kingdom Metazoa; phylum Arthropoda; class Malacostraca; order Decapoda; family Palaemonidae; genus Macrobrachium; species Macrobrachium rosenbergii. The sequence goes on from NC_089781.1 coordinate 16,630,266, forward strand.
CAATTGAACAAAGAAGGTGGAGACAATTGAACTAAGAAAGTGGAGACAATTGAACAAAGAAAGTGAAGACAGTTGAACAAAGAAGGTGGAGACAATTGAACTAAGAAGGTGGAGACAATTGAACAAAGAAAGTGGAGACAATTGAACACAGAAGGTGGAGACAATTGAACTAAGAAGGTGGAGACAATTGAACAAAGAAAGTGGAGACAATTGAACACAGAAGGTGGAGACAATTGAACTAAGACGGTGGAGACAATTGAACAAAGAAAGTGGAGACAATTGAACAAAGAAGGTGGAGACAATTGAACTAAGAAGGTGGAGATAACTGAACAAAGAAGGTGGAGGTAATTGAACAAAGAAGGTGAGGACAACTGAACTAAGACGTGAAGATAACTGAACTAGGAAGATGGGGACAATTGAACTAACAAAGTGGAGATAATTGAACCAAGCAAGCTAGATAATTCAACCAAGAAGGCGGAGATAATTGGGAATTTCTTAAAGAACACAATTATTTCATAATTCAGAAGTTATATTTAAGGAATAAAGGTGAAACAACGAAGCATAAGACACTCACGACGAGCGTTCCTCTCATTATCTTCGGTGATATACGATTCCCCTCGCCTGCTCTCTCTCTCTCTCTCTCTCTCTCTCTCTCTCTCTCTCTCTCTCTCTCTCTCTCTCTCTCTCTCTCTCTCTCTCGTTTTTAATATCTCTTTCCTCGGGAAGAATCTTCACCCTCTCCCTATCGCCTTATCTTGAACACACACACAATTCTTGAGAGCAATCTCTCTCTCTCTCTCTCTCTCTCTCTCTCTCTCTCTCTCTCTCTCTCTCTCTCTCTCTCTCTCTCTCTCGCTTTTGATCTGTTTTTCCTCTTGAAGAATCTTCACTCTATCACACACACACACACACACACACAATCCTTGAGAGCAATTTCTGGCAACTCTCTCTCTCTCGTTTTTAATCTTTTTTCCCCTGGTAGAATTCTCTCTCTCTCTCTCTCTCTCTCTCTCTCTCTCTCTCTCTCTCTCTCTCTCTCTCTCTCTCTCTCTCACTCACACACATAATCCTTGAGAGCAATTTCTCGCAACTCTCTTTGAAGAGGTCGTCCCAATCTAATTATCGTTCAACATGTGACTTCTGGGAGACCCGCCATAGGACAGGTTAATTGGCTGTTGTTTCACTGCAGCACCTGAGCTGTGATTTCGAACTGTCACTTTCCTGCAACTGGCGACGCTGAGATGAAAAGGAAACGTCATTATCATCTTCACAGAGATAGAACACTATTAAAAATGACTGTCATATAATGGCACTTATAAACTTCAGTTAAACATATCGTAGACTTGTTGGCAACTTATTGTGCACATGTCAAAGACATGTTGTAAACATGTTGGCAACTTATTGCACACGTCTCGAACATGTTGTAGATATGTCAGCAACTTATTGCACACACATCATAAATATGTTGAATACAAGCCAGATACCACGAAAAAGAATACACAGCTGGATACCATACATCACGGTGATAGAGACGTGCATCCACACTGCCATAAAACGTGTCATAAACATGTCAGCAACTTATTGAACTCACGTCACAAACATGTTGAATTCAAGACAGAATTCCATAAAACATGACGGTGATAGAAACGTGCTTTTGCACTGCAGTAAAACGTGTCATAACCATGTTGGCACCTTATTGCTACATGTCATAAATATGTTGACTACAAGTCAGAGACTCACTGGTAATTATGAGTAGTTATGACCAGTGCTTCATCTGATTATGCAGAATCTACCAAAGGTTCGTTCTCCACTTATGGTCCATGATTTGTTTTCAGCCTGCTGGTGATGTGTATGTGACAAGTCGCCAACATGTGTTTATGACAAGTTTTACTGCAATGAGAAAAAATACCGATTTTCAGCCAGAAAATGTGTCATTAACTTCATAGTAAACCTACCTTAGCAATTAATTATGTATTATCATATATATATATATATATATATATATATATATATATATATATATATATATATATATATATATATATATATGTGTGTGTGTGTGTGTGTGTGTGTGTGTGTGTGTGTGTGTGTGTGTTTTAATCACATGTCGCCGTGGAACAATGTAAGAACTGTGTCAGTGACACAGTTCAGATCAAATTTCATTGCACGTCACAAAGTTAATATTAACCTTTTTTCTTTTTCATCCTGTTAAAAGGGAAAAATGAATATTGAAAGCTAATTCAGTCTTTCCTCTGAATGAAAGTGAATATTATTTCTATATCTCTGTGCTGAAGAAGATTGGTTTAATCTGTCTGCTATTATCTCAGCGCACCTGAGTTTCCGTGCCGTGTACCAGTCAAAACACACACGCACACATACATAAACACCCACACACCTGAACGCCAAACAAATGTAGGCCTACAGAAACGCAAGTGCACATTTCATAGCACAAGTGTTGACCTATCAGAGTTAGGTGAAGTAGGCCTAGTGTTTAATTTTACAGTTTGAGCTGAAAGTTTCTTTTGAGAAATTCTAATTCCACTAGGCCTACAGAAACGCAAGTGCACATTTCATAGCATAAGTGTAGACCTATCAAAGTTGGGTGAAGTAGGCCTAGTGTTTAAGTACAATTTAAGCTGAAAGTTTCTTTTGAGAAATTCTAATCCACTAGGCCTACAGAAACGCAGGCGCATATTTCATAGCACAAGTGTAGACCTATCACAGAGTTGGGTGAAGTAGGCCTAGTGTTTAACTACAGTTTAAGCTGAAAGTTTCTTTTGAGAAATTCTAATTCCACTAGGCCTACAGAAACGCAGGCGCATATTTCATAGCACGAGTGTAGACCTATCAGAGTTGGGTAAGGTAGACCTAGTGTTTAACTTCACAAATTGAGCTATAAGTAGGTGTCTATTTAAAAAAATTTGAATTTCACGCCTTTATAAACATATGACAGAAAATGGTTCTTAATATTGATGGATTTTTATTTTTATTTGTTTATTTATTTGCAGATGGAAAGCAATGGATGAACATATTACCACTAAGTTCAACACGTACATTTGCGAATCTCATATACTCTGTGTTTGCGACTTAGCGGTGTGCCCATTTATAAATTAATCAAAATTTATCGTAATATATTCCTAATCCTAATCTCGTCATTATTGTTATGAATGCCTTTAATTTTGAAATTCGTGCAGTAGTGTAATTCAAAGAGGATCAAAGATTATGACTTATAAAAAACCATTAAGGGTTTGAATTTAATTGCTTTCCAAGTACTACTTAGCCGTGATGTTCCTCTCTCTCTCTCTCTCTCTCTCTCTCTCTCTCTCTCTCTCTCTCTCTCTCTCTCTCTATCTATTCTGTGCTTATCTCTTCATTTTTGTGGAGAATGGTCTCGTGAATAGGCAAGGTTCGTGTGGTGATCTCTCTCTCTCTCTCTCTCTCTCTCTCTCTCTCTCTCTCTCTCTCTCTCTCTCTCTCTTCTCTCTCTCTCAGCATTTGCCTTCATCAGCATTTGCTTTCATTTTTTGGAGAACCTTTTTCTTCTTAAAATTTCTACTGTGTTTAAGTCTGTAAGTCTAGAGTTTTTTTTCTCTCTCTCTCTCTCTCTCTCTCTCTCTCTCTCTCTCTCTCTCTCTCTCTCTCTCTCTCTCTCTCTCTCTCAGCATTTGCCTTCATCAGCATTTGCTTTCATAATCTATTTACGAGAACCTTTTTCTTCTTAAAATTTCTACTGTGTTTAAGTCTGTAAGTCTAGAGTTTTTCTCTCTCTCTCTCTCTCTCTCTCTCTCTCTCTCTCTCTCTCTCTCACACACACACACAGAATTCGAACGCTAGTCGTCCATTTGCGAGCCAGATGCGCTAACTTTGAACTACGAGACCAAGAGAGAGAGAGAGAGAGAGAGAGAGAGAGAGAGAGAGAGAGAGACCTTACAGACCTTACAGTTCGTTCGGGTTGCCCCAGGTCCCTCAGTGTGAGGCACCTCTGATGTCTACCAGAAAATTGCTAATGCATCTTCCGGTATATTTTGCATCTTCCAGTCTTGGATGGTCTGGGATGCATCTTAGATATTTGTCGAGCTTATTCTTAAAGACATCTACGCTCACTCTTGATATGTTTCTCAGATGAGCTGGTAGTGCATTGAATAGACGCTGCATTATCGATGCTGGTGCGCGGTGGATTAATGTCCTGTGTGCTTTCCTTAGTTTTCCTGGTATCGTTTTGGGCACTATTAATCTACCTCTGCTTGCTCTTTCTGATATTTTTAGCTCCATGATGTTTTCAGTAATTCCTTCTATCTGTTTCCATGCCTGGATAATCATGTAGCGTTCTCTTCTTCTTTCAAGACTATATAAATTTAAGAATTGCAGTCTTTCCCAGTAGTCAAGGTCCTTAACTTCTTCTATTCTAGCTGTAAAGGACCTTTGTACACTCTCTATTTGTGCAATATCCTTTTTGTAGTGTGGGTACCATATTATATTACAATATTCAAGTGGACTACGGACGTACGTTTTATAAAGCATAATCATGTGTTCGGCTTTTCTTGTTTTGAAGTGCCGGAACAACATTCCCATTTTTGCTTTGCATTTTGCCAATATTATTGTTATTTGGTCATTGCATAACATATTCCTATTCAACATCACACCAAGGTCTTTAACTGCTTCCTCATTTGTGATTGTCTCATTATTAAGACCTTTATATGCATATAGCATTACTTCTTTATCACCATAGTTTATTGATTCAAATTTATCAGAGTTAAATACCATCCTATTTACCTCTGCCCATTTATATATATTGTTTAGGTCTCTTTGTAGCGAGTTCCTATCTTCATCACAAGTAATCTCTCTACTTATTCTTGTGTCATCCGCGAAACTTCTCACTACTGAGTCCTTAACATTACTGTCTATGTCTGCAATCATAATCACAAACAGCAATGCAGCTAACACTGTACCTTGTGGCACACCGGATATTACCGTAGCTTCATCCGATTTCTCATCGTTAGCAATCACTATCTGTTTTCTGTTTTGCAAAAATTCTTTTATCCATCTTCCAACTTTATCCACAATGTTATATTTTCTCAATTTTTTTTTAATATATTATGGTCCACCTTGTCAAAAGCTTTTGCAAAGTCTAGGTAAACCACATCTGTATCTTTTTCGTTTATCATATTTTTATATATGCTTTCGTAGTGAGCTAACAGTTGGGTCTGTGTACTTCTTCCGGGTACAGAACCATGTTGTCGTGTATTAAACAAATTATTTTTCATTAAATGTTTCATTATATATTTTTTCATTACCTTTTCGTAAACTTTCATAATATGAGAGAGAGAGAGAGAGAGAGAGAGAGAGAGAGAGAGAGAGAGAGAGAGAGAGAGAGAGAGAGAACTCCAGATTTATAGGCTAATTTGAGAAGAGAAAGATTCTAGTAAATAGATTACGAAGGCAAATGCTGATGATGGAAATGCTAAGAGAGAGAGAGAGAGAGAGAGAGAGAGAGAGAACTCCAGACTTACAAGAAAATTTAAGAGAAAAATTCCAGTAAATAGATTATGAAGGCAAATTATGATGAAAATGCTGAGAGAGAGAGAGAGAGAGAGAGAGAGAGAGAGAGAGAGAGAGAGAGAGAGAGAGAGAACTCTAGTCTTACAGGCTTGAAGACAAGCAGAAAAGTTCAAGAAGAAGAGAGAGAGAGAGAGAGAGAGAGAGACCTTTTCTAGGTTGCAGAAAAGTGTGATATTCATGAATGCAGGATGAGTTAATGGCCCCGAGGTCTGTTAGACAATGTGACGTTGCTTAAACACCGGTGCTTGGCCTCCGCCTCTCCGCTCTCTTGGGGGCGTTTGCTCTGAGATATCACTCTCATTCTGCTGTGTTGTTTCATCGCCGTCAGGGACTTTGTTTAGCAGTTCTTTGACACATTTTCGTTTTTGTTCTGTTCCCAGGTCGTTGTGTGTCTTCGAAATGTCCAGAGTTGTTTAGACGGCTGTTTTGCATTTCGTTTTAAAAAATAGTTTTTGATCTGGGGTGCTTGTGACATGGAAATGAAATGTGAAAAACGGCCTGATAACTAGAAGGAATTGCCTTAAATTTTATGAAATTATTCACGTGTATATATATATATATATATATATATATATATATATATATATATATATATATATATATATATATATATATATTATGTATAATAATAGCGTACATAAACCTTGTTCCATTTCTGTGACGTGGAAATGAAAACGAAAAACTAGGCCTAATGGTATGTGAGAGTTGGCTTGTAATATTATGAAATTGTTTCACACACACACACATATGTGTGTGTGTGTGTAATACCATACACAAGCCTTGACCCATTTCCAATCACTGTAGAATACGAAATATACTTACATTCTTACGCATATATGACCACAGATTGAAAGAAGGTCTAGCTGTGACATCAGCCTACCTCAAAATCATGTACTTGATAGTGTATTCCTGTTTTACATTAAAACGTTCACCAGATTAAACATAAGCCACACATAAACCATATCTATAATCTATGCGGAAAATGCTCTACAGATACGAAGTATTTCACGGAGTCATGTAAAAAAATGATTTAAAAATGACTTAATCTCATCGTTGCAAAAGGTGTTTACACGCAACTCAAGATGGAGACCCGATTTTCAAGTGGTGTTTCCAGCACTTGACCGACGCATTTCACAATGAATTTCTCTCTCTCTCTCTCTCTCTCTCTCTCTCTCTCTCTCTCTCTCTCTCTCTCTCTCTCTTTAGAAAGGATAAAGATTTGCTTACAAAAACGATCTTATATTGTACTTTCTTTTTTTGTTTGAAAGGTATCGTTTTACTTTTGTTTTGGTCGTGACATTTCCTTAGCTGCGTAGAGAGGACAGTTGCCAATGCTTTCGAAATATTCTCTATTATTCTTTTTCGTAATCGAACTTTGCCAATTCCCGATGCATGTGAAGCGTGATTCCCGGAATCCCGGAACTGGAATTCGCCTCCTCCAGTCCCATGGGTCTATGATGTAGGGCGCTGTGACTTTTAGTGGTGTTTCTTTCGTCGTCAGTGTGTTGACCTGCAGCGTATGCGTGCAATTATGTTACTTTTTATGATGCTTTCTCTCTCCCTCTCTCTCTCAGCTTTTCAGTTTATGAGAAATTTTATTTTTCTGTATCTCTTTCTCTCACCAAACATTCATTGTAAGAGAAATATGGTCTCTCTCTCTCTCTCTCTCTCTCTCTCTCTCTCTCTCTCTCTCTCTCTCTCTCTTTCCAAGTTTTCAAAATATGAGAAATTTGATGTTTCTCTCTATCTCTCTCTCATCTCACCAGTGCAAGAGAAATAGGGTCATTCTCTCTCTCTCTCTCTCTCTCTCTCTCTCTCTTTGTTATTCTGGGGAGAGCTGACGGCAAAAATCCACAACTGATATCAGTGTGACCACTGACGTATGCTGGACAAGATGAGCAGCCAATCACAGTAAGCCTGAGTGATATCAGTTGCCGATATTCACCGTCAAATAGAATGAAAATAGACCATGTTTATTTATTTGACTGCCAGAAAATGTAATCTTTATAATCACAACACAGACACCAGAAAGGAATAGGCCTATTCTGCCCTAAAATGGAAAACTGCAGTATCTGCAAAATTTTCGAATTTGAGATTTGCCACCTATTGGGCTCTTGAAACACTAATACACAAGTTACTGCAGTTTCAGAATGATTCGTCAATGCTTTATTTAGGGGGGTCCCATTTGCAGTGTCTGCAAAACCAGTAGTAAGGCAATGGAAAACTGCGGTATCTAATATTTTTCTCAGTTTTGTATTTTTGCAGGTACTGCGGTCTTCCATTTTAGGGCAGTATTTTTTCCGGGCAATAAATGATCACGAATTCTTTGTAAGTTATTGGTTCCCATCCATCCCCTCCCCCTCCCCCCTCCCCCAGGGTCGAACGTTCCACTACCTTTAATAATCACCTCTCACTGTTTTCGCCAACTTTTTATGTCCCTTTTGTGTGTGCGTTTTTTTTTTTTTTTTTTTATAAATTTCTGAAAGTATTTTTTTCGTAACTGTTGGCGCAATTTCAGTCACAGGATGCATTGTGGTACAATTTTAGTTTTCTGAAAAGAAAACTATTGAGCCGGCTTTGTCTGTCCGTCCGCTCTTTTTTCTGTCCGCATTTATTTCTGTCCTCACTTTTCGGTCCGCCCTCAGTTCTTAAAAACTACAGGGGCTAGAGGACTGCAAATCGGTATGTTGATTATCCACCCTCCAAACCTTAAACATACCAAATTGCAGCCCTCTAGCCTCAATAGTTTTTATTTTATTTAAGGTTACAGTTAGCCATAATCTTGCGTCTGGCAACGAAATAGGCCAGGCCACCACCGGGCCACGGTTAAAGTTTCATGGGCCGCGGCTCATGCAGAATTATACCAAGATCACCGAAAGATAGATCTATTTTCGGTGGCCTTGATTATACACTGTACAGAAAACTCGATTGCGCCGAAGAAACTTCGGCGCATTTTTTGCTTGATTACTCTAAAATATAATTTACATCATTTCTAACTCGCGAATTTCAGTTTCCAAAATAGATATCTTTCTCAAAGCAATGTTATTTTTCGTTAAATGTCACCAGGTTCACTTACTGTAGTTAAGTATAAAGGAATGGATGAAGTCCAATAGCATATTTTCCTTTTTAGGAGAACCAAATCTTAGGCCATTTTGATCATATTTATATCAGTCTAATATATATATATATATATATATATATATATATATATATATATATATATATATATATATATATATATATATATATATCTTCCTTTTTTACGAATAAATTTCATAGATTGTAACCTACACACACACACACACACACACACACACACACACACATATATATATATATATATATATATATATATATATATATATATATATATATATATATATATATATATATATATATATATATATATATTTCCTTCTGTGGATTTTCTCTTTATATATATTTTTTATATATATATATATATATATATATATATATATATATATATATATATATATATCAGTTAAATTTATAATTAGTATCCACATCCATGAACGAAAGATATCGCAGAAACATTAATTTTATTCTTAAATATATGACAATATATAACTACTTTCCGGTAACTTGAACATTCGAAACCTCTGAGTTAATGTCCAGCCCTATGAGAGCCGATAGTCAGCTCAGTAGTCTGGTTAAACTATTTAAATAATAATCTAAGCGAATGAACAGAGGATTAAAGGAACGAAGAAGATAGTGTTCCAGACGGCTGCGTTTGGACTTGAATTCACTGAGACCCTCTTAAATTGAATTCCATTGTGTTGACAATCCTTTTTTTTTTTTTTTTTTTTGTTTTTTTGTTTCGGACAAAGAGACTTGTTTGTATCCAAAATTAAAGGGTCTTTTAAAGTTTCTTGATGGATACTGATATTTCATAGGTCTAAGGTAAGGTCTACAACAGTGGTTCTCAGATTTTTTGGTGTAGGTACCCCCGGGGCCAGTGGTTTGATAGATCACCATTACCCCTACCCCTTTCCTCTACAGTTATGTGAAGTTATGATATAAAGGAAAGAAAAATATTGGAATGCTTAATTTTACTTTTACTCAAGTCTTGAGAAATAAAGAATTTAGATTTTAGACATGACTCCTTTGACAAAAAATTAAGATTAAAGCATTGTTCCTTTTATTACAACTTGGAATGAAAGCGTTATTTCTTTGGTATTCAGTAGAAAATAAAGACATTATTGCTGCGCTATTTATCAGCATCAACGTCTTTCAGCTGGTTCCTGGCTTTGGAATTTTACTCCAAAGAACTATTACTTTTCGAAAGTGCCTCGTTACCCCCAGAAACGGCTTCATTACCCCCACGGGGGTAATTACCCCCAGTTTGAGAACCACTGGTCTACAGATAGATTCTGAGACGTTTTCATAATAATTCCACACGGGTTCCACAAACTAGGCCTATACCTAACACTAGAATGGATGCGTTCTGTTTGCAACATGTCTGGTTTGTTCACATATAACCAAAGAAAAGTAGGACAGACCTAAGGAACTGAATTGTAAGGTCGACAGATAGATTCTGAGACGTTTTCATGATAATTACACGCGACTTTCACAAACTAGGCCTATATCTAACACCAGAATGGATGCGTTGTATTTGGAACATGTCTGGTTTGTTTACATCGCCGAAAAAATGTAGTACAGACCTAAGGAACTGTAATGCATGACTTACAGATAGATTCTGAGGCGTTTTCATAATAATCCCACAAGATTTCAGCAAACTAGGCCTACATCTAACACTAGAATGGGCGAGTTCTATTTAGAACATGACTGGTTTCTTTACATAAGCAAAAAAATGTAGGACAGACTCAAGAAACTCTGTAATGCGAGGCCTACAGATAGATTTTGAGGCGTTTTCATGAGAATTCCAAAAGGTTTCCACAAACTAACCTTATATCTATCACTAGTATGGATACTCTCTATTTAGAACATGTCTGGTTTATTTACACCGTCGAAAAAATGTAGGATAGACCTAAGGAACTGCAATGTAAGACCTACAGATAGATTTTGAGGCGTTTTCGTGAGAATTCCACACGATTTCCACAGATAGGCCTACATCTAACACTAGAATGGATGCAATCTATCTAAATCATGTCTGGTTTGTTTACACCGCCTAAAAAATGTAGACAAACCCAAGGAGCTCTGTAATGAGATCCACAAACAGGTTTTTAGGCGCTGTCTTGATAATTCACAAGATTTCCACAAACTAGGCCTATATCTAAAATGGACGAGTTCTCTTGGGAATATGCCAGGTTTGTTTATTTGGAAAAGATGAAGGATTGGCCCGAGGAACGCCGTAATTAAAATCCTCTTGAAAAAAAAAAAAATAAGTCAATAAGCTTTAATTCCAAGGACGGCACCTGGGTACACGATTCAACTTCGAAATAATTATCGTCTTTGAAAGTGGCGGACACCTGCGCACCTTTCTTCTTACACTGTGATGGCGTTGGTAGGAGTTATATTCTTCGCTATTCTTTACTCTTCCTTACCTTGATCGGAATAAAATCGTCTTTAATCATCTCAGAATAGGTGGCAGGACAGAGCAGGTATAATCTTATCATTGTTCGTAGGCTATAAAAGGAAGAACGACTCAGCCTAGGCTTTCTGTTTGATAGAAATTATAGCCTTTTATCTCTGAAAAGATAGTTCAGACATTTATAACTGGTTCGAGAAAAGCTCGCTACCTCCAACTGCAAAATGACCTTCTCAGGGGAAAAGAACTTATTTTTGGTTCTTATTTTAACAATGCGTCTTCTATTATATTTTAATTATATATAAGATAGAATCTGAAATCAGCGAAAGGTACTTTTAGAATGTTGTTCAGCACACATGGTATACTACATGGAGGCCATTTGTAATTCCGTTAGTAGAGTCCACATGAAAGAAATTTGTTCTCCCTCCCTCTCTCTCTCTCTCTCTCTCTCTCTCTCTCTCTCTCTCTCTAGGCATTTTCCAAAAAGCTTTAACAGAGACAAATCCAGTCAAAAGAACCTTGGGAATCTTGATACCGCCATACATTCCAGTTATGGTGCGCCAAAGTCAGATCGTCCTTCGAAGATTCAGAAAATTGACGTAATGTATTTACAGTTTCAACCTTTCCATTAAACTCCCCCCCCCGCCCATCCCCGTAACCCCCCAGAAAGTTGTCGTGATGTGTTTACAGTTCCACCCCGTCACTAAAACTTCCCCTCCTGCCCCAACCCCCTCCCCAGCCGCCCCTTCGGTGTTTTAACCCTGACATTCAATCTCTGGAAACGATTCCGCTGTCAGACGCAGATGAAATGCGATCGCGCTGAAAGTGTGTGTGTGTGTGTGTTTATATGTGTGTGTGTGCTTGTTTGATGCAAAGCAATCACTGTTTTGTTATATGCGTGTTTGTTTGACGCAAAGCAATCACTGTTTTGCCCTAGACCTATAACCCGCTTACTGGTTTTCGAGACTTAGTTGATTAAATGGAAAACGTTGGAATATACGTCACTTGACTCTCAGTTTACGTTCGACTTATACGCTTACGAATGAACGTCGAATCGACTTCCGGCGATGATTGAAAGAGAATGAAAGATAATAAAAGATAATAAAAGCTAGATATACGACACAGCGGGCGACTGATACCGCGGGTTTTGCTAAACACGGAGAGATTGGATGACAGTTTTGCTTATTTGAGAAATGGCGGGAAACGGGAGCGTGTTTATAGTTTTGTATCTCTTGGTCTTTGACAGAACAATCTTTTCTTGTATTTTTATTATTTTTCTTTTTGGGGAGAACCATTCATTGGGATCAGTTTTGATGTTTACATTCAGATTTGTGTGACGTCTCTCTCTCTCTCTCTCTCTCTCTCTCTCTCTCTCTCTCTCTCTCTCTCTCTCTCTCTCTCCTTGGAATTTCGGAAAAAAAAAACCAGTCGCGGGAAACTTTTTTTTTATTCTTGACATTACACTTCATTTCATGTCATGCGACTTATATACCACTTTTTATTTTTACTTTTTTTTTTTACTCTACCGTTTATCGTTTTCGTGGTTTTTTACTTTTTTTACGCTATCGTTTATAGTTGTCGTGTTTTTTTTTTTTTTTTTTTACTCTGTCGTCTATCGTTTTCGTGTTTTTTCAATTTTTTTACTCTATCGTTTATCGTTTTTGTGTTTTTTACTTTTTTTACTTTTCGTTTATCGTTTTCGTGTGTTTTTACCTTTTTTTTTACTTTATCGTGTGTGGTTTTCGTTTTTTATCTCCATCGTTTATCGTTTTCGTGCTTTTATTTACTTTTTTTTACTCTATCGTTTATTGGTTTCGTGTTTTTTTTACTTTTTTTTACTCTATCGTTTATCGTTTTCGTGTTTTTTTTTCTTTTTTACTCCATCGTTTATCGTGTTCGTGTTTTTTGTGACTTTTTTTACTCCACCGTTTATTGTTTTCTTGATTTTTTTTTTACTTTTGTTTACTGTATCGTTTATCTTTTTGTGTTTTTAGTTTTTTTTACTCTATCTTTTATCGTTTTTGTGTATTTTTTACCTTTTTTTATACTCTTTCGTTTATCGTTTTCTTGATTTTTGCTTTTTTTTTTTACTCGTTTATCGTTTTCGTGTTTTTTTACTTTTTTTAATCTACCTTTTATCTTTTTCATATTTTTTTTTACGTTTTTTACTCTATTGTTTTTGTGCTTTTTTCCGGCTCAATAGTTTTCTTTTACGGAAAACTAACTAGTATATAACTTCGGAAAGTATTAAACCTGTTGTTCCATTCGTGAAAGGGTTAAAACTAGTATTTAGAACTAGTATTTGATTCGTGGACGATTAAAACAAACACTTCATTCTTGAAGGAATTATAACTCTCTCATTATTGAGAAAATTGAAACTTGCATATCATTCGCGAAAGAAATAAAACTAATATTCAGTATTTCACTGACTGTTCATGACATGCAATTGCTTGCGTGAAAGCAGGGTACAGCTCGGGTTCTCCAATTCACGCGGAATTTTTTTTTTTTTTTTCGTCTGTTCCACCAGGACAAATCGCTCCAAAAAAAAGGAGAAAAATTAAAAACACACGCAGAGCGAAATAATTTTTCTTTAGGACGGCTCTCCTCGGAAAAATAAACTAAGAATTTTCGTTGATTTCATACTTTTTGTTTAAAGAAGATCGAGACAAACATGACGGCCTCCTCTCTCTCTCTCTCTCTCTCTCTCTCTCTCTCTCTCTCTCTCTCTCTCCTTACTTCTGGGAATGTAGATATCAGGTGTTGTTGAATTCACCTCTCTCTCTCTCTCTCTCTCTCTCTCTCTCTCTCTCCTTACTTCTGGGAATGTAGATATCAGGTGTCGTTGAATTCACTCTCTCTCTCTCTCTCTCTCTCTCTCTCTCTCTCTCTCTCTCTCTCTTCTCTTTACTTGGGAATGTAGATATCAGGTGTTGTTGAATTCATCTCTCTCTCTCTCTCTCTCTCTCTCTCTCTCTCTCTCTCTCTCTCTCACACACATACGAATCGTTGCTAATTTCGAGTAAAATCTGTCTCAGGTAACGAATCACCGACAAGTTAGCAAACACCTGTTCATATACGAAAGCGCCGATGCTCTTTTTTTATTTAGTGAAACTAGCCTTCACTCTGCTTTTGCAGACGCTGTTGGCATTCATTAATAAAATATGTGAATAATAGATTTGTGAATGATAAATGCTCTTCATGAAAGGAAGTACAAAGGTATAGGCCTAGGATGCAAGATTACCTCTTTAGCAAAAATGGCCTTACTGGGAGTACAGAGGTATAAGCCTAAGATACATGAATGCCTCATGAACTGAAAATTGGCCATACTAATCATTAAAATTAGCTTTATTTCTGTTATAGCGAGTGAACATGAAACGTGGAATGATTAAATAATTATAATAAAAATTAATATAAAGTCAAAAGTTTGAAAAATAATTCATATCGACGTTGCAAACGAATAGACACTCGCCACTGTTTGGTTTTCTGTAAAAGAAAACTATTGTGCCGGCTTTGTCTGTCCGTCCGCACTTTTTCTGTCCGCCCCCAGATCTTAAAAACTACTGAGGCTAGAGGGCTGTAGATTGGTATGTTCATCATCCATCCTCCAGTCATCAAGCATACCAAATTGCAGCCCTCTGGCCTCAGTAGTTTTTATTTTATTTAAGGTTAAAGTTAGCCATGATCGTGCTTCTGGTAACGATATAGGACAGGTCACCACCGGGCGGTGTTTAAAGTTTCATGGGCCACGGCTCATACAGCAGTATACCGAGACCACCGAAAGATAGATCTACTTTCGGTGGCCTTGATTATACGACGTACCGGCTATGCAGAAAACTCGACTGCGCCGAAGAAACTTCGGCGCATTTTTTTACTTGTTGTTCACGCTCCGCCGAATGTTTTCCCAGAGATGAGATCGTCGTAATTAAAATTATAATAACCTTTTTTTCAAATTTATCGATTCGCCTAACTAGGTGTATGCATTGTAAGTTCGTTAAAAAAACATTAATTAAAATATTAATGAGTAAGCCTTCATCAAAAGATTCGGCAGTTTGATCCGTAACAAAAATGCCTTTGGTGTCTCGTCAGGCGAAAATTAAACGAATTTTGTTTCTGGGTGTGCGCTATAATCGAGGTTAGAGTCTCTCTCTCTCTCTCTCTCTCTCTCTCTCTCTCTCTCTCTCTCTCGTTAATCGAGGTTGGAGTCTCTCTCTCTCTCTCTCTCTCTCTCTCTCTCTCTCTCTCTCTCTCTCTCTCTCTCTCTCTCTCTTTCGTTAATCGAGGTTGGAGTCTCTCTCTTTCTCTCTCTCTCTGTCTCTCTCTTGTGACATTCTCTCGGTGAGACGTATTCGTTCTTGGTCTGAATAATCAACCCGATATCACGCGTATAACATACAATTAGCGAATGACCTATAGCTAGAAGTGTTCGTAAACTGTCGGTGATTAGATTAATGTCAGAATAGCACGATAAAGCGTCGACTAACTTGTTTTTTTCGAGTGAATTATTAAAAATTGAACATCATGGAAGTGTCTAGCAACAACAGTGGCAAGAGATGGAGGAAATTTGCATGCCTTGCAGATATCCAATATGATGACTTATCGATGAGATCAATAATAACTCCAGCCAAAAAGATGCAAAAATATTCACAGACATATTGAAAGGATATGATCCTTCAAACTGGAGCAAGTCTGCAGAGAACATAATGAATATAATTGAAGGAGTACCAAAGAAATTTCAAGTGATCAAGAGACTTATAAAGAAAATTTACATCAATCAACACATTCCAACAAAGAAAATTAATAAGGTGAATATAGTGAATATAATGATTGATGCAATAGGAAAACGAATGCCTAAAGCATGTAATCTATGTAATGTGTGGTATAGCATTGTAAATCCACAAAATCTGATCAGGAAATGCTATGCATGCCACGTACCTACTCATCCTGCATGTGCAGAAGTCCAGCAAAACAAAAATAAGGACACAGCAGTATTTTGCTCAACATGTCTAGTATGGATAGAAAATGTCATTAAATCAATACTTAATGTGCAAATAGTAGAGGATGAAGAAGATGAGGAAGAGGAAGAAGAGGAAAACAGAAAAGAGATAGTTTCGAGTAACTCAAAAAAGAAAAATAGAGTTCTTAGAAGAACTAACCCAAAATGAAAAAATAGATATAATGAATATAAGTGAAACATGGTATT
Source organism: Macrobrachium rosenbergii (assembly GCF_040412425.1). Taxonomy (NCBI): domain Eukaryota; kingdom Metazoa; phylum Arthropoda; class Malacostraca; order Decapoda; family Palaemonidae; genus Macrobrachium; species Macrobrachium rosenbergii. The sequence continues at coordinate 16,646,534 of NC_089781.1, forward strand.
CCCAAGAGACTGGTAATGATGATCAGATAAAGGGTTTCCTAACTCATAGATCAGTTAGAAAAAATAGGAATCAAGGGGGAACCGCAATATATGGGAGAGACGTTAATCAAGGAAAAATATGTGAGAAATATAGTAACACAGAATGTGAAATAATTGCGGTAGAATTTGAAACTGAAAAATTAGTGAACATCGTAATATACAAACCCCCTAATACTAAAGAGCTTGACACAATAATAGACAAATTAGATGATATATGTAGAAATCACGAAGACTGGACTATACTCCTATCCGGAGACTTTTAACTTTCCTTTTGTAGAATGGAAAAAATGAATAGGAGATTGTGGTTGTACTTATACATATAAAAAAGAGAGTAATAGTAGCGCAGAAGATAAGAGGCAATTTGAAAAGCTATTAGATATGCTACTAGAACATAATATTCAGCAAATAAATCACCTCCCAACAAGAAAGGATAATACTCTAGACCTAGTATTTGTGAATGAGGTGAACTATGTTAAAGAAATAATAGTGTATAATACGAGTATTTCAGACCATAATGTCATAGAATTAACAGTCCATTCCAAAGCACATGAAAACAGAGATAAGCAAGAGAAGAAGAAAGAATATAAAATGGTCAGAAAATACATGAAGAATTAAACAAAGACTGGGAAAACATATTCGTAAGTGATAATATACAGGTAAATACGGATATTTTATATAAAATATTAGAGAAAATAGTGGACAAATATATACTGAAGAAGAAAAGTCAGGCATACCAAGAGACAGAAGGATCTTGTTCCAGAAAATCAGAAAGTGGAAAAAAGGTCTTGCAAGAGAAAAGAATGCATGGAAAGTGATGGAATTAAAAAGTAAGATAGAAAATGCAGAACAAAAGATTATACAATCAAAAGAAAATGAAAAACGTTCCTTAGAAGAAAAGACCCTACGAAATATAAAGCACAAAACCCAAAAATGTTCTACTCATATACAAAAAGGATGAATAAAAGAAGAGTAGAAATAGGCCCTCTAATAAATGAAGGGTGATTAACGAATGAAAAAAAGGAAATATGCAACATATTAGCAGAAAGATATAAGAGAGAATTTACACCTAGAACTGATAATGGAGATAATAACACAGGAATAAGAGATGAAAATAGTGAGTATTTATCGGACATAGATATTAGTGAAGCTGATATTGTGCAGGCTATCAAAGAAATTAAAAATGGAACAGCAGCTGGACCAGACAGCATACCTGCCATTTTGTTAAAAAAGTAGTTCATTCTATCACAAAGCCACTCACAATATTATTAAGACATAGTGTAAATACAGGCAAGATTTATGATTAACATAAATTAGCATATATCACCCCTACTTTCAAAAGTGGCTCAAGACTAGAGGCAAGTAATTATAGGCCTGTGAGTCTAACATCACATGTGAAAGTGTATGAAAGGGTAATGAAGAAAAATATAATGAAACATTTAATGAAAAATAGATTGTTCAATATAGGACAACATGGTTTTGTACCCAGAAAATGTATGCAAACCCAATTGTTAGCCCACTATGAAAACATATATAAAAATATGATGAACGAAAAGATACAGATGTGGTTTACCTAGACTTTGCAAAAGCTATTGACAAGGTAGACCATAATATATCAGCGAAAAAATTAGAAAACATAATATTGTGGACAAAGTAGGAAGACAGATAAAAGAATTTTTGCAGAACAGAAAACAGATAGTGATTGCAAACGATGAGAAATCGGATGAAGCTAAGGTAATATCCGGTGTGCCACAAGGTACGGTGTTAGCTGCATTGCTGTTTGTTATTATGACTGCAGACATAGACAATAATGTTAAGGACTTGGTAGTGAGAAGTTTCGCCGATGACACAAGAATAAGTAGAGAAATCACCTGTGATGAAGATAGGAACTTGCTACAAAGAGACCTAAACAAAATATATGAATGGGCAGAGATAAGTAGGATGGTATTTAACTCTGATAAATTTGAATCAGTGAACTATGGTGATAAAGAAGGAATGCTATATGCATATAAAGGACCTAATAATGAGACAATCACAAACAAGGAAGCAGTTAAAGACCTTGGTGTGATGTTGAACAGGAATATGTTATGCAATGATCAAATAGCAATACTATTGGCAAAATGCAAAGCAAAAATGGGAATGTTGTTTCGGCACTTCAAAACAAGAAAAGCCGAACACATGATTATGCTTTATAAAACGTATGTAAGTAGTCCACTTGAATATTGCGATATAATAGGGTACCCACGCTACCAAAAGGATATTGCACAAATAGAGAGTGTACAAAGGTCCTTTACAGCTAGAATAGAAGAAGTTAAAGACCTTGACTACTGGGAAAGACTACAATTCTTAAAATTATATAGTCTCGAAAGGAGAAGAGAATGCTACATGATAATACAGGCATGGAAATAGATAGAAGGAATTACCGAAAACATCATGGAGCTAAAAATATCAGAAAGAGCAAGCAGAGGTAGATTAATAATGCCCAAAACTATACCAGGAAAACTAAGGAAAGCACACAGGACATTAATCCACTACACACCAGCATCGATAATGCAGCAATTGTTCAGTGCGTTACCAGCTCATCTGAGAAACATATCAAGAGTGAGCGTAGATATGTTTAAGAATAAGCTCGACAGATACGAAGATGCTTCCCAGACCATCCATGATTGGAAGATGCAAAATATACCGGAAGATGTATTAGCAATTCTTTGGTGGACAACAAAGGTGCCTCACACTGAGGGACCTGGGGCAACCCGAACGAACTGTAAGGTCTGTAAGGTCTTGTTAATCGAGGTTAGAGTTTCTCTCTCTCTCTCTCTCTCTCTCTCTCTCTCTCGTTAATCAAGGTTAGAGTCTCTCTCTCATTAATCAAGGTTGGAGTCTCTCTCACTGTCTCATTAATCGAGGTTGGAGTCTCTCTCTCTCTCTCTCTCTCTCTCTCTCTCTCTCTCTCTCTCTCTCTCTCTCTCTCTCTCTCTAACGTTAATCGAGGTTAGAGTCTCTCTCTCTCTCTTTCGTTAATTGAGGTTAGAGTCTCTCTCACTCTCTCTCGTTAATCAAGGTTGGAGTCTCTCTCTCTCTCTCTCTCTCTCTCTCTCTCTCTCTCGTTCGTTAATCGAGATTAGAGTCTCTCTCTCTCTCTCTCTCTCTTGCACAAGAAAAGAATGCATGGAAAGTGATGGAACTAAAAAGTAAGATAGAAAATGCAGAACAAAAGATTATACAATCAAAAGAAAATGTAAAATGGAACCTAGAAGAAAAGACCCTACAAAATATCAAGCAAAACTCCTAACATTTTTTATTCATATGCAAAAAGATGAATAAAATAAGAGTAGAAATAGGCCCTCTAAGAACTGAAGGGCGATTAATAATGAAAAAAAAGGAAATATGTAACATATTAGCAGAAAGATATAAGAGTGAATTTACACCTAGAATTGATAATGAAGATAATGATACAGAAATAAGAGATGAAAATATTGAATACTTATCAGATATAGATATTACAGAAGCTGATATTGTGCAGGCTATTAATGAAATTAAAAATGGATCAGCAGCAGGACCAGACGGCGTACCTGCCATATTGTTAAAGAAAGTGGTTCATTCAATCGCAAAGCCGCTAGCAATATTATTAAGACAAAGTATAGATACAGGCAAGATTTACGATGAGCATAAATTAGCATATATTACTCCTACTTTCAAAAGTGGTTCAAGACTAGAGGCAAGTAATTATAGGCCTGTGAGTCTGACATCTCATATTATGAAAGTATATGAAAGGGTAATGAAAAAAAATATAATGAAACATTTAATGAAAAATAGATTGTTCAATATAGGACAACATGGTTTTGTACCCGGAAAAAGTACACAAACCCAACTGTTAGTCCACCATGAAAGCATATATAAAAATATGATAAAGGAAAAAGATACAGATGTGGTTTACCTAGACTTTGCAAAAGCTTTTGACAAGGTAGACCATAATATATTAGTGAAAAAAATTAGAAAACATAACATTGTGGACAAAGTAGGAAGATGGATAAAAGAATTTTTGCAAAACAGAAAACAGATAGTGATTGCAAACGATGAGAAATCAGATGAAGCTACGGTAATATCCGGTGTGCCACAAGGTACGTGTGTTAGCTGCATTGCTGTTTGTGATTATGATTGCAGAATAGGAACTCGCTACAAAGAGACCTAAACAAAATATATGAATGGGCAGAGATAAATAGGATGGTATTTAACTCTGATAAATTTGAATCAGTGAACTATGGTGATAAAGAAGGAATGCTATATGCATATAAAGGTCCTAATAATGAGACAATCACAAACAAGGAAGCAGTTAAAGACCTTGGTGTGATGTTGAACAGGAATATGTTATGCAATGATCAAATAGCAATACTATTGGCAAAATGCAAAGCAAAAATGGGAATGTTGTTCCAGCACTTCAAAACAAGAAAAGCTGAACACATGATTATGCTTTATAAAACGTATGTACGTAGTCCACTTGAATATTGCAATATAATATGGTACCCACACTACCAAAAGGATATTGCACAAATAGAGAGTGTACAAAGGTCATTTACAGCTAGAATAGAAGAAGTTAAAGACCTTGACTACTGGGAAAGACTACAATTCTTAAATTTATATAGTCTTGAAAGGAGAAGAGAACGCTACATGGTAATCCAAGCATGGAAACAGATAGAAGGAATTACCGAAAACATGGAGCTAAAAATATCAGAAAGAGCAAGCAGAGGTAGATTAATAACCCAAAACTATACCAGGAAAACTAAGGAAAGCACACAGGACATTAATCCACCACGCACCAGCATCGATAATGCAGCGTCTATTCAATGCGCTACCAGCTCATCTGAGGAACATAACAGGAGTGAGCGTAGATGTGTTTAAGAATAAGCTCGACAAATATCTAAGATGCATCCCAGACCATCCAAGATTGGAAGATGCAAAATATACAGGAAGATGCGATAGCAATTCTCTGGTAGACATCAAAGGTGCCTCACACTGAGGGACCTGGGGCAACCCGAACGAACTGTAAGGTCTGTAAGGTAAGGTAAGGTCTCTCTCTCTCGTTAATGGAGGTTAGAGTCTCTCTCTCTCGTTAATCGAGGTTGGAGTCTCTCTCTCTCTCTCTCTCTCTCTCTCTCTCTCTCTCTCTCTCTCTCTCTCTCTCTCTCTCTCTCGTTAATCGAGATTAGAGCCTCTCTCTCTCGTTAATCGAGGTTGGAGTCTCTCTCTCTCTCTCTCTCTCTCTCTCGTTAATAGAGGTTGGAATCGCTCTCTCTCTCTCTCTCTCTCTCTCTCTCTCTCTCTCTCTCTCTCTCTCTCTCTCTCGTTAATCGAGGTTGAACTCTCTCTCTCTCTCGTTAATCGAGGTTGTAGTCTCTCTCTCTCGTTAATCGACGTTGTAGTCTCTCTCTCTCGTTAATCAACATTGTAGTCTCTCTCTCTCTCTCTCTCTCTCTCTCTCTCTCTCTCTCTCTCTCTCTCTCTCTCTCTCTCGTTAATCGAAACTCTCTCTCTCTCTCTCTCTCGTTAGTCGAGGTTAGAGTCTCTCTCTCTCTCTCGTTGATCGAGGTTTGAGTCTGTCTGTCTGTCTGTCTCTCTCTCGTTAATCGAGGTTGGAGTCTCGCTCTAATCGAGGTTAGAGTCTCTCTCTCTCTCTCTCTCTCTCTCTCTCTCTCTCTCTCTCTCTCTCTCTCTCTTCTCGTTAATCGAGGTTAGAGTCTCTCTCTCTCTCTCTCTCTCTCTCTCTCTCTCTCATTAATCGAGGTTAGTCTCCCTATCTCGTTAATGGAAGTTAGTCTCTCTCTCTCTCTCTCTCTCTCTCTCTCTCTCTCTCTCTCTTTATTGTATGAAGTAAGAATGCCCTCAAGCACCTTCTGAAGGACTGTGTAGGTCTATTGCTTGTTACATAATACAGCGACATCACTAGATCATTACTAGATTACACGTTACGTAATCTGGAGACTGTTACGTACGAGAAAATCCATCATTAACATCATTTAAGCCTCATTATCAACGGAGCCATCGGGATTTACGTCATTTTTTCAAACGGCCGTATTGTGATCCCTTGGTACGTTAGAACCTCATGATAATAATCACAGCTTTCTTCGTCTTTTATGACCTAATTCAGAGGAAAGGCCTTTTCTCTCATTTGATATCCGGTTCACAGTGGCCGTGACCTCCTTCTGACCTCTTTGGAGAACCAATAGGCTTTCGTTTGGAGAGAGAGAGAGAGAGATTATAACGTTCACAATTCCCTCGGCTAGCCTCGAGACACTGCAAAAGTTTAGCAATTTTGCAACGAGAGAGAGAGAGAGAGAGAGAGAGAGAGAGAGAGAGAGAGAGAGAATCCCCCATTCTCCATTCACCCATACCAGTCCTTATAAACATCCAATTTCGTTACTTTGGCCCAAAGGGTAGACGATTTTTTAATGTCTGTCTCGACCACCATTGGCCTAAACGATTCGAAGAAGCGGAGTGAGTTTAAGTATGTTGTCATTTTTTTTCTCAGTCTCTCCTTTCTCTTTCTTTCTTTTTTTGGCGGGGACAACCGTCAGAGGACCCGCATGTGGGTAAATGATGGCCCGCATTCGGGCCTTTTTCCTTTTCTTCTTCAATCAGAGCGAAATGGATGCATAAACAATCGCCTCTCTCTCGACCGCTAAACTGCTAAACATTAGCACTGTCTCGAGGCTAGCCGGAGGAATTGTGTGCTTCATAATCTCTCTCTCTCTCTCCACACACACACACTTAAAATTAAAGCGTAGACCAATGACGGGATCTGTTCATTATCTAAAGCGAGAAGTCTGCAACTTACGTAGCACATATTAGAGTGCTTGTCCAGAGCGCAAAGCACCTGAAATAACACTTTATTAGTAAGTGTCAACGCGATTTCTGAACGTGAGAATACACTCAGATTAGACTGGTATTGTAGGTCTGTGTTTCCTATAGTCTCATGCGTGTATCGATTGAGTTGAATTGAATATAGAATTTAGGCCAAAGGCCAAGCACTGGGACCTATGAAGTCATTCGGCGCTGAAGCGGAAATTGACAGTAAGAAGGTATGAAAGGTGTAACAGGAGGAAAACCTGGCAGTTGCACTATGAATCAATTGTTAGGAGAGGGTGGAAAGTAAGATGGAAGGCAGAGAATATGAAAGGAGGTACAGTAAAAGGAACGAAAGGGGTTGCAGCTAGGGGCCGAAGGCACGCTGCAAAGAACCTTAAGTAATGCCTACAGTGTTCCGCGTGAGGTGCACTGATGGCACTAACCCCCCTACCCCCACCCCCTACGGGATGTCTGAGGTCAGATTTGTGCAGGGGAAAGTAAATCTGCTTAAGAAGTTTGTTACACAAAAAACCGCTAAAACCTCCTCCAAGGAGAATAATTTAATTCTAATCTGTGAATAAAAACATAGTTAGTTTATAATAGAGTTTTTTTATGTGAAGAAGTTAAAACTAAACAGCTTCGTTAACGAAAAAGACTCAGAAAAGAAAGCCGTCAGTATATTATTGATTTTGCCGTAAACACGTTTGAAGAAAATGCAACGTAAAGGCGATGTTTCAGCCTGTTCTTGGAGGCATATTATTATTATTATTATTATTATTATTATTATTATTATTATTATTATTATTATTATTATTATTATTGGAAGGATATGAAACGTGTTTATTTGCAAGTGTACTTCTTGTTTGCATCCGTAGAGACGTTACTGGTGTAAAAAAAAAAGGTCTCAAACATTAGTTCTGAAGTCTAATTAGAACCGCAACATCGTACGTTTAACGACACGACTTAAATCTTGTCAAAACTGTTTAAAAAAAATAGCGTTTACTAATTACAGTTGCTTTGGTTTAATATTTGCAATCTCTGATTGACCTCTCTAAATATATTTAGCAGTAGACCAACCCACAGTAGGTCTATTCTCTTTCTCAGCAGACCGACCTAGGCCCATTCTCTTTCTAACAGTAGACCGACCTAGGCCTATTCTCTTTCTCAGTAGACTGACATATGCCTATTCTCTTTCTAACAGTAGACCGACCTAGGTCCATTCTCTTTCTCAGTAGACCGACCTATTCCTATTCTCTTTCTCGGTAGACTGACATAGGCCTATTCTTTTTCTCAGTAGACTGACCTAGGCCTGTTCTCTTTCTCAGTAGACCGACCTAGTCCTATTCTCTTTCTCAGTAGACTGACCTAGGCCTATTCTCTTTCTCAGTAGACTGACCTAGGCCCATTCTCTTTCTCATTATACCGACCTAGACCTATTCTCTTTCTCAGTAGACCGACCTAGACCTATTCTCTTTCTCAGTAGACCGACCTAGTCCTATTCTCTTTCTCAGTAGACCAACTTAGGCCTATTCTCTTTCTCAGTAGACCGACCTAGTCCTATTCTCTTTCTCAGTAGACCGACCCAGTCCTATTCTCTTTCTCAGCAGACTGACCTAGTCTTATTCTCTTTCTCAGTAGACTGACCTAGGCCTATTCTCTTTCTCAGTAGACCGACCTAGGCCTATTTTCGTTCTCAGTAGACCGACATAGGCCTATCCTCTTTCTCAGTAGACCGACCTAGGCCCATTCTCTTTCTCATTAGACCGACCTAGACCCATTCTCTTTCTCAGTAGACGACCTAGTCTTATTCTCTTTCTCAGTAGACCAACGTAGGCCTATTCTCTTTCTAACAGTAGAGCGACCTAGGCCTATTCGCTTTCTCAGTCGACTGACCTAGGCCTATTCTCTTTCTAACCGTAGACTGACTAAGGCCTATTCTCTTTCTCATTAGACCGACCTAGGCCTATCTTCTGATAGCAAACTTAGGTCTGTATCCTGTTACTTATATATGTGAAAGAGGATTTTCGCTAATATAATTAATATGTACGATTAAATCGTATTCATAACACACACATACACTTGTAAACAAACAAACATACACGTGTGAGACCGAGCACGTGCACAGTAACACAGTTTGAAGGAGGCACCACAACAATTACGGTAATAAAGACGTCATCTGTTATACCCAATTACAAACGTCAACTCACGCACCCTTGCCCCTGACGATAGATAAATGGCTCCACTGCCTCCTGAACAAATGGAGGATAAAAGTCGTCGCGATGGAACTTAGCAAATGCGATCAGTGATGAACTGATGATGGAGAAACATTACGACTCGGCACAATGGTGGTGGGGCACGTACCTCCTTGAGAGAGAGAGAGAGAGAGAGAATTCAACAACACCTGATATCTACATTCCCAGAAGTAAGGAGAGAGAAGAGAGAGAGAGAGAGAGAGAGAGAGAGAGAGAGAGAGAGAGAGGTGAATTCGAAACGCCTGATAGCTACATTCTAAGAAGTAAGGAGAGAGAGATGAATTCGACAACACCAACTCTTAACTTACATTCCCAGAAGTTGATATTTATTTATTTATTTATTTATTTATTTATATATTATTATTATTATTATTATTATTATTATTATTATTATTCAGAAGATGAACACTATTCTTACGGAATGAGTCCACAGGGTAGTTTGAAATTCAAGCTTCCAAAGAATATGGTGTTCATTCGAAAGAAGTAACAGCAGGTAATGGAATATATAGAAAGAGGAGATCAGCTATTCGAAAGGCAAATAAATTAACAAATAAATAAATACAAATGCAAGTAAAATATTAAAATACAAGAATTGTATTAGGGTAGTAATGCATTGCATCTTCCCTTGAACTTCTGACGTTCCAATTGCACGAATTCATCAGGGAGGCCTTCTACAGTCCTTTCCTGCGAATAAGAGAGATTTCAAAATACTGTCGAAATATGAAGTATGAATTATGAAGTACTGCGCGATGCTTCGTTGTTTTTTGTACACGGGATTCTGGGAGCTTCAACAGCCACTCATTTTTGAGCGTAATGTGTAGTTACCGTTGGTGGAAGACTGTTCACATTCCACGTCTAGATTGGACAGATTTTGATATATGCCTTCCTAATGACTGGTCAGACCCAGTCATTTCGGGATGATTGCGTCTTCCATTGACCTTCTCTACGCACACACACACAGTTCTTGTGACGTAAGGTCATGAGACTAGTCCCATGCTAAACATGGGGACCTCCGATGGCTGGCAACAGCCTCATTATTCGCAAGCTGGGGTTCTATTTAAACTTTTCTAATTAGGTTTCCTTTGACGAAAGTCTCTCAAGAACCACCAACCCCCTTCCCTAACCCCTATCCCGTAAACCCTCCCCCCATCCCTGCAACGTGCCAGCAGTTTAGGGACACCCTTGGGGTAAACAAAATTAGGCGAAGTGCCTCTTTGAAGCACAGAATTTGATGTCAGGACCGTCCGTCACTTCACTCGTATGCCATGGTGGAGTCTTTCCCATATATCCGGGTTGTGTCTGCGTTTTTGGATGTGTTTTTGCTTAATGTGTATAACAGGGAAATGTGTATGAGTTAATACACACACACAAACGTTCCTGTATTATATACCTACGCGTATGTTGATAAAAAATTCACCATATCCGCAGACGTAGCCTGTTAGCAAGATGAGAAAACATCCATTCATGAAAGTCATAAATGTAAGGAAGTACAATTGACAATTTGACATAGTGGAGTCTTATACAGAAAACAGCATGTTCCAAAATTAAAGAGCAGCGACAATTGGCTATGCTGTGTGAAATTAAATGTCAGTGAAAATTGTGAATATTAACAGCCTCCGCACCAAATGAGAGTAGGCCCCAAAATTATTTTTTTTCATAAGTTGCGTGAATAACAACCCTTGTCATCGCACGTAAGTCATGTAGGCCAGTAACAGGCCTATGACGTCCTCGCTAGAATTCTAATTTAGGTTTATCTTGCACGAAAACTCGAGAGAGAGAGAGAGAGAGGGGGGCCAGCTTAATCAACATCAGCCCACAATCTCCTGAAATGTAGGAGATTGCATCTGATTTTTAAAGTTTCTGCTATAAGGATGCCGAAAAAGTTATTTGCTGTCGATTTCTGTTTGAGCTTCGTGAACAGAAGGGATTTGAAATTTAAAAGAAAATTCACTTTGAATACGCGTTCAATTGGGACATTCCGTTTTTATTCTGTGCCGTTTCTTTAGACGTACAAAATGAAATGATTCAGTTTTCTTGATATAAAATAGCTCTATTATTTTTTATATTTTAAAATACAGTATCAATAAATTTAGCAAAAAAATAAAAAAGAAGCCTATATGTTTCCCATCCCGTCAGTCTTCTCGTTTAAAAAAAATAAAAGCCTTTCTGAAGCATAAATATGTCAGTTTGTGTCGTATTTTCTTTTTCTCAAAGAAGTACACTTCCTGTTAATCTGAAATTAACCCGATATTCGTTATTAGCAGAATGGCCACGTAATTTCTTAATTTATTCCCGGGCCCGCCATAGACCTATGATGCCACTTCATCACAGATCGTCATGAAACTTCTTGTCTTTTTTGTACGTTACTTTTATTGTAGTCTCTACTTGTATTCACCTGTGAAGATAGATGATCAACGCTTGTATTCTCAGTGTCTGTGACTTATTACATCAGAAGTTGTATTCTATAGGTTAATTAGATTCACTCGGCAATTACCCACCAGGGATTCGCTTTTGAGTCGGTAATGCGTGAAATTAGATATCAAAAGCATCCATAGATAGTGCACCGAAATGTAATTTCCTCGTTAAAAAGCTACAGTTCCCTGAGAGAGAGAGAGAGAGAGAGAGAGAGAGAGAGAGAGAGAGAGAGAGAGAGAGAGAGAGAGAAATGGTTTGATAATTGGAGACGCTCGTAAATTGACAAGTGAGAAACTGTGAATGTACGCGTGCGCAAATGGCACCAGCGGCTGTTGTAAACATCGAATACCCACCTAACAAGACATACAGACAGCGACCGAGACTAAACACGATTGCAGAATTTGCAGCTTGTGTTTACCTTTCGATGAACAAGCAACCAGAATGGGTGTAATCATAATATTGTAAGAGAATGATTCACAGGAGTGACAACGGTGTTGTGCGAGTGCAGTCGCATACAGTAATCTCGAGTCTACAAACTTTGCTCTTTTTCGTATTCATTAACACCAAAGTCAAAAACGTATTTTTAAATGTTCTAATTCTTGTTATTTTTCAAAATGAAAGACATGTTTGGACCTATAAAATGCTGCTGAAGGCATGTGTCGAAATGAGGATAGTATTAAGGAAAGGAATTAGTGAATGTTAGCAACTGAAGATAATGGGATTAAATAGCTGCATGGTTAACCGGTCAAGATAGTGAGTAGTGTTATGATGAGGTAAGCAAAGAATAGTCACAGAATAGGTTAAGCAAGAAGCTAGAGAGATCTCTATATTAAGAATGTTTGGAGCGGTTAAATTGTATGATAAGAGTTTTTGAGCCAACATTTATTGATAGTGAACCTTGCCGAAAAGAGAATGAAGTGCTATAGAAGTTGATACTAAACAATATAACTGTGTAATTTTACAAGTCGAACTGAATCCTCGCAAGGAATCAAGCTTTTTGTTCACTACATTATAAACCATTTTAGATTCACTTACTAACTGTAGATTGTATGGCATGGTTTATGTACCAGTAAATTTTACTATTGTCACCAGCGTTAGAAAATTATCTGTCCTGGCTTGATGTTAAACAACCTGATGTCTCGGACTGTAAAGAATCTTTTCCTCAGAGGGCCTGCAATCAAATGTTAATTGTTTTTTTACCCTTTATTATTGACAAAATGGCTGCTGTCATCAGCTTCCCAAGACCTTAGACAAAAATGCTCACGGTGGTGGTTTCCTATAACGCATCTAGAGTTCTACGGTAACTCAAGCTCACATCACTGGAAACTATCTTTTGGTCATTTAGTGCCTAGCTTGTGAGAAATAGTGAAAGCTACTTAACGAGCTATCTACAACCTGATCGTGTGCTCTAGCCTTCTGTTCATTTGACAATAAAACCAAGGTAGTCTTCCTAGTATTGTAGCATAATCAATCTGATATTCAGATTAAAGCTGCATTACTCCTTTAGAGCAATAATAATGTAGTCTAACCTTTGGAAGTAATACGTATGTTCATTTTCTATGTATTATTTACAATCTCTCCATTTTCACATACCAGCCTTGTTTTCCAGGAAACTTACTTTTATGAGTCAATTGTTACACTTTTCAATCAGCTAACTTCTTCCTGTCTTGTTATGTACCATATTCCACTAAAGAAGTTTGACCCAAGTAATTAGGGGTGTCAGCATCAGGAGCAGAGATCCAATGCAGTTTTGACATTTACACCTATTTGAAACCACAAAAAAAGGCACTAGTGGACAGTTTTGAAAGATTTCTTCCTAACGTCCTTCATCATTTAGCTATCCACCTTATGAAATTTTACCTTGGAGAAATTAGTTCTTCAAGTGAGTCTTAAAAGTGCTGTGACTTATGACAAAATGGTGCCTTTTAAGGCACAAAGCATTCAAGAACTCTTGCAGTTTAGACAGACATAAAGAGTGAGAAATGAAAGTGAAAAATATATAAACAGGTATTTTATTTTCATTTAAATGGCAGCCTTGCATCACTAGTGACACTTCACTTAGCTTGCACTCAAATCTTTGAATAAAAATAAAAGAAAAGGGGACATCAGGCTCTAACATAAAAGTTTAACAGCACCTCAGAATGATGATTCACCGTGAAGCAAAACACACTGCTAAATTACACTTTAAATGAACCACTGGCCAATGTAACACTTTCAAGCAATATTCCACCTGTGCTCAATTTAACCACAATTCAAGATGGCTGCTCCAATCTTGAATTAGCATCCGATCCTCTCTCGTGTTCTACCACACCTGTAATAATTAAAAACTATAATTCTTGACATGACTCAAAAACTTTGGTCTTTTGTTATAAATCTCATTCAGATCTCTATTTTGAATCATTGAATCATAGGATTGACAGATATGAAATATCATCATATAAACCCTAATTCTTCCCAGAAAAAATTTTCTTATTTGATGTTCACTATCTTTTCAGTATTTTACTTCTCATAAACTGTGCAAAACTACTGAATAAACCTGATACAGTAGTTCTAAAAATCCAAGATTTTTTTTGAAAGTCTACAAATTTTAGGACTTGTAAAATAAAAAAAATACATTCTAAATTACAAAACTCAAACTCGTGTTCCATCACCTTTCATTTGGCCACTTAGAATGAAGTGAGTATGATAAGACATGTCAAAAAACCACTTATCCAAACCTAAAACTGTAGCAGGTATAATATCTAAACTGAACAAAACAGTCTAACCCCAGAAAGGATTAATTCATGAATGAGGGATGAAGGCTCCCACACAATTTTAAAAAGTTGGTTATCATATGAAGCACAAGATTGTTAAGAGGTAAAATACACAATTACTAAGTACCTTTTTTTCCCTATTAACTCTAGGCAGCAACAATCTACTACACTCCCTAAAAAGGTTCAACAAAAAATGTCAAGAGAATAATAGTTAGGCAAATAAATGCTTCTAACATGGAAATTTTTTTTTCCCAAATAATTTGGTCTATAAAACCTCAATAACAAAAATACATAGTATACTCACCCCTTGGCTACAATACACGTGCAGACATCTGTAATAGGACATCGACTCCAGTCTGCAAAACACAAGACTATGTTATACAGTCTTCAAGGATAACTTTTCACACTATTTTCAACTTCTTCAGAATAATTACTGGAATCATATTGTCATAGGATTGACAGAAATCTATCATCATTAAATTATTTGGATCATTTGCCTCTCAAAGCTGATGGATAATTCCTCCAAAGTAGTCTGTTTACCATACTGTACCTCAAATGAAAATAATGACGACCATCTTCAATCCAGATGTATTCATTGCTTCAACTTTCATAGGGCCATCACTCTAGCAGCTCTCCTGATTGTGGAAAAAGCTTATTAATGTCTGAAGTCTTTAAAGCTTACAAAAATTTATATAAGAACTGGTTCAGAATAAAATGTAATCATGAACTCATTGGATTGGCTCAATATTGCTCATCAAAATCAGTGTTCAAGAACGTACAGGGTACTAACATAGAAGACTTACCTCTGTCATATCCATTGACTTCTGGCATCCAGCACCAACCAATTTCTTGAACCTGTTAAAAACAAAGAACTATATGAAGGCAAATAAATAACTGAAACATTTTTTCTTATCAGATTATTTGAATCCAAGTCACAGGACAGAAAAGCATTTTCACTCAAATTCCATTTACAACAGAAGCAAGTTATAAACGAACTGCCAAAAATGTTAACAATATATCAAATACACATCTTACACTAAGTCTTGTAGCTTACCTCCAAACACAAAATCCAATGATTGCTCCTTTATATGGGATCATTTCACCTCCTCAGGAAATAACAGCCAATCAACTAACTATAAAAAGAAAGAATACAGTATAATGTTAAGTCAAGAGTAAAATTAAACATACTCCAAACCTAATGCAATTCATTCAGTTTCATGATATAATCATAGAATCATTGGATTGGCTCATGTTTCTCATCACAACAGTTTCTATCACCAGAACCTCAAACTGCTCGTGTACTTACCTAGGCAAGGTCCGAAAACTGGAAAAATGACAGATGCTCACTTGTCCTGTGCCTGTAAAACATTTGTACTATTATAAAAAAGAAAAAAAGAGCAGACTACATTCTGGAGTTCTTTTTATCAGATTGATAACTGGAATCATACACTCATAGGATTGACAGAAAAGGATCATCATATACTGTATCACGTACCAAAAAACATATTACTAACCCCAAGTGAAATAACCTTTAAATTAAACTGATCCTGTAGCATACCTTCGAAAGGGTGACAGAAGATTACTCGGTTTTGCAAGAGATCTCAGTGGTGGCTTATCTTCTGTAAATGACAAGATTAGAGATGTTACTAATTGGTTTTGGTAGAAAACAGTAAAGACAATGTTATCAGATTCAGTAATTCAAGTGTAATCAAATTTTTCATGGGATTGGCTCTAAAATTCTCATCAAAACAATTATATTTTAAAATAATACAAAAATTCTATTACTAACCCTCACTCCAGGGAGTTTTCACCTCCAGTACCAATCAATTTCATATGATACTAATCAGATTAATAAACTGAATCACCAAGTCTTCAAATCATGGGAGTGACATAGAACAACAAACAATCCTACAATCATCATTGGTTCAGTCTTGCAGGTGAATGCAATCTACAAAAAAAATTTGAAGGAAATTTACCAAAAAGAAAACTGCAGAGCAGTACACATATTAAAAAGCTGATTCAGTCTTACAACTTAATCACATATTCATTGGATTGGCTCAAAATTTATCATCATTCAGGTTAAAAAATAACAAAGAATGAGAAAATTAAACTCACCTCAAGAAGGCAAGTCACTCACGTAAGCCTGGGCCATTCCACTTCTTAACCTTTTTAATGCAGAAAAACCAGGATAAGTGCAGAATCCATGCTCTTTTCCATTGTAAAAGTGCAGGACAAGAGATGTGATGAAAACCCAACCTGTTAAAAAGGATTCTGGATAAATTAGTATGTACAAGTAAAGTTTTTATATTACACATTCTAACACCAAGTGACAGGATCATAATTAGCATGTGGACAGTCGTGCTTGGAGCAAAATGTCTCTAACAGGTTAAAGTTAATCATTCAGTCAACAGACTAGTTGCAACCCATCCATTTAGACTTCCAGACACTAGTTGTATAAAATAAATCAATGCATGTCATCTACATATTTCAGAGGGAGAAATACAAATGCAACAATGCAATACATACCTGGACAGATGCTGGTCTCTTGATCAAAGTATAGTAACTTAAAAATTTTTATTAAAAATAACCCAACATGTGCCACAGCCCATGAATAATAGTCTATTACTGAATTTGCCAATTCCCAGACTTTTTCATGAGCCTTGATAAAGTTCACAGTTACTTCTGATTCATGACGGACTAGTTAGCTTGTGTTCCAATGGGCAATTCTCTCAATACAGAAACAACAGTGTTTCAATAAACACTGTGATGGCCCTTAAAATTTTTGCCTTTCATGCCATGATGGCTGAATATGATAAATTTAACACAAAAGAAACAATTTAAGGTCTCATGTAACTTCAGTCAAAGAAAATGGAATAAATTAACTGGTTAAGTCCAGTGCCATGAGAAAGAAAATGAAGGGAACACATTACACCACTAATATAATTAAGACAAATTATTTTTCATCCCATGAAGAGATTCTAACACATGGACTGGGCAAGAAACTACCAGGGTAACACCTAAAACAAAACAATATAAATGAAATGAATGCATTGGGCTGGTCATCCTTCTATGAACCCAAACAATAATCCAATACACACTGGAAAATGATACAACCCTTAAAATGCCTTTTTTTTTTTCACTTTATTCAATTAAAAGGACTAGCGACGCCCTCCGTGTCCACCATGTCCTCCATGGCCACCAGGGCGAGCAGCCTTTGGTACCTTGGCAATCTTTTGGGTGGTTTTCTTGCTGGGCTGAAATGGGAGTTTTCATTATGTGGACAAAGCACCTTTAGGACACTCCAGTAGTGTAATAAAACATTTTTTTATATAAAGCATCCATGCATTGACCTTAATGGTTATATTCAAACCTATCTTTCTAAAAGGCAAAAGGTCAGGTACAATAAATCTAAACAATGACTGACTTGACACCATATATATATATATATATTCTTTCAACTTATTTCCTAAGACAAAAAATCAAATACCTTTACTTTCTGAGTTTGTGAATTTGCCTTCTTGGTAGCCTTTGCAGCTCTGGTCTTCTCCTTAGCAGCTCTGGAAATATCAAAGGAAAAACCATGAAACTCACTCTAAACTTCTACTGAGAAATTAAAAATTTTCAATATATCTCAACTGTGATAAAAGAATTCATTTGACATTCTTACAAAACTGATACTAACCTGATGGCTTGTTCTCTCTGAGCCTTCCTGACTTCGGGCTTCATATTCCTGTGTAAAACAAAAAACGATATGTAAAAAAATAGGATATGTGCATCATCTTACTTGTCAACATGCAACCAAGGCTATAGTGTCTACCACGAACTATACATTGTGTATATGGAACAGAACATAGAATTTTGGCCAAGCGTTGGGACCTGTAAGGTCATTCAGCACCGAAAGGGAATTGACAGTAAGAGGGTTTGAAAGGTGTAAACAGGAGGAAAACATTGCAGTCACACTATGAAACTATTGTTAGACAGTAGAAAGTCAGATGGAAGAAAGAGAATATGAATGGAGGTAAATAAAAGGAATGAAAGAGGTTGCACCTAGGGGCCGATGGGACACTGCAATGACCTTTAAGTATTGCCTATAGTACACCATGTGAGGTAACACTGATGGCACTACCCACCTACAGGGAAACTTTGAAATTTAGGCCAAAAAAAAAAAAAAAAAAAAAAAAAAAAAAAGTTAACCTAAACAAAAATCAAACTTGCCTCTTGGCCATAATGTCTGTGAGTGAGGCACCAACAATAGCTCTCTGGTACTTTTGGGTACGGCGTGTACGTTTCTTGGCGGTCTCCTCATCCATACCCTTCTTGTGCTTACGCCTGAAAGGGAATGCAATTAGTTACCAATCTCAAATTTTCATTCCTTGTACAAAAACACACACATTTTATAAATACAAAAACACACACATTTTATAAATAAAGTATATACAATACATATCACCAATAGAAGGAAACATCTAAATGCAATATTCCTTACTCAAAATGATAATCATACAATTAGCATTGCATCAAAAATTTAAAATTTACCTGTATAAAACAGTCCATCGGACTTCACGTGGGTTCCTCTTCAGTCTGTATCCACGTTCACATTTTGCGTTCAGGAAGACAAAAGTCTAAAACCAAATTAAGAAAAACGTTAAATGTGTTCAACCACCCGCTGTAACACTGTTACTAATTAGGTAATTGTTCCCCTGAGTTAAGAAGTTAACATGACCCTACCTAACCTAGCAATGAGTAAAAAAAAAAAAAAAAAAAAAAAAAGTTGCAAAATCCCAAAATAGCATTTCTTCAAAGGCACTTCATGACCTGTACAAGATGAAAGTAGGACATACAGACTAATTTTTAAATGCTTGTCATAAAATAATTGATACAACAAATCAAATTTTCATATAAAGTACAACAGATCACTAAAAAAACCAAGGCCCACCCAACTGCAACTTGCAACCTGCCTATTTTACCCCATTAGTCATTGCTGCAAGTATTTATAGTGCTGTACAATTATTCAAGCCAGCAACATTCTATAAACATTTAAATGTTTTTTGTCATCAGAATACATTAGCCTGAGATATTTATGCATAGCAAAATACAACTCCTATGTCCCTTTACTAAATTTTGCCTCCATAATTAAATTTTGCCTCCATAATTTAATCGTAAGTAATACTATGCGCCGACTCATTTTAAAATAATTTTCTTTATGAAACAGCAATTTCCAAACTATTATAACTAGACAGATCTCCCATTCATACCTTTTCAAATTTTCATACATTTGCTTATCATGTTCATATATTCTAAGACGAAAGAGGATTTCCTTTATGCATGACTGGTATATTAACAGGTTAGCTGACATAAATACCTGCAGGCCACTGTGCCCTTGAACAAGTTCATGGACAGTATTTTGAATGATTATCCCAAGTATACAAAGCCAAGATAACCTGATACAAAGAGCAGAAGGGCCATATTTTCAACTGTTGACACTCTAAGAGAATATGTTACGCTTTTCATCAGCAGCTTAAATTTAAAAAGTGGATACATGAGTAGGCCACAAGATGTCTGGTATAAATGTATCACTGACTTCTGCCTTAGTACTCACTGGTATTTACTGTTATGTTTCAAATGAAGAGAATTATTCAGTTTTTCCAAACATAAAATTATGTGGTCAAGTTGATTTCCACTGAAGTCTGCGTTTCACCATTGTCAGTGCCATAACTTGATGTTGCATCCAGTTACAGTACCACAAGGACCGTAACTTGATACAAAATTAAGTTACGGCGTTATAAAACTCCTTTAACAGCGCCATAAGATCAAATCTGCTGTAAATTGGTGATGCACTGTACAGGTACTTGGGCTTAAGGTCTATGATTAGTTTTAAAAAAAGGTCTGAACAATTATTAATCCATCACACTATACCCAGTGATGAACATTGTGACTCACATTTACAGCCAATTTTTTTAACTTGTGGAACATCCCTTTGGAAGTTCATGTAAACTGGTTATCTTGATCCAGTTTTCAGTTCAATAGACAGCCATCAACAGCTATACAGTATACAGCATAAGCATCCGGATGTTCAGTTATGTTTTTCTGTAACAAAGTTACATTACTGAAGGAATACATATCTCACAATCAATGCAACAGAGGCCTGCAGCAAAGTCCTCCCCCCCCCCAAAAAAAAAACCTATGAATAAACCCAATTCTTTTGCAGCATTTCATATTCTCATTTTCACCCTTAATACAAAGCAGATATTTTCCCCAAGGGAATATGATACTACTCAGGGTGCAGTCCAAAACCCAGGTTTGCCCACTGAAAGTTTATACAGGGAAAACTGAGCAGAAAATGACAACAAATGTTGACAGGCTGAAATTAACTCCTGCTGCTTTTAGAAAATATACATCCAAATACCATGGCAACTGATGGCTAGAAATCTAGTCATGTTTGAGCATTTTTAGTAGGCAACACAGTTTAATAATAGTATAAATTGTCTCCAGACAACCCTACAGTACACCAATTCATCTGAAGAACACTTGCGAGTGATAATATCAATGGCCACAAACGAAGAAAAAGCCTGTTTAGGAAGTGATGAAGAAAAAGGAGCCTTCAACTGTTGAAGTTAAGAAAGAAATGATTGCCAAGCATGAAGCTGGCACACGAGTCTGACGTAGCTCAAGAATATGGCAGACCTATGTCGACGATATATACCGTTCTAAAGAAGGAAGAGGAAATTTAGGCATTAGACACTGCAGTAGGAGTAACAAGAATATTGTTTAAGCAGAGCCCACAAGGGTCACACAGGCTTCGTTCTTGCAGTGGTTGAACGAAGTGTGCTGCCCAACTATAAAAATTTATCTAGAAGAAAATGGACTGCCGCTCAAAGCCGTACCTGTAATGGACATTGCACCTACCCATCCGAAGGATATGAAAGATCGCGAGCTGTTGGACACACAGTTTGACTTCATCGACATTGTGTTCCTCCCTCCCAATACAACCCCCATACTCCAGTCCATGGATCAGCAGGTCATCCAACTTGAAAAAACTCTACACTAAGGATCTGTTTCAAAGATGCTTCGAGGTTACTAAAGCAACGAACCTGACCCTCAAGGAGTTTTGGAAGGAGCGTTTTGACATCGTCGGCTGCTTGAAGCTCATTAATAAAGCATGGCAGGGCGTCACAAAAAGAACGCTCAATTCTGCATGGATAAAACTATGGCCTGACTGCGTTCTTGAATGTGACTTCGAAGGTTTCGTTCATGAGGACCAAACTGTAGAGGAGATCGTGTCATTTGGCAAAACCATGGGGCTGGGGGTAGACCACGAAGACATGAACGAACCGATTGACAAACACGAGGAGTTGACAGTGGTTGAATTGAAGATGCTCAGAGACAAAGAGGTGAGTTACAGGAACTTTCTTCTTCCAAGGATGAGGTGGAAACAGTGCTGACTTTGCCACTGTCATTCACAGAAATCAGGAAGTGGTGTGAAATGTGGGAAAATCTAAAGAAATTTGTAGAAACAAACAATCCAAGGTGAGCTGAAGCAGAACTCGGTGCCAGTTGTTTAATGATGTGGGGAAGTTATTTTTACTGTGCTAAAAAATTGCAAAAAGCAAGTGCCACTCGATAGGTATTTTACCGCAACAAAAAGGATGATTCGGGCGAATCAAGTGTAAGTGAAACCAACCAGGTGAAAAAGAAAGAGCAACCGAGCCCAGTCCCAGTGGCATATCTGGGAAGTCAGTCGGAAGTGAACCCGCATCTCCCACCCGATAACCCACCACCATCCCCTCCCTCACCTCTCTGCTGCCACAAGAGCTGTCTCGGACACTCGCTCGAGGTAAGATTCCCTTTCTATTTTTTATTGTTACTGTATTGCATTTGATTGTTTCTATATTGTATCAGTATTAAAATTTATTTATTTATTTTTTTACATGAATTGTTACTGCTTTTACGTACATAAAGTAATGTTTTCACTGTCTCTTCTCCTTCCCTCCTTACCAAAACACTCCCTCCCTCATCTCAAGTCAGCTGTGCGTCACTGAGGTGACGTAATTTTGTTCATCTTGTATGTTAAAATTTATTGTGAAATGCTTTATTCTTTTATTTATTTTGTTGAATATGGTTATCATAAACGATATACTGTGCATGCGCTTAAAATAACTGTATTAAAGTGGGTACAAAGGGTTGATATGGGGGGGAAAATTCTTGAGTGGGATGAATTAATTGAATCCCCATTATTCCTTATGGGAATATTCAGATTGATATACGAACATTTTGATATGCAAATTGGAATTTGGAACGAATTAAATTCATATACTGAGGAGCTACTGTACAATTTTGATCCTACTCAACCAATCATAGGCCTTGGAACATAGTTTTTGTACAGGTACTCTGACCAGGAGGTGTTGAGTACGAGTCTCCACTTTCCAGTGTATGTTATTTGAAAAATCATGCTTGACCAGAATGGAAATATCACATTTCATTGACGAATTAAGTGAAATACTTCACAGAAAATAACTAATTCTTCAACCAAAAATACCCCGGCCAAAATACGACAATTTCACAACCACACAATTTAGTTACCAAATTTTTCCCAAGTCCCCAACAATTGTTAATGGTGTCACGCATTTGCAGCTCTTCAGTAGGTTTGGTGATGGCCGCAGTACATCATTACGGTCATAGGCACTTTGAAGGTTGGTTCACAGGCTTTTGCGGACATGGTATTGGTTACTGCACGTGTTTTTTTTATAACTGAGCTATCATATTCTCCGATTTAACTTGATCCAACCCAACCTATCACAGGCCTCAGATTCAGATTCATCGTTTGAGTTTGCGAATGGAATGGACCTTGTCAACCTCACCGTTGATATTCACTCTTATAACATGGGAATTAATCAATGCTTTTGCTGCACGTTTTGAGTTTCGCCCACGAATGGAATGGACCTCTGCCACAGTTGCAACCTCACTTCCGTTGATATTCACTCTTATAACATGGGATCGCGAGCTAACTGTCAATGTTTTGGCTGGACACAAACTTTTAAATTTAACCTACAAATGTTATAGTTGCTTTAATGTGCTCCAATTATAAACAAATATAACAGGTTCCATTGCGACAGGGTCACAAGGAATTCGCGTGGAAAAGGAGTGAGGTGTCATGTTAACTTATCAGGAGTGAAAGGAATCTAGTTTGAAAAGTCGCACCAGAGTCTAGGAACACATGTTTTCTCAGTTGGTATTTCAACTTTGGTAGATTAACTCGGTTTGAGGTTAAATGTGTTGTCGAAACTTGTGAACGTACCTAAGCCCTTTGTTGGCCGAGTCGGTTGAGCTTCAGAATGTCACTCGATGGGCCGGAGTTCAATTCCTCCGCCCGGCTGATGAAGAGTTAGAGGAATTTATTTCTGGTGATAGAAATTCATTTCTCGCTATAATGCGGTTCGGATTCCACAATAAGCTGTAGGTCCCGTTGCTAAGTAACCAATTGGTTCTTAGCCACGTAAAATAAGTCTAATCCTTCAGGCCAGCCCTAGGAGAGCTGTTAATCAGCTCAGTGGTCTGGTAAAACCAGGGTATACTTAATTTGTGAAAGTACCATATATAACTGATACAACTTTTCCCGTGTGGCGGTATTACACCACAGAAATACCAACACAATAGTCCAATAGAGGTCCATTAAAAGTTGTAGAGATTGACAAGGCCAAGTTTGGCAAACAAAATACAATAAAGGGATGTATACTGAAGGAGTGTGGGTTTTTGGGGGCACTGAACGGGAGTAAAAGAAAACGTTTATGGTCCTGATACCAGGCCAAACGAAGTAGCCTTTTGTATATAGAGTGGTGAGTCAATCTCTCAATAACGCGTAACAATCATTATATAGGTAAGGAGTAACCTAGGCGAGCTGTGTCTGCAGGTACATTAGGGTACGCTTACTGCATGTTGTAGACTTTTGTATTTTGAATGGGGGATTTGTGGATTTCTTAGCGAGATATAGGGTGTGAAAGTAAAAGTTTTACCATAAAACTGATATATAAATTGATATATCATTAGCTAAGTACAGAATTTGAGTATACAGGCATTGCCCGGTTTACAACAGGTCCGGCTTACAATGTTCCGAGGTTATGGCGCTTTTCAGATATATTCTTCAGATATTTCCCAGTTTACGACGCATGTTCCAGGGTTACGACGCGTCGTGCACTGATCCGACGAAAGAAATATGGCTCTAAAATGGCAGAATAATCAAAATTTGGAGTTTTTTTTTTATGAAAAACTCAATAAAAATGCAGTTTACACTGTTTCCAATACACCTACAGTATTAAAAGTAACGTTTTCTTAGGATTTTTGAAGATTTTTGGCTTACAACACGGCGTAAGAACGTAACCCCCGTCGTAAACCGGGGACTGCCTGTATATACAAACGTGTGATTGTTCATTTACAGAGAGAGAGAGAGAGAGAGAGAGAGAGAGAGGGGACTGACCTGTATATACAAACGTGTGATTGTTCATTTACAGAGAGAGAGAGAGAGAGAGAGAGAGAGAGAGAGAGAGAGAGAGAGAGAGAGAGAGAGAGAGAGAGAGAGCCCTTATGGTCAATGAAGAAGGTAGCGATATCAGGAAAAGATCAAAAGGAGGATTAAGTTTCCTTGAAAATGACAAAGCTCTGGACGACATGACGTGAGGGGGGAGGAGAGAAAAAAAAAAAAACCTCTGGGGTGGCCAGTATGGCACGGATTAAAAAGGAATAAACATGGTCACTTCTAAACAAGTACATTTGGCAGTGAGGGAAGAAACCCCTAAAACAACTAGAAGGATTGGAAATAGTGTAGTACTGTACACTTACTCTGATCAATGGTCACAGCAAAGCTGTCATGACTGTCAGGTTCAGAAGAAAATATAGCAAAACGAGGCACATAGGAGTGCGAGTTTTTGGGAGTTTTGAACAGGAGTCTAAAATTACTTTTATAGTACTGGTATCCAATCAAACACGTGGAAAATGTTAGCCACCAATATACATAAGGGGATGCTGTATTACCAAGAGCTAAATTAATAAGTGATTGTTGGGCAGCATATCCCAATTAGAAGTCGAGAGGTATTCGCACGAAACAGTGAATCACTCCCAAATACCTTGTAGGCCCCAAAGCTGGTGCTTTAAACAGAACACCATGCAGCATTGGCGGGCGCTAGGGGGGATGTACTGAAATCTAGACGGGGAAGAGAAAGTCTTCAATAAATACCTAGCATTATGCTTCAATCGTAAAAAATACCCAAACCCAGCAACACTGTTCTGTGTTCATCCATGCTGTTGACAACAAGGTATGTTCCTTATTGTATATTTGAGGTACATGCAGGTTAGAAAAGGGGTAATTATGGCCAGATAGCATATCTTAGGAAACTTTTCCAGACAGTACATGGCAGCCTGGAATACTCCATCTGTCTGAATGTAAACTTTACATAGGCCATGTGTTCACGTCCAAGTTCAGTGTTATTTGGGGGATACTGGGAATGTAGCCCACTGTCCTTGTCTAAGCATATTTAAGTTAGGTATTAGGTTAGGTAAGAGGGCAAGTCTAGTTAGGTCGTACTTCTTTGGACATTTTCTAGTGGGTTAACAAGCAGTCTAAACCTAGGCTGTGTATTCATCTCCATAGTAGTTGGAGTTAAGGCAATTTTGCCTATGGTCCAGGATAGGCTACATAAGGTAGTCTAGCTTGTACCTGTTGCGTCACATTGGTTAAGACGATTTGCTTTTAAATACTGTTCCTTTACTAAGTCTACCTTGGCCATGTAGGATTTTTAGGTATGTTTCCCGTTTATTTGCCCTTCAGTACCACAAGTTTGTAATAAATTCCTTCCTAGGCTATATATTTTTACAAATGAATTCGGTCTTTGGAGGCCGTGGTTATAACCGAAGTCACTGCCCTATTAAAACAATAAAAGGAATTTCATTATAAAGTAAAATTATATATTGAAGATAAAATGGTGTCGCGTGAAAGTAACGAGGCAGCTAAAAGACTTAAGGGAAGAATTATATAAAAGAAACATGATTGCCATACACGAACGCAGAGATTGCCTGGCAAGACCGCCTTGGGATTGACAAAACAGGCCGTATTCGCTAAATAAAATTAGGGATACTTAACTATTTATGGGATTTCATTTAATTTTATATTAACTATCGTCCGTAAGTGGCATCACAAGATAAATATATACAAAAACATACCTTTCCATCAGTCCGGACCATGGTTTTCCCATGGCCGGGATAGATCTTGTATCCACTGTAATGACACAGTTGTAACCTGAAAATAATGCAGAGAAGCAAAATAAACAACTATAAGACAACAGTGTTTCGTTTATGTAAATCTGATTTCAATGTAACACAAGATGGTGTAGATATTCTTCGATAAAATTTACAGTTAACCCGCGATACCTACTTCATCTTGAAGCACTACAACTCGGAAAGAGCTGATGTAAACAAATGAATACCGACCCAAGTCACATTTTCGTATAAATGTGTTCATTTTTATTATTTACAATCTATTTTTTATCAATATATTTTAGGATAATATTATTTTATATATAGTATTTTAACATAAAATAGTAAATATTTACCGAAATGAAGAAATTGAAAATCAAAATATATCATCGATTTCCTACGAAAGCTAACCAAAACATTGGCGCTTAAATATGGCCTCCTCAGGTATGTACTATTTTAGAAAATTCGTGTAAAGCTCTTCGTTAATCTCTCGCAGCAACGTCATTCGCTTTCGATTGGAGTTCGTCTGTCAAAGCACGAGAGGAATTTTCCCACGGGAACACCCAGAAATATCCGTGCCGCTGGAGAGAAGGAGACGAGATCAATAAATATAATGGTCTTTTCTTTCGAAAGGGATTCCACCCAGCCTTATTTCGCGTTTGACATTAAGACGCACATTCCAAATTTAAAGCCAGTTCGCCTAATGGCGGCCTGGATATCGTAATAGGTTATCATTTGTGTATTCTCTCGCTATTTTCTGTTTTTGCCAAAGGGCATAGGCCATGTTATGCCCTGTTTATTGGTTGCGGCGAGTGGGCAGGGCTGGGACGTTGTCAGCCAGGCCACCCCAAGCTAGGACGAGTCACCGAACATATGGATAACCACATGAATGGTACACATATCCAGTTTTAAAGCATTCCAGTCGTCATTTATACATGAAATTATTCCATGAATATTTATTAATGCTGTTGAACAGCATTAGGCTAGGCTAGGGCTTAGCTTTGAGCTTATGTAAGTAAGGCTTGATTAAGCTAGATTAGGTTAGGTGATTCAGTAAAGAAATGTAAGCCTAATTTTACACCAGTGTTAGGCAGAAAAATCTGGGAAGAGTTAGTCCATTGTCACTACTCTGGCCATTTTAGCGAGAAAGGATAGGCTAACAAAGGCTACCCCATGCAACCTTCCCATATAGGATTTACAGAATGTTTGCCTGAACTGTCTTGACTTTAGGACAGTAGTCTGCTGTAGGCAATGAATATTATTTATCATATTACTGCAGCTGAAATGTGGTCGTCTGATAATTTAGCGTAGTTTTTGATGTGGTTCTCGTGACATTTGTATTCATTTCTATCATAAAGTGATAGCCTAACTTGTTTCCTCATTGAGGAATGGGGATTTTTGGAGGGGCTGAAAAAAAAGTAAAAAAGATACGGCAGCATAACATAACTTTGCCCTCCCCTCCTGCCACATTATAAGACATGGGGCAGTAGAATAGATGTAATCAGTTAACCAAGCATTTGCGATACATATATCAAAAAAATGTTTTACCAGTTTATAATGACTTCATGACTGAATAAGCTTCATTATTTCTTCAGCTTCATTTGCAAATGAATAGGCACATAGAATAAATGATTAACCTGTATAGCCAAAGAAACCACTGCGTAATACAGTTGATAGATGAACTAGTAAAGTAAATCATATGGTGAGGAATGTCAGATGGTACAGACAGAAGGAAGAGCATGGATCAAACATGGCATCTGAGTTTAAACAAAGTAGGATTAATCTTAATACAAAACCAATACATATTTCTGCGAGTACTCACTTTCAAAGGTTTATGCTGTTTTATACTGTTAGTTCATCAGTTCCATTTTGTAATTGGCATGGCATGAATTTTTCCACATGCAAAGTTAGGTAAATGATATTCTAGCCTTTAATTTTAGACATTTACATTGTGGATTATGAATAATAAGATCATTGTAGCTTATCTGTACAACTGGGTTTCAAGGGAGATTTAGGGAAGTAGAATTCAGTTTGCTTTATGTAGATATATGTATCAGATTAGCCTTGAAGATATTCCTGTCACAATTGTAATGGATATTGTTGATTTAGTATTTTGTTTTGACAACCGTGTTTTCCATGTTATCTCATACTTTTTTTCTTTCTTTCTTCTAGGAGAGGAAAAGGATGATGGACAAGATGATACAGGTAAGGATAGTTTATAACTATTCAGAAAAGCCTCAGTTTTACTGAAACTGTCAGTAAGTTCTTTAGTCCTGTATGAAATGGCTCTTTAGTAATTGTTAGCTTCAGAGTTCATCCATTGGATATCAATTTGGCAGAAGTTAAAATACTTTATGTAACAAAAGTGGCAAGAACTAGAGTGATTAGTGTTACACAAAATATTTTGGATGATTGATTGCTCTTACAAAGCACAAAACAGTATTTTAGTAGTACCAGTTTCACAGCTTCCACCATGAGAGTCTTTTTCTCCACTTATTCTTAATGGTCTTCAATGTGTTGGATGAGATTTCTCAAACTGATGACTTCCTTTTTTCAAATTGATAATTATTATCTAGACTGTTGGCAGATGATGACCTGTTGACCTGTTGACCTGTTAGGCTATTCCACAGGCTGTATATCAGCAGGAAGCTTGAATATACTGTACATCTATAGAGTGAACACCCTGAAAGCAAGCTAGTACTTCCTACTTGTAGAGGAACAGCATTTTCATTCTTTTAAAAAAAAGTTAAGTATATCTTAGTTTAACCAGACCACTGAGCTGATTAACAGCTCTCCTAGGGCTGGCCGGAAGGATTTGATTTATTTTACGTGGCTAAGAACCAATTGGTTACCTAGCAACGGGACCTACTGCTTATTGTGGAATCCGAACCACATTATAGCGTGAAATGAATTTCTATCACCAGAAACAAATTTCTCTTGTTCTTCACTGGCCGGTCTCATTCTTTTAAAGTTTCGTGATACACATGTCCTTACTGGATTATTTCTTTCTTTTAAATTTATATCTGTAGAGTGGTTTTCCTGGTAGTAAAATTGATGGCATTGTTATCAGGCTGTAATGCTGCTGCAAAGTGTACCACTGACTTTATTTTGTTTACATAACTTTTATTTTTTCTTTGCTCGGTTTTTCCTCCCTTTCACCTGTGGATATTCTTTGTACAGCCATATGAATATTTGCTCAATTTCAACAGTAAATATTATTAAATTTTGTGATTTCTGTTGATTTTAATGGTGTTTGTTTTTTGCAACTGGAGAGTCATTTACATATAAGGCTGGTTATGAATGATGGGTTCATAATGACCTAATTACAGTACTTTTGCAGAGACTATTTAGCTCTGAAGGTAGTCAACAACATAGACATAATGTGTTGCTGATGACCCCAAGCTCTGTTTTTCATAGTACTCTACTTGGGAATGCATTGTCTGCTGCTGCCATTGTGTGTAAAATGTATCCTAGCTCTGCAGGTCAGAGTGAAAAAATGGGTTTGGAGGTTGGTGAGAGGACCCATCACTTGGCTGTTTGAAATTTACAGCAGGGTCTTGGATATCAAAACTGGTGAAGGGCTGTTACTACCTATGTATTACTGTATACACTTAGCCAGAACTGAGTAATTGTTCGTATTTAGAAGGTAAAGCATATTTTTTTTTTAATTATTTAATGCTATGAGATGGGTTATATCAATGTTCTAATACCATGCCATACTGTTCTTTCAGTTGCCAGTGACTCAGAAGTAGTATTAGACCTGTGCGGCAGAAGACTCAAGAGACTCGAGAAAGCGCCAGCAAATCAGGCTTATGCCACAGCACTTGTTTTAGATAATAATTATCTACAGAATTTAGCCAACCTTGATAGCTATGGAGAATTGGAAAGGGTAAGAACTGTGCATATATTTTCTTGTATTCAGGATACTGTGGTTAGTGTATCAATTAAATATGAATATATATTGCAGTCTATCTCTAAAGTAATTGTTTCATAAAATACAGAATATTTATGGATAATCATAGACAAATTTTTTTGTAGTAATATCTACATATTCTGTAACTGTATATGCATATAGCCACAAAATAAGTGTAAGTCTGCCATATCTTTAGAAAGGAATTGAGCAATGTAAATCAAATAACACAATACTGTACTTGCAAGGGATATTTTTATTTTTTCCAAGATATGACACATTTGTTTGTATCTTTTGAATGCTACAGTTATTGCTTGTATTGCAATACACTCCCTGAACACCTGAATTAGTCCTGGTTACCCACCAGCCCGAACTATATCCCTGTAACTTTTACCCAATAATTGGGTAATTAACTGTCAGTGTTACCAACACTTAAAGTACAGGAAATCTTGTCGAGATGAGTTATCTGAAGCACCGTTGGCAACGCTGCTACAAGTCCCAGCCGCGTGAGGCCGGGTTCCCCAATTGCTTTCTGTTCGCCTTGCTGCTTGGATGTTTCCTGCTTCAGGTGAACTTTTGGTTATTAGCCTGACCCCTGTATACTGACTTTATTGATATTGGATAACGACTTGGACCCGATTTTCGCCTATTTCTCCTGTATTTTTCTGTCGCCTGGCTTTGGATTTTTCTCTCCTGTCTGGACTCTGGCTCGTTTTGGACTCGTGGATAAAAAGACGCTCCTCTTGGATAGCACAACTGCTTCAACCTTGGCTACAACGACTGCAACGGACACCGCAACTGGTGGAGACGCTGCAACTCGCCGATCGTGCACAGCTTGCAAACGGAGGATGAGTACCCTCAAACATGACGGACATTCAGTTTGTATAGGTTGTAGGAAGGTGCAATGTAGCTTAACTTTGAGATGTGACGAATGTAGGTCATGGTCAAAAGATCAAATGGAGGATTATGTTAAGCATAGAAAATCTCTAGCTTCCAAGAGCAAACGTAGGGAACCAGTTGCAGAAACTCAGAGTTTAGATAAAGAAGCTATAGAAACGGAGTTATTCAGGAAATTGGAAGATGACTTGTCAGCTAGCATGACAAATTTATTTTCTAGTTTTATGACTAAGTTATCAGAATTCAAAGAAGAAAATATAGGTAATAGGGAAATAGAAACTAACCATTCTTTTTCAGCTCCCCTGCCTGTTCTAGAACCAGCCCTAATGGGTGCCGGGGGTCATGGAGAACCGCAAACCTCGAAGGTAGGATCTGCTGGCCTCCCGGCGCGGAGCAGGCAGTGTTAGCAGCAGATTTTCCCCTTTCTTCAGTTAGTGTAAGTCCAGAGGTGAATCTAGAAATAGGATTGACACCGACAAACAGGGATAGTGAGGTAGCAAAGAGTGTAGGAGAGAAGTTGAAGGTGCACCCTTTTTCAGGTACGGTGTAATTAAGGCTCCGGGATCTCTGTTAGATCTAGCAGCGGTTCTTTTTCCGGCTGCAGTCTCCTTGCAACGAAATGTTGCTAAATTGGTTGAGGAGGATGTAGACGTAGTAGTAAGTTTGCCAGGTTTGGGAAGGTCGGAGGATTATCCTTCCTCTTCGAGAGTTCCTTTTCCTTCTGGGGATAAATTTTCATTGGTTGGTGATGGTTCATTTGACAGGGCATTAAATGTAGTAGAATATAATGCTAATTTACCAGGTCTTTCTGAAGGGTATAGGTCATTGGTCAGTGTTTCAATATAGGGTATTCGAATATCCACGATCATGTAATGAAGAATTTCCTGGAATTCACAAATGATGTATTGCAGGATTATCAGGAATCTATATATTTTCTTTCTCTAAAATCTATGGCCTCTTCTGTAACCTCAGATTTCTCCCTATCCTCTACGGCATCCAAACCTTCTTCCGCTACTCTTTCTCAACCTTCCCTCTCTAGCCACCTTTTGGGGAACATTCCGGGTGCTTTGGTAGCTCATCCGGCATCTATGCCACTAGCGGGTTTGTCTTCAGTGCCATCCGCAGCGAATCCCGTACCATCACAGGCTTCTGGTATCATTACTGTGGCAGTTGGCAGTGCGCCTGCTGCAGCGTTTAATTCTGCGGTTCCGATAGTTTCTGCAATTCCCCCGGTACGTAAGATGTCTGGTGTTTCATCTTCTCCAGTTTCTTTGGGTTCGGTACCTCAAAATCTTCCCTTCGAAATCCTTTCGAGTTCGGGAGGCCAATTGGAACGTTCTCTACCTGCCCAACATCATTGACAGGGGCTCCGGTAGTAACTCCGAGTGTGGCTTCTTCTTATCTTCTTCCTTCGGTTCCTTGTTTTTCAACTTTTCTGACAGGTTCCTCTGTCCCTCCGGCTAAGGCGGTCTGTGTAGGCTTGGGTTTGATTTCAGGTAATCAGGGATCCTTTCCCTCTTCTTTTAAGTAGGGGACCTTCTATTCCGTATCCCCAGTCTCATGCAACCCTGCTACATCCAGGTTTGCGTGGTGCGGATGTTGCGGTCTCTCTGCTCTCAGGAGTGGGCGTTGTCCGTCCAGGTGTGACCGACCCAGGTGTTCCGTCATCATCTTTGGCGGGTGTGGAATTTGCACAACCAATTTCGGTGACTCCCAATATGTTTGGGATCGATTCGTCAGGTGTCCGTATTTCGCACCCAGGGGTGTTGTGTTCTGGATCATCAGGTTCAATGTTTGCTAGGGGTCAGTCTGTCTCATTTCCGGTTTCGGTTCAGTCGGACCAATTCGACAAAGACTGTTCCTGTGAAGAAGAGGATCAGATACCAGAGGCTAGTCTTCCTTTGGCTAATGAGTCTGAATACAGGTGGATGTTGGACTTTATCCACTCACTGTATCCACAGTCAAAGCTCTGGAGGAGCCGATACAGCAGAACCAAGTGATGTGTGAGTCGCTTTAATGTAACGAAGTGGTAACACAGTCACCAATGAATCTGGTCTGGTTTGGCAGGGTCGAACAGGCTTTGAGAGCTGACAATAGGTTGCCAGTAGTGATAGGATCAGGTAAGCAGGATTTGGCCTTGCTTCCTATTCGGATGTTGGACTTTATCCACTCGCTGTATCCACAGTCCAAGGCTCTGGAGGAGCCAATACAGCAGAACCAAGCGATGTTCGAGTCGCTTTATGCAACGAAGCCGGTGGTAACACAGTCACCAAAGAATCTGGTCTGGTTTGGCAGGGTCGAGCAGGCTTTGAGAAAGGCTGACAATAGGTTGGCAGTAGTGATAGCATCGGGTAAGCAGGATTCGGCCTTGCTTCCTATTCGGAAGGGCTTTTATAGGGTCGCGGATAACCCTTCTGCGGGTGTCGGGGTGCCACTGAATGAGTCAGTAGAGGCTCTCCTATCTCGGGTTCCATCATCGAACCGTCTTGTATCTATCTCGGCCAGGGAAGCCAGTATCTTAGAAGACACCTTCTGCAATCAGTCGGAGACGTTATCGCATACTATGTGGATGTTATCCGGTCTGATGGGGTTCCTCAAACAGGACAGTTAGTCTCCATCTGACCCGACACTTTTCGACAACCTCATCTGTTGGTTTCCATAGGGCTTGCACACCAGGCAAACATTTCCACGGGATGTACTACGTTCTTAGGGAAGAAGAGGAGAGACTTCTGTCTGAACCACCTGCCTTCTCATTTTCCTGACATCCATAAGAGGGCTTTGCTGAGGGCACCATTGGCGTTCAGCAGCAGTTTGTTCAGAGGAGAAGACGTGTCGGCAATGGTTAACTTGGTGTCGTGTACTCCTGCATTGGAGTCGCAGCAGGCAATGATTAGGGTCGCAGCGCAGAGTGCCAGATCCCCGAAGGGGGCTAGAATGTCTTCTCCTTTGAAGCGTTCTCGCTCTAAGTGGCTGGGAAGTTCTCCTAAGAGAGTATGTTTTGCTTCCAAGCTTTCTAGTTCTGCCTCGGATCCGAAACCTTCCAGTCGGAAGAAGGATTTTCGAAAAGAGGAGACATTCCCTTCGCTTGCACCAGTAGAAGGTTGCCTTGCCCTGTTCTGGGACATCTGGAAGGATTAGGGCGTGGAGAGCTGGGTAGTGGCGGTCTTAAGGAGGGGTTACAGAGTCCCTTTTCACTCTCATCCTCTGCTATCCAACTCACCAGTACATCTTCCCAGTTACTCCCCTTCTTCCATCTGCTTTGGCAGCAGAGATCCGAGCCCGTTTAGAGAAGGGAGCCTTAGAGCCCGCTCCCCCTTCTCTGGGTTTCTACTGCCGGGTCTGTGTGGCTCCCAAAGCGGGAGAATCATGGAGGCCTATCATAGACCTCTCGGGTCTCAACAAGTTTGTAACCTCGACGAAGTTTCATATGGAAACTTCCCAGTCGGTGCTGCAGTTGGTCCAGAGGGAAGATTGGATGACTTCAGTGGACCTCAAGGACACTTATCTCTAGGTTCCGATTCATCAGGAATCTCGTAAGTTCCTTCGTGTCTCGGGTCCAACTGGAACATTCCAGTTCAAAGTCCTCTGCTTCAGTCTGACCACAGCACCTCAAGTTTTCATGAGGGTGATGTCTCCTGTTTCAGGCATCATGCATCATCGGGTCTTCCGAATGAGAAGATGCCTCGACAACTGGCTGATTCAAGCTTCGTCGGAAGGCGAGGCTCTGCAGGTGAGGGATTTTCTTTTGAACCTATGCAAGGAGTTAGGCATAAGAATCAATTTCGAAAAGAGTTCTCTATTTCCAACACAAGTAAAGACGTACCTGGGAATGACGATTCAGATGTGTCTTTTGAGGGCTTTCCCAACAGAGGAGCGTGTTCTAGTGACTTTAAGCCAGCTGGAAACTTTCATGTCAAGCAAAGTGCAACCTGTGAACTTATGGAAAAGCCTGCTGGGCTGGATGGCCTCCCTATCCCTTCTTGTTCCAGGGTCTTGTCTGCGGATGCGTTCTCTGCTGTTGTGTCTCAGGAATCGCTGGGACTTTCGGGAAAAGAACCCGTCAGTAATCTGGGACGATTCTTGCCTGAAGGATCTTTGGTGGTGGTCAGAAGAACATCATCCCCCCTTCTAGACATACATCTGTACATAGATGCCGCAGATCAGGGTTGAGGTGCAACCCTGGAGGAATCTCAGGCCCAGGGCCTTTGGAGGGATCTGGATCAGGAGGAGTCCATAAATTACAGGGAATTAAGAGCAGTCGAGTAGGCTCTGAGTTGCTTTGCAGAACAGGTAAGCAACAAGACCATAGCGTTGTTCTGCGACAACATTACAGCAGTATCATATCTCAGGAAGGGGGGAGGAACAAGATCACAGGTGTTGAATGAGGTAGCACAGAGAGTTCTCCGCTGGTGCGAACACTCAGTTTCGCTCATTCCCCGATTCGTGTCAGGAAAGCTTAACGTCTTGGTGGACGCTCTTGAGTCGGTCTCAGGAAGTTCTCGGAGGGGAATGGACATTAGTGCAAAACGAGGTGCAACTGCTGCTCAAGAGATGGCCAGCGACGGTGGATCTATTGCCATCGGGATGAACCATTGCCTTCC
This sequence comes from Macrobrachium rosenbergii, assembly GCF_040412425.1. NCBI lineage: Eukaryota > Metazoa > Arthropoda > Malacostraca > Decapoda > Palaemonidae > Macrobrachium > Macrobrachium rosenbergii. The sequence continues at coordinate 16,682,484 of NC_089781.1, forward strand.
AGTTTACTTCTCCCCTGTAGCGGATCCCATGTCTTGCGGGACAGACGCAATGTTGCACCCATGAGACAGTTCACAAGTGTATGCATTTCCTCCCTTCGGGATGATACAAGAAGTGCTAGCAAAACTCAGGGTCTGCAAGGACACTCAAATGACCCTGATCTGTCCATTCTGGCCCCAGAGACCTTGGTTTCCGGACCTCCTGGACCTGGTGACAGAAGTTCCAGTATTCCTCCCAGAGAGGAGAGATTTATTCAAACAGCTGCACTTCCACTACTTACACCAGAACCTCCACGTGCTGAACTAGCTTTCCAGCGAACAGCCTGTCATGTGGGACTCTCTAAAGCAGTGGCTAGACAACTGTCTTTTTGCTAAGGAATTCAACCAGGAAGTTATACCAGGCCAGGTGGGCAATGTATTGTGGATGGTGCCGGAAACAAGGGCATTGTATTTCGTGCCCAACAGTTGCAAAAGTAGCAGACTTCTTGCTATTTTTAAGGAGAGACAAGAGACTTTCGTACTCTACAGTTGCTGGGTATAGGTCAATGCTGAGTAGTACGTTCAGTTTTCATCTTCCAGAACTCTCATCCAGCAAGATTTTCCATGATCTGTTAAGATCTTTTAAAATAGAGTGCCCAATTCTTCCGCTTCGGGCCCCCTCGTGGGATTTAGCAGTTGTGTTGAATTTCCTAAGATCGACAGCCTTGGAACCTTTAGAGTATGTGCCTCAAAGGCAATTAACTAAGAAAGTCCTTTTTCTAATTGCGCTGGCTACGGCCAAGAGGATCGGAGAAATTCGGGCGGTATCCAGGACAGTCTCCTTTTCGGTGAAAGATATTTTTCTTTCTTAGTTACCAGAATTCGTGGCAAAGTCTGAATCGGAAATGAATCCTTTACCAAAGGCATTTGAAGTCGCATCCTTAGAAGACTTTGTAGGTGGTGACGCTTCCGAAATGCTATTATGCCCAATTAGGGCTTTAAAAGTCTATCTGTCTCGGACCGAGAAACTTTTGCTTCGCCCGAGAACGTTATTCGTCTCTCCTAAATGCCCTTCGCGTTCTATCTCCAAGAATGCAATCAGTTTCTTTCTTCGGGAAGTTATTCGACAAGCGTCAGAAGGCTCTTCATCAACTTCGGAACCTTCAACTTTGTCTGCGTGTCCGAGGGCACATAGCATCAGAGGAATGCCAACATCTTCGGCCTTCCTTAGGAATTATTCGGTGTTGGCGATTTTAGAAGCGGCCACTTGGAAGTTGGTGTCGGTCTTTACGACCTTTTACCTCGGACATCCAATTTTCGTCGAAGAAGGGTTGGTCGCTGGGTCCTTTTTTGGCGGCCAAAAAATTTTGTTAATCGGGCTAATTCAGGTGTTCAGGAGTGTATTGCAATATGAAGTTTTCATGATAAAACTAATATTGTAATACTTACCTGAACACCTGAATGATTCCTACCCTCCTCCCCACTTCAATTTGATTAGTGAATTAAGCAATTGGGGAACCCAGCCTTGCGCGGCTGGGACTTGCAGTAGCATTGCCAACAGTGCTTTAGGTAACTCATCTTGATAAGATTTCCTGTAAGCGTTGGTAACGCTGGCAGTTAATTACCCAATTAGTGGGTAAAAGTTATGGGGATATAGTTCAGGCTGGTGGGTAACCAGGGCTAATTCAGGCGTTCAGGTAAGTATTACAATACTAGTTTTATCATGAAAACTTCATATTTGGACACTTACTCATTCCCATGGATTTGTTGAGTAAATTGATGCAGACGGAAACTGATATGCTGTCTTGGAACTTTGGAACCTTCCTTCTTATCTTTATTTCAATACAAACCAAACTTAACTTGATATAACATTCTGTTTTATAAGCCAGTACAAGAAAAAACTGTGTATACATTTAGAAATTATATCCATTCAGCATTTAGAACACCTGATAATGCATAATAATTTGTGTAATAAATTTTTTTCAGTTATCTATTGCCAACAACCAGGTGGTTAGAATGTACTGGTTTGCGCGCATGTACTCTTTACGAGTGCTCAATCTTCCAAATAACAACATTGTACAGATAGAGGGTATGAGGGAATTGGCACACCTCATACATCTAAATTTGGCTGGTAATAGGATAAAGGTAAGTACAGTAGCCTGTCTGTTAGTAGATGATTTTAGAAAATAATATAAACGGGCTTATTGATTAAATTCTTTGAACACTATTCAATTGATTTTTGTTATATCATCAAATGTGCTCTGTTAACAGTATTATTTACTTTAAGTGTTGATCATATAAACTTCATTCTCACTTGAATACTGTTAAGTGGGAAGCATTGTTATATGAAACTTATTTCTACCCAAAATTAACAAATTTTCATTTTGATCCTATTTATTTGCAGACTATAGAAGGTTTGAGCAATAATAAAACACTAGAGCACCTTAACCTGTCTGGCAACTATATTTCACATATAAATGACCTTTCTATGTTAAAGAATCTTAAGGTTAGTATATTTTTCTCGTGTTATCCTAAATGGTCTGTTATGTAATCTTGATTTCTCTTTTAATTATGTTTCACAAGCAGTTGCTGGTCTTTCTTAGTGTAAAAGGTCGAGTTTTTCACCTTCAGTATCTCAGCTTGCAAACTGTATTATAAAAACTGAGTAATGCTGGTTAGGTTGAAATCCAAACTACTGAGAATTCTAGGTAGACAGTTAAATTGTACAGTCACCTGACTGTATATGTGTACATCAGAAATGGTTGAGAGCACGGTGTCCATCACTCCAAAGTAGTCATGGTTTTTCTCCTCTGAGTTATTAGAACTCAGAATAAGCTGTTAACCAAATCAGCTGCTCCAAAACTCAGACAAGTGAGGAAGGTTAAACTTACAAGTAAGGACATACAGAGCTTATTTAAAAAAAAAAATACTGCCACTTTTTGATTTATGAGTTAAAAGGTTGCACACCTGATCTCATGCACACACTTTTTAAAGTGGCAACGTATTTTAGAGAATTAGTTGCATTTTTTTTTAATGATCCTAGGCACTTCTTGTCTGGTGTTCCTGAGGGTGATGCTGTAGTTGTTGCTCCCCCAAATGTGAAATGTATTAGAAAGTGACACAGTATATAAGTGAAGTACAGCAAGTGGCTGAACTCCTTAGCTGATCTTGGTTACCTGCCAAAATAAAGTAGTTATTCAAGTTATAAGAATTTAGTGGCAACACAAGATTCCCAGAACATTCTTTTGCATGTTACTGATAATCTTATTGAATTGACAGGTGGTTATTATTGGCTTTGACTGCAAGAGTTGGATTCTTGTTTCACTAAATTCAGGATTTTTCTAAATTCAGGATTTGTGAAAATCTGTGAGAAAGACTTAATACTTTCCATCAAACATAACTGTTGCATGTACAAATATGCAAGTGATTTGCGCTGTAGCAAATTATTCCTGTCTGTGAAACTTTTTTTTTTTTTTTATTTACTGAGGTTTCAGAAGTGAGTCTATTGTCTTGTCTTTGTTTCTTCTCGTTAATGTCTTTGGTTGGTTTGTTGGTGGAAGATAATAAGAAGATTGAAATGAGAAAGGCATATTTTAGCAAGGTTACTTGTAATTTGAGTTTAGCATATTTTGTCAAGGGGTGCATTTTTCCATCAAAATAAAAAATATTGTAAGAGTTTGAAGTAATATGTGAAGTTCACGTTAATCATTACTGCTTTAGATTTTGAAGCAACCTGTAGATTATCAGATAGGTAGGTTAGACAGGGTTAGCATATTCATTGCAAAAGGTCATCCTTTTCTGTTTTGATTTTTATGCCTGTGCAAGATTATGTTGACCCCTTTCAAGCATACTTGTTTCCAACAATTGAGAAGTTCCAGGAAACTGGAGTAATTGCCACTGTATTGTTATAGTTATTGGGTCTTGACAATTGAATGACTTATTTGATGTTATATGGATAGACACCTTTTTATTTTACTTCCATGAAAGATAAAAATTGAATGCATAAATAGAAGAGTTAGTAGTTTGTTCTGAATACTGCATTATCTGTTATCATATTAAAATTAATATCAACTTTTTGTATAATGCTAGCAGTTAGAGGTGCTTGATATAAAACAAATGAAAACCAATCTTTGTAACTAAACGTGGCCTCTCCCCTCACAGGAATTATTTCTACATCGCAACCGAATTACAACGTTATACCGGTGTAACAAATATTTACCATCGGGACTAATTATTCTAACACTGTCGGATAATCAATTGGCTGATTTGAATGACCTCTCAAATCTTTCACACTTGAATCATTTAGAACAGGTCACCATTTTAAACAATCCATGTTTGGACCCTCTTCAGCCAACAGGTCAGTGAGCATTAGCAGATAAAGCAGTGATTTTGTTATATTGTTTTTTGGTATTTTTGTCCCAGTAGACTCAAAAGCTTTGCGTATAATAGAATTTGTTTAGAATAGCGTAGGAGTTTGCCTTTTTTTTTTTTCCTTAAAAATATTACAGCTTTTTCCTTAGAGTAAATGCTGTTAAAGAATACTGAAGTTAAAAATATGGTTTGAAGCATAGCGCATGTTAAGTTCCTTCTGGATTCAGATTTTTGAGGAGGCTGATGAACATATTTAATGAGCATTTTGGTAGCGTTACATAGCTTAAATTTCCATTTGCATGGTACTTTTTGTAATTAATAGAAGGCATTTTTGTATTCAGATAAATTGTTTTTTGAGAGTTTTTATTTTTAAATATAAAGACTTTTGACTTTTTTAATGTGTCTGCAGGAGTTTTAACCTAGATTTTTAATCTGTATTTCAGACGAGCTAGGAACGCCGGTGGGCCCTCTCCTCGCTTTCGATTATCGACCATATGTTATTAATTGGTGCCTTAATTTAAAGGTCCTTGATGGTTATAAAGTCACACCAAAAGAGAGGTTGGTAGCTCGAGAGCATTTGTATTTCTCCCAAAGATTTAAGTGAAATATGCTCCTGGAAGGGAAAAAGAGCAAGAGTGAACATATCTTCATGATTATACATCTCTCAACTGAATTTTTCTGGAGTGCTAACCTTTGTAATACTGGTTTAAATAGTAGGAAGCATCATTTTCTTGATAGAGATGGTTTACTAAAGGTTCTTTGCAGTGTCCCTTCAACCCATAGGCGCAACCTATTTCATTCCTTTAATTGTACCTTTGTTCATATTATCTTTCCTCCATCTTACTTTCCACCCTCTCCTGACAGTTATTTCATAGTGCAACTGCGAGGTTTTCCTCCTGTTTCACCTTTAAAACCTTTACTCTGTTACCCTTTCAGTGCTGAGTGACCTCCTATGTCCCAGCGCTTGGCCTTTGGCTTTAATTTTATATTCCAATTCCAATAAAAATAGTCTTAAGTAAAGTCTTTCAGAAACCAGGAACCTGCACCACTGCTAAAGCAAGACTTGTACCTTTTGCAGCCTCAAAGCCGAGTGGTTGTACTCTCAAGGGAAAGGACGGGGCTTCCAGGTAGGAGAACATGCGGCGTTAGTACAGTACTTGTCAGGGGTGTGTCTGGCTGGTGGTGGCTGGGGAGGGGCTGATCTTCCAGATGATGATGATAAGTTGGCCAAGATCTTGCAGCTAGCTAAACAACACCAGCATGACCTCAGACATGCAGTCAATGGGCAGGACAACAGGTGTGGACACTGAAACAACAACAGCACTATGCATGCAGAAATTGCTTCTTAAAAAGTGTGTGTTTGTTTCTTGCTGGTTGAATTGACCTCTGCCACCGAAGGTGATTCACAGAGCTTATTTTTTTTATTTTGTTCTGGTATTGCACGGATTATAAATGATTTCTTATTATTTTTCTGATACTGAGTCTCTCTCTCTCTCTCTCTCTCTCTCTCTCTCTCTCTCTCTCTCTCTCTCTCTCTCTCTCTCTCTCTCTCTCTCTCTCTCTCTCTCTCTCTTATGGTGATAATGACGTTTTCATATTTTTTCTTCTTCTTATCAGAACTATAGACATCTTATATTTTATTTGCAACATGTTTATATATTTTGTTGCTTGGACAGCCAATATGTTAGAAGGAATTGTATGATATTTTGTTTGTCATTTAAGATATTGGTTTGGTTTGGATTGGTTATTTTGCAACATGTAAGATATTGGTTTGGTGTGGATTGGGTATTTTGCAAAATATTTTTGTTTCCTTAAATGTTATCTTCAGAATTTTATTTGATGCTTATGGATGCTGTGAGCATTTTTAGATATTTAGAATGCACTGCAGGCTAGTGTATGACAGTCTTGAAAACCTAACCCTCATGGAAGTTATTGACACAGTGTCCAAGACATTCTGTTGGCTAAATGCTTTAGAGTACAAAATATACTTGAAAAAGGATGATTTCCATTTCTGAAATATATAAGCATATGCAAAAGAAAGACAAAAGGGCCATCACATTGTAGCGGAAGGATCGGCCATAAAAGAAATGCATTATGGCTCTCATGATTAGCCTGTAATTGTGGTATTAATTATAAATTATGGGATTGTTAGAAAAAATGTTTTTGATTTTTTTCTAGCATGCAGTTTGCATGTGCCTTTATCTTTGAGAGAGGAAGTGTTTGCTTTTAGGAATTATAGAAAGTTAAAATTGATTTTTATCTCCAGGCAAAAGGGACTTCTGGCGTAAGTGCAAAGAATATTGGAATAATTAAGCTGTATGCTGTTATAAGTAATGTCGTTGCTTTCTTTCTCCTCAGTGAATCATCAAGCGGGCGTGGCAGTCGCTCAAGTAGCCACCATGATTCGCCAGCCATGCACAGACGTAGTGTGTCACGATCTGCCTCCATGAGACGTAACACTGGTTAGTCCATGAATGTTTTAATTTCATTTGTATGCTTTACTTTTTAGATGTTCTCTCTTTTGCTTGGCTGCAAGTGCTTCATTTTCTTACTGTTTTTCAAGAGATTTAATGTTGAATCTGTTAGGACAGGACATTGTCGTTTAGGTATAGTATGGTAATGAATCTTCCCAAAGTCTTGGATATTTTAGATCAGTTACCAGGTAATGGTGTCCAGTTTTTAGTCTGTGTAAGACTTGAGCCTTACTCCCTTCTTGCATACTGATGAAAATGAGTTGGGCTTGCTAGCAGATGTGTTACTGTATATATACTGGGGTGCAGTTGTAGCTGTATGTTAAATGTTAATAATTATTGTATTCTGTAGTAGGAAATAATCATTAGTCTATAGCTGTGAGAAGAAAGTTAGTTAGCTTAAAAATAAAAAAACTAATGATTTTATCGTCACAGAGATATAGATGTAAGTACATTGTATAGTGAGGAAATGTTGTGGAATCAGTTTTCAGTTGTGCTAATTGACTCTTCTTCCTTGAAACTGGAGCATTGTGTGTATTGTGTTTAGGAGAAAAATAGAAATAGTTTCAAGACAAGATGTGTTGGAGATTGATACATGTCTACATGTAATTTTTTAGCTATATGAGAACAACTTATAAACAAGTTTTCTGTTACATAGACAGAGTTTGATAGAGTAGGCACATTTCAGAAAGGAAGGTAAGATGTAGTTTGGAAATGAGAGGTCCACAGGCAGGCATGGTTGACAAAACTTTGGCCTGCAATATATATATAGTGTTACCCAGAAAATAAATAAAAAATTAATATATGATTGTGTTCCCCTGCAGAGTACAAACCTCTTATTTTATCTATGCCATAATGCCCAGTACTGTGCTAATGGGTTGGCTAAGATTCAGTCACCAATGAAAAATAAGTAACGATTCTTCCTCCGAGGTGAAATATCATCTGTAGGCTGGCCATATTACTCAATGTCAAAAGTAATTTTCTGCGTAAACTTTCATATAAGATTGTTATATACCTGAACTGCATACAGTTGTGTTATATATTAACCCTTGTCTTCAGTTTTACACCTCTGGATTAAGTTATATTTTTGACAATTGGTACTGTCAGAATATGCAGACAGCTACCCTTACACAGTGATAAAATGTAACTGGAGAGAAAACTGAACGTACCGAATGAGCAGTATTCTTTATGAGATATTACAGTCTTTACTTTTCTTGCTCTTGTAGTCTTAATTGCTACCATCATCCTGAAATGTAAAGCCTATTGTAGTTTCTAACATAAATGTTCATGCTCTTCCAGCAGAAGAAGAAGAGAGCTTGCTCTGGTTGAACCTTTACCAGGAAAAAGTGATGGATATACACATTGTCATTGTATGTAAATAGTTAATTGTTAGACTGAGTTGAGATCTTTTTTGTACAAAGACATCCTTAAGTGGATGATTTTCATATTGAAAAGGTATTTAAAGTGGTTAAGCAATAAACAGATAGGAAACTTATAAGCACAGCTTTCATTGCCAGGTAAGTTCCCATAGTGGGGAAAGAATAACCTGTCAGCAGAATCACTTTCCAGTGATGGTGTGGAAAGAATCTAGTTTAATTGCTAATTGCCAGCAAGTTTTTGGAAAGAATTAATTATATATGAACAGCTCCAGATTATTGGATTATGAGACTCATTCAGATTTGATTTCTCACAGAGAAAGAATCAATTCAGATCTGATTTGCAGATAAGGAATCATTTCATATTAGATTTCTCATAGTGAATGAATTTAGATTTGAGTAATTGTTAGAAAACTTGTCAGAGAAGAAAACTTGTCATGCTGTACTGGGCAAGAGTTTGGACAAAGTAAGGAGGTTTGTTTTATAAAAAAATAAATGGTTTAAATTTTTATCGCTTCCCTACTTTTTCATTGTGCATGCCTTTAAGCATGCCCCCAATTTAATCTAAAGTAGTACCCACTCTTTTAGAGCATCATAGATGTTTACATTATCATCTCTTACGAATTTACAGTTACGTGTCTGTATACAAGTACAGTATAGGTATCACGGTAGACCCTGTGTGTGTCAGGAATATGTCTGTCGATAGAGATCAGAGATTTAGGTGGACCTGAAATTATGTTACTTGAATTTTTTTTTTAATAATTACTTTTATAAGTTTGTTCTGAGCCATTATTTTTAGTATATCTTGTTAAGCAATAGCAAAACCCTATTATTATCACATTCGCTGTGTTGCTGCTGGAAATGATGAACTGTTTGGAGCAGTGTTTTGGTAGCTTGGTTGAAGCTTCTGCAATTTATATGTGCATTTCCAAATTGGACCAAAAATCTTTGAACAGTAAAATAGGTGGATATGAATCATAGCTCTATAATTGCGTATAAGATTCTCTCTGTACCAAATCTATTTTGTAAGTTGTAAGTTTTCTTGTGTAGAATATTCATTTTTCTCTTTTGAAAGTTTTTCTCTGACTGCCTAATCCTTCTTAAACTAAAAATTAATATACTTTCAGATATTCCAGGCTAATTCAATGTTTTCCATAAGTGGATAAGCACTCGTACTCTTATCTGACATTGTACGTAGTCTCTCGTGGTTCTAAGTTTCTGTCAAGAGACACTTACGTCCCTGCTTTTAGAAGTCTTAGTTCATTTTGGAGATCTTCTCTGAGAAGAATATCTTGTGCTAATAGATAATGAAAGTATTATTGCCCAAATGCTTTTTGAGAACAATTTTTTTTTAAATAACTGCAATTTCTTTCCTGATGTAAATTTGGTCAGTTGTACAGCTCTGTTGCTTGTATGATGTATTTTCCGTAGCCTTTTTTTTGTGTAGGGATGGTTAATATATTAGACAGTGACGTGTGATTGCCCGTTGCAGTACTGTAGGCTTTTAGTTGATAGAATACTTTAGATAGACTTATCTACATGGTTCTGTGATATGCAGAATTGTATTTTGGAGATGAATCATTTCCTTGATGTAATATGAATTTCAAATTCTATTTCTGATTTTGAAAGTTACACTCTAAAGCTCACATTAGGATTAATTTAGCGTATTTTGTCCTACAGTATTTCTAGTATGGAAGCTTAGTATATTTGATGTGTAGAGTTAAATATTCAATCATGTCATTTTTGTAAGTACAGTAATACCTCATTCTTATGTGCTTCGAGTTGCACGAATTCACAGATGCGAAGTTTTCAATGGAACCTAACTAATTGGCATACGCAGTTTCCTCACAGACATGCACATTTGCAAAATCCTCAAGAAATCCTGCAGAAGTGGTTATGTTTAATTTGTGAAGTAATTTAGAAGTTTTTGTGCTTTTATGTGTAAAATTTGCATTTTTATTTTTATATATAAATACTGGATGATGCTAGCATACTTTTGTTAAAATACAGTCAAATCAATCAAAATCACAAAACAGTTGTCAATGTACACATTCTCTCTCTCTCTCTCTCTCTCTCTCTCTCTCTCTCTCTCTCTCTCTCTCTCTCTCTCTCTCTCTCTCTCTCTCTCTCTCTCTCTCGGTACTGTAATGAAATATGAATACAGTACAGCAGTATTAAGCTAATTTTTAAATATAACTAAAGCGCTTTGGGAGCGTGATTGTCATATTTTGGGTTTAAACTCTAGAAATAAGCATTTACTGTATGTATTAGCATTTTTAGTGACTGTACCAAAGTTACGTGAGTCCTTGCCTTACGTGAGGGGTTCTGGAACCTAGCCCTCGCATAAGTTCGAGGTATTACTTTATCATGAAAATCTGAAACTATATGATTTTTTAATTTTTGTGAATACCTCATATTTTAGATTAAAAGCTTGATTTGTGTGGCGATTCAGAAATCTTTAGGTTTATCATGTAAGATTGGTGATGTGATCAAGTGTGTATAGTGTAGTTTAATCTGATTTTGAAGCTCAGTGTAGCTTATGTTATTTTGCTCAGTTGAATTTAGTTTTACATGATAATTTTTGTATTTTGTATCATTTGAGTATGCAATAGTGAATCCTAAGGTATAAAGCATGTCACATTGTGTAGATTGAGTAAAATAATAGTAAGATTCTTCATATTCAAGGACTGCTTAGTTAATCTTCTAGACTTAAGGACAGTCGGATTAATCTTTTAAGTGTGTGATAACTACCTGAATAGATTTTGTGGTGTGTTAATGTCAAACTCTATTTGCCTATCCAAGTATGATTTACAAGCAACCTTCATATATTAGTTATATACAACCAAACTCACTTAGGACTCTCCAAAGGTTATTCTTAATTTCTGCATGCATATTTAGACTGGCTTTTTAATTTTTTGAAATTTAACAAAAGTGATAAGAAGTTCATATGCCATGAATTGTGGAAAAAATATCTGCAAAATGTGTTTGAACATACAGTGCTTACATTACATGATATGGTTTCATACTGAATTTATTGAGGGGTGTTCTGACTGTTTGCGATTGATCTAAAATTAGCAAGTAGTGATGTGGTAAAAGATAGAACACTTGGTTTGTTTGAGTTTTTGTAATGTTGAAGGGGAGAATTTAGGGTATGTGAAAATATTGAATAAATAATTTTGAATTTGAATTGTCCTTGTGGCATTTGGAATAACAGAATCGTGTGAAAGGAATGCCTTGAAAGTGATATGAAACAGTTAAAAGCAAAGCTTAGTAAGCGCACTTTATGTTGTCATTAAGTGTGATTTATGGTTATTCTTGCTAATATGAAAATATAGTAAATGTTCTGATGTTGTATACCACCACTAGATATGTGTCTCGGAAACTCAAGTCTTCCACTTTATGTATATGTTGTAGCTTATTTCATCTGGGGCCATGAACTAGTACCAAAGGCAAGGTTGTGGAACTAAGCAGATGATCTCAGTGGCAGGAAACAGTGTCTTCCATAGTAAAGCCTCATTCAGACTTCCAGGCAGAAAACATCAGAAAAAATTAGAGGTATAAGAGCTAAAATAAGGGTGACCTAGAATAACGAAACTAGCAAGGCAGTAGTCACAGGTTACATTGAATATGCAGCACCTTGCTGTAATTGATTATATCTACAGTATCCCATACCCAGTCATCATTAGGCAATACTTTTGCCAATGAAAGAGTAAGGGTGGTTATTACAAATTGGGCCATCCTTGAAGCTGTTTATCATGGACACTGTGCACAAAATGTTTATCACAAGTTTCTGCAGAAGTCAGAGAATATAGTATTTACTCATCCAGGTAGTGACAAAGACCCAGTGGTGTTTAACATCACTGATTAAGAGGCTAGCAGTTTAGCAAACATTCACTGCCTGAAATTCATGGATGGTCATCTGTCTAAATATTAAACAAACCTAGCCTTGTTGATTTCTTTAGTCTGAGAATCAGTACTCTTACAAATATGTAAACTGACATTGGCTTTTGTCGTTATTGTGAAGTTTGCTTTTTTTAGGCAATTAAACATGTACCCAGACTTAGGATTGATGTGAATGCATAAACTTTGGAGGGCACAGTTGCACATTTATGTAGATAGTGTACCAGAAAAGCCATTTCAGCTAGGGAACTTTGTTTTCTTATTACTAATGTACTGTATACATTATATGCAACAGATGCTAATAGGAGTATGCTTAAAAAGGGTCAAGGAAGTAATTGACTGTAAGCGGAAAGTGTTGGAAGATAATTACTGTATTGTCAGCGTAAAGGGGTTGTTAGCTCATCACATTTTCCTATGCCAAGTTCATTTTAGTTTCTATGTATGCCATTTGTCTTGCTTTTTTTACTTTTTACTATGCAATGCTCTATCCTTTTATTTCTGCATTAGTTCTTTGATTATGGTTTGCAGTTTATGCATGTCATATCTAGGTTTGCTTAATGTGGAATTGTTTTCTAATTTATCTTCTATGAAAATGTTTTTGTAGTGCTGCTTTTGCTTGAATTATATGCATTGAGATTTATATGTTTTTTGATGTAGTAGGTGTTCAGTATTTACAGGCACTAATGCTTTTGTTCCCACACTGGTGTTGAAAACGTACATAATTATCACCTTCTCCCTCAAATAATGATAAGAATTCTATAATTGTAAAAGATTACAAAAGCAGTTGGATATGATGTTGAAAACTAGATAAAGAATTACTTAAGAAGTGAGCTTTCATTTTGAGAGAGGAAAATAGATGAAATTAATAGAGCTGCTTAAGGAATTAAGTCTTAGATGTGACAGTTCATAAACATTGGGCCTTTGCAATATGAAATTAAGGACGAACAATAGCACTGGTTTGTCTTGTAGGAAAATTTAGTAATCATGCATTCTCATTCAATATGTATTGCATACATAAGTAATGTTATGTAGAACAGTAATAGGATTCCATTCAACCATAAGCGTGTTGATACCGAAATGAAGTCTTTTTGTCATAGTGAATATTTTCAATATTACAGTGAAACCTCGTTTTAATGGACTAATAGGGGGTGAAGGTCATCCGTTAAAGCTGATTGTCCGTCAAAGTGAAGCAATTTTTTTTGTGTCTTAAGTGATGTTTATTGGTAGGCTAGCCTCCACCTAGGTGCGATAACCACCGACATACATGCAAAGATTCACATTATGAAATAAACTTATATTAAGGCAATAAAACCCTTTTTATCTTTTATATTATTGGCATATCTTCATAATAAATAGCCTATTTGAAGAAAAATTCCGTAGCAACGAAATCAACTTTTATCTATGCGAGGCCAGCTGACAAAATGTAAACACCAAGGTATGGATGCGCTAACAGCAACCTTTATCATTCGGTAACCTCTCAGAAATTTTAATGGTAGTGTAATTACGGTAGTCATAACATTTAGTATAGCATAATTTTCATTTTTCATTAAAAATTCATGATCATTTTGGTGGTAAATAACTGTTTAGAACAATTCGGTCATATGAATGAAAATTATCGTATGTTATCGTATTGTTGTTTGTGATTGGCAGTGAAACGTAAACGTAATAAAACCATTTTTGTCTTATATATTATTGGCATGTCTTCATAATAAATACCCTATTCGAGGAATAATTCCATATCAGTGAAATCAACTTTTATCTATGTGAGGTCATCAGACAAAGTGTAAATATCGATTTTTGGTTGCACTCACAGCAATCTTTATCTTTTGGTAACCTTTCAGAAATTTTATTGGCAGTGTAATTAATTACGGTAGTAATAACATTTAGGATAACATAATATTCATTTTCATTAAAAATTCATCATCAGTTTGGTGGTAAATAACTGGTTGGAACAATTCAGTCATACGAATGATAACTATATACGATAATTATCGTACATTATTGTATTGTTAGGGATTTGTGATTGGCAATGAAACGTAAACAAAATAGTGGTTTTCCTTTTAGGTGACGTGTGTAGAAAAAACATGATACAGTATAGAATCGGCTTTGTTATTTTATTTATTTTGAGTTTATAGGGATACAGTAAGGAAAACAGCATTTGTAATAACATCATCTTTACATAACAAGTATTTCATAAGATACCTGTTGTTGCAAAAGCTAACCCATGCACAGATGGTTTTGTAATATAGCAGTCATTGTATACCGTTGTCTTATACTACAGATATAAGGTAAATTCATGAAATTTGCCATAATTTTTTACCGTGGAAATACACAGTAAGTTCCAGTTTCGCACCACTGCTGAGGTTAGTGGACAAGTAAACGTAAACAACAACAACCACCACTCCTGGATTTTGTCCGTTAAATCTGGTGTCCGTTGGTTCCCGGTCAGTTAAAGCGAGGTTTTACTGTAACTTCATTTGCAAGTAGCTATTAATGGGAGATTGGCATTTTTATAAAGTTCATTAGGTTGGAAGTGAATGCTGCACGTAATAATTAATGTTGACATGTTATAATACATTTTGACAATTGTTGTTACCATAGCATACCTTGCTTGCACAGCGTATTAGTTTCCCATGAGTGTTAAAAGATGATTTAAGGATAAAGATGTTATTACTGTGTATGCATTGTGTGCGGTTAAAGTTGAGTGTAGTGCAGGTGAATGACAGTGAAAGTATGGGTTCATCTGACAAACCTCTTATTTGCACAAGTGCCTGCATGCCCAGTTAAGTTGTGACTGTGTTGAATAGGTGCATAAACTTGCAAAGTAAATCTTGAGACCCTCTTGTGTAGAAGACCCCTATCTCACTTGTCAAACTCACTTATTCCTGAACTCATTTTCATACTCAGGATGTGGGTATGAACCTCTTCTGACTGCCTCATTATCCATTCTTTATTTATGCTTAGTGGTCTTCAAATTAGTATTAGGTTACCTTTGTGTTGTCTTCACTAGGAGTGTTCTTGGCTGTTGTCAACATGCATGGGGATTCCGTTTTGATGTGTTTGAGATGTATTTTTGTGGTTGTAGCTAGTTTCACTCAACCAGAAAATATTTATTATCTTCATATAGCAGCTGCATTGAATATTTCTTTAATATTTATAATTTATTCTTCTTATCTTTTACCATTTTTATGGCCTTGAACATGAATTTTTTTTTTTAGTCAAGAGTTTTACCATTATTGTTAATGGTGAATTATGTTGTTTGGGAAAAACATATTTTACAATATTTTTGTGACATTTATAAAGGGCCCACATAATGCGAGGTTTATGATTGTATGGAATGCCTTGAGCTGTGGTGAGCTACCATGTCGCTCTCTTGGGCTGGCTTACTCATCCGTTACGCATGTCTGAAGAAACTACATTAGCTTACAGAATAAGTATCCCATATTGGACTGATTATTCTGATGGGCAGTCTTTGTCCATGATATGGTGAAAATCAATTTTCCCAGTAGGAAGGACACTGTAATTCTCTTCTGTAGTTTAATATTCCTGTAATGACTGATGTGATGTTAGTCATTGACAGCATATTGTTAGTGTCTGACAGAAGGTTATGTAGAACTAATTTTCCCAGGCTTTTAATCTCCATTTGGTTATCCTCATCAGTAGATTTCCAAGGCTACTATATAATTTTGGGCAAGAGACATGACTACCAGAGGAATTTGTATGTTCATTCTTTCTCTTTTTCCAGGAGAGCATTCTGAGAAGTGCCTGATTTTTTTTGTAAATTGCTGGTTTGCAGTTAGAGTTCAGTGAGAGTATTTGATAGGTGATTTAGACTAACCGTATGTTGAGGAATGTCATGCCCACTGCCCCACAAGCTTAAGCAGCTGTTCAGCATGTTGTTTGTTTAACCTAAAACTAAATATATGTAGGGATAAGTAAGAATAAGAGGTTTGTATATGCAGAACAAAATTATTTAGAATTAAGTTCATGTTAACCACTTGAGGTAGATCCATTCAGAGTAGGTGACCTTCATTGCTTTAGGAGTAGTGTGCATAATTCAGTGTATATATACCTTGCCATATGTGTTTTGTTTGCAAAATGATGTGAAGTATTAAGCATGGATGAAAGGTGAATAGATAGTGAGCCAGGTACATTCTCTGGAGTGCACATATGCATACCTTTAGAGTAGGTAGAACACAGGGAAGGAAGTGTAATAGTATGCTGTAATAGAAGTTGTAATTTTGTGGGAATCTTACGTTGCTGTAATTCCTTAAATAATTTTAGATATAACATAAGATGTAAGTTATGATTATAATTATTTCGTGTAACTGTATGTATCCTTAAACATTCAAGGCTGTTAAGGTAATGTGGCATTACTGGAAATATGATGTGAACTTTATTTAAAGAGTTATTTTTTAGAACGTAGGATCTGTACCTTAAACTTAGGACCATACTATACCCTTAAAAGATACATTATTACAACCCTACTTTTTGTCTAATTCAGTACATTTTTATCTGATTTGTATAGATTTTTCCTTTTTCTTGTATCACAAAAAATACAGGATGTTTTTAGTATACCTGTAATTTTATTTCAAAATATGTCGTCATTTAAGTACAGTATTCTTGTCTATATTGAAGGGTAACTCATCATAAATTTTACAACAAAATAGTAATACTGTAGTTGAACTTTGTTTACTTTTTAACAGATGTTAGATTGTAGAACTTTTTCAGCCATTTATTAAAGGTTGGGATTTTTTTTTATCTTGTCTGTATTTAATTCTTATTGATTATAAGGAGAAACAACATTTTAACAGTAAAAAATTAATAAAAAAAGGATTTAAATGACTCAGGTTGTAGTGAACAGAATGAGAGCAAACTTTGACTGTTGGTTACTTTTTGTAAATAGGCTAGTTAACAAGAATACAGAAAGCCCCTTTGACAAGTGGTAGTTATATCCCCTTACCCCACAGCCCCCTCACGGTCAGCTCCAGCACGTGAATGTCACCGCCGCACCCATTCAGCAACGACTAGGAAAGAATATAATGTGCGCGGAAGTCAGCAGGCCCAGTCATACCACGTGGAGTTGTCAAGCACACTCTACGGTGGGGACCTTCGGACCCCTGAGACCCCAAGCCTCATGACACAGAGTATGGACCCTGCCATCCTATCCCAGCTGGCTGGTACTTCGAAACGGGGATCGACGGATCCCATGTCGTTAAGCTTGGGAGCTGAGCAGATGTCTCGATCTTTAGGAATGGACCCATTGACCCAGTCTGTAGGGCATGAGGAACCGAAGCATTCAATGGAATTTGACCCCATGACACAGAGCCTAGGTCCTGAGCAGTTGGCACGTAGTCTAGGACAACCAGATATTAGTGACCTGATGACCCGCAGTTTGGACTTGGGCCACCTCACCAATGGGGAGGCTGAGACCTGGGGAGAACGGATCTCTCATCCTCCAGCACATACGCAGCCAAGACCCACCAGCCTCTTTGGGGACGAGAATGACTTGGTGGTAGAGGATGTGGCACCCCAAGGTACACACTCCTCAATTGAGCACTGTTTTATTTTTTTCAAGTCATTTTTTGTTTTGATCCTATAAAAGCAGTCGTAGTCTTTTTCAAAGTGATATATCCATGAGATAGGCTTTTTAAATATTTTTTTTTCCTGTAACAGTTTTTTTAGGCTGAAGATAGTAATAGAGCCTCTTTTGAAGTTACACAACATTGTATTCGACTTAAATCTGGACATGAAAATATTTTTCATGATTGAAAAAAAAGGTTTGCAAGGAAAGATTTGTGTTGTCATTGCTTTGATTGGTGAAAATTGCAAAGGAAGTATTTTAATATTTTTTCTTCCCAAAAAAACTTACAGATCTTAATCTATTAAAGGTTGTCTTAAGCTGTATGTTTTCCCAATTTTCATATTTAAATGGTGGATATATACTACTTGAAAAATGTCCTTATATTTGATCATATCTCATTATTGCAGTGTGTTTTTGTGGTTTTACTTTTAGCACTCGATTTCATTCTTCCTTTACATAGAGAAAACCTTGAGATATGTTCTGTGATGTTATAGTTGTGGGGAAATAGTGTCAAGTGATTAGTTTTAAAAGTGGCTTCATGGGTTTTAGTTTGAAATATGTGGATTTTGTGTTTGAGTTGCTGTTAGATTGTAATTTCAGCCGTCAGGTTATGCAATGAAATCATGTTTCACAAGATACAGCTTTTAACTTTTCATTACTCTAGTAAGTGTTTTTTCAAATTAGGAATTGTACGGCTTATATGTTTATTGGCTCATAGTCACTATTTAGCACTTGATTAAAGGAATGACTCAAATAAATTGGCCTCTATACTGGGCCTTGATTATATTTGCATTAAATTTTTATACTTTATTGTAGTGTACCCTCTATGAAATTTTTGTAGCGTAGTTCACACAAGCTCTTTAAACTCTGCAGTGCACAGCCTTTTGCTCATGAAATCTTAATGACACAAAGATCATTTGTGGATTTTTTCTGTTTTCAAGAATACAATGTTGTGTTGCATTTTTATTTCTCTAGATGTGCAGTAAGTTTCATCATGAATGACATGAATTACTGTTTAGATTAGAATGAATCAAGAATCTGTTTTGTACAGTATTGTAAGTTATCTGAAATACACGTTAGCTCCTTTGACTTGTTTCAAGGTTCTGATATATGAATGTTCCTCCTTGCAGAAAGTACTAGTCAGCTTAGTGGATCAACAAAGTTTGTTCCAGCCCCAGAGAGCATCATGAGTCCTGAATTTCAGGCAACTGCAGCTCCTCGGGTCAATCAAGGTCAAGCTCCTCAGTCTCAGGGGTGAGTACATTGATTGCTCTTGTGTAGGGAGAGTGTCATGGTTTTTGTGTTGGTTCACTTTTTCATGTGATCATTGTTAACTCCTTCATATTTGCTCTTTCCATTCTTGTAAGTATTGTGTGAATTTCTAATAATCCTGAGCCTAGTACAGTGATACTTTTCATCTGTCCTGTATGTGCCAGGTTAGTACTGACAAATTACCAGCTAAGAGGAGTCTTTTGTGCATATTTGCAATGCACCAATGTGTCTTACTCATGGGAGAAACTGTGAAATTGACCTCTGTATCATCAGTTAATGATAAGAAGGCAATCATAATTCAAAAATAATGGAGATATACTAAATTTAAAGTTTGTAATGACATATTTTATAACCACGTGTTGCATCCATTTCACAAGTGAATTTAGTTAGGGATGTGATATTTGTTATATGAAGCTGTAAATCTAAATCATACACAAAGAGTAGGAGGGACAGAAAAAATTGATTGCATTGTGAATTGTAGTTTAGTGCTAGTTTTTATGGTACCTTGAACCATTCACTTTTTTGCTTATTGTAGCTCATAAAAGAGCAGCACCTGGTAAGGATGAAATATATTATTGGATGAAAAAAGAAAAATTAGAGTTGAAAGTGAAAACTCATTTCTTTAACCTCTAATGAAGCGGGCACATTGCTATGGAGTCATATTTTTGTCTTACATCCGTGAGGTACGTGCAGATAAAAGGCTTTCAAATTAAATCTTATTTATGAGGTCAAAATTCATTATGAAAAATCATTACACCATATTTCAAAAAGAATCGAAAGGCAGTTAAAGTTTACAGTGTTACAGTGCTTGATTTTCAAGCAATGGCTAGAAAAGGGACATGACCTAGTTAACTGCCAAGTCACATTACATAATTTGCCTCTATACTGGATGTTGCAGGTACCATACTGTTTACCATGGGACTGTAAGTTAGGTTGCAGCTGGTGATGCGTATTTGGAGACAAATATACCGTAGTTGTTTTAGAATTGAATAATGTGTTGACCCTGCCTCTTAAGTGCATTCTTATCAACGTAAATGTTGCACAGGCATACAACTGAAACGTTTAGTTCAAAACATATTGTTAGAGAAAGGAAGACGACTTGCTGGGATCAGACATATAGTGAATTGGAATAAACAGGTTGGGTTACATAGGAAGACTTGTGATATTATGGATTGCATTTTGGTCTACAAGTCTTGATGCATTTTCTTTGCCCCCAGAACATCCCATGTTCGTTCACAGCATAATGCCACTGTAGCCAGGAGTAATTCTGCACCACGCTCCCAACGCCCACCTCCGTCCCACAGACCCACATCAACTCCTCAGGCTACTCCAAGAGTAAGTATAATTTTGGTTACGCTTCTACCGACTGCTCTGAAAACAAGTGCCCTTTATGGCATAGGATCAGATTAACCCTTAAACGCCGAGCCTCTATTTACAAAAGTGTCTGTCGTATGCCGGCGGCGTTTGGGAGTTAGCGCCGAAGTGGGAATTTTTTATTTTTTTTTTTTTTTTTAATCACAGCACGCTTAGTGTTTAAGATTAAGTGTTCATTTTTGGCTCCTTTTTTTGTCATTGCCTGAAGTTTAGTATGCAACCATCAGAAATGAAAAAAAAATCATTATCATATATAAATATTGGAATATATAACAGCACAAAAAAAAAAAATTTATATATAATTGTATACGAATCGCGCTGTGAGCAAAACGGTTAAAGCTAATGAGTTATTTTTTTTTTTTTTTTGTATTGTACACTAAATTGCGATGATTTTGGTATATAACAAATTGTAAAACGATCAAAGCAACACAGAGAAAATATTATCTCAAAATGATGCATGAATGCGTAATGGGCGGACATAAAACAAGTTTTTTTCTAAAATTCACCATAAATTGAAATATTGTGCTAGAGACTTCCCGTTTTTTACAAAATGAAGGTAAATGATTGAGTATTACTAGACTGTAAGTGTTTTAGCTTACAATTGCAGTTTTCAACCATTTCGGTCGAGTTAAAGTTGACCGAAGGTCGAATTTTTTCTATTTATCGTGATTTATATGAAAATATTTCAAAACTGATAACAGCTACAACCATGAGTTATTTGTTGTTGTATTCTACATGATATTGCACACATTTTCATGTATAACACTTTATGTAAGACCTAATATAAAACAGTACAAAAATTACGACAAGGTGACTAAAGAAATTCTGAGATTTTCAGCCGAGTTACCGCGCGCTGAGGTAAGGAAAAAGTTTTTTTTCAAAAATTCTCCATAAATCGAAATATTGTGCTAGAGACTTCCCGTTTGTTGCAAAATGAAGGTAAATGATTGAATGTTACTAGAATGTAAGAGTTTTAGCTTACAATTGCGTTTTTCGACCATTTTGGTCAAGTCAAAGTTGACCGAAGGTTGAAATTTTGGCACCGTGATTTATATGAAAATATTTGAAAACTGATAAAAGTTACAACCATGAGTTATTTCTTGTTGTATTTTACATGAAATTGCGCACATTTTCCTATATGAAACTTTATGTAACGGCTGATATAAAATGGTGCAAACATTACGACAAAGTGACGAAAGAATTTCTGAGATTTTCAGCCGAGTTACCGCTCGGGGACGTAAGGAAAAAGTTTTTTTTAAAAATTCACCATAAATCGAAATATTGTGCTAGAGACTTCCAGTTTGTTGCAAAATGAAGGTAAATGATTGAATATTACTAGAATGTAAGAGTTTTAGCTTACAATTGCGTTTTTCGACCATTTTGGTCGAGTCAGAGTTGACCGAAGGTTGAAATTTTGGCACTTATTGTGATTTATATGAAAATATTTCAAAACTGATAAAAGCTACAACCATGGGTTGTTTATTTTGTATTCTACATGAAATTGCGCACATTTTCATATATAAAACTTTATGTAACGGCTAATATAGAACGGTGCAAAAATTACGACAAAGTGAGGAAAGAATTTCTGAGATTTTTGGCCGAGTTACCTTGCGCGGATGTAAGGAAAAAGTTTTTTCAAAAATTCCCCATAAATCGAAATATTGTGCAGAGACTTCCAATTTGTTGCAAAATGAAGGTAAATGATTGAATATTATTAGAATGTAAGAGTTTTAGCTTAAAATTGCGTTTTTCGACCATTTCGGTCGAGTCAGAGTTGACTGAAGGTTGAAATTTTGGCACTTATTGTGATATATATGAAAATATTTCAAAACTGATAAAAGCTACAACCATGGGTTGTTTTTTGTTGTATTCTACATGAAATTGCACACATTTTCTTATATAAAACTTTATGTAACGGTTAATATAAAACAGTGCAAAAATTACGACAAAGTGACGAAAGAATTTCTGAGATGCGTCGCTGATGCTCTGTAGAGCGAGAAGAAAGAAATTCGCGAATGCGCAGCTGGGTAACGCTTGTAAACAAAACAACAGCATGATCCGTGAACTCCCAGCATCCCTCAAGGCGCATGATTTAAAATCTTTCGCAAACTAGGCCTATAACTATTTTCCCGCAAATATTTTAAAAAAACTTTTTGTAGTCAGCATACCATACATCCACTCGGCACCCGACAGACAATTTTAGTCGACGTACGATACGTCCAGTCGGCGTTTAAGGGTTAATAGCTACATCTGTTACTGCTATCTTTTAATGGGTTGGGTTGTCATACAGACCAATATGAAATTCAGTTGTTGATTTTTTTCTTTTAAGATACATTATTTTAGCTTAATGCTGTAATACGTATTGTATTGACATCAATAACTTCAGTGCAGCCTGCATTGGAGAGTTAGAGCTTCAGGATATAAGGACTTTGAAACCCAAAATCTGTGTCTTTCTTCACTGCAGTGCAGCAGGCTTCTTTATTTTTTGATGTTCTCAAAAGTGATAGCCCATCAGTTGAGGCTTATAAGATGAGAATTTTCTGACTGATAGATTTGACAATTCCATGTCTAGTCAACTTGTGCTTCCTAAATTAGCTTCCCTTAGTTGTGTATGGTTAAGCTAACTTTTATCTTCTAACAAATTAGTTACATAGGTTTTAGTTTAGTAATCTAAAGTTTTACATTAAAGCAATACTCCAAAACATTTTGCTGAGACTTTTTTTTTCATAAATTTCAGCAAGCACAGTCAAGATCGTCATCGGCCACAAGGCCCCGAGCATCACCCATGAAAAGCCCCGCTCCTAATGACATAGGTCGAGGCTCTCCTTCGCATTCTCAGAGGTTGACAGGGGGTTCTTCCAGTGGTACACCTGCTACGCTTCCCAAACCGAAGCCTTCCCCGAGACCTGCCCCTCGTTACGTACGATCTGTATCAGTAGAACCGACTAGCAGGTAATGTTGCAGTCCTGTTAGTGGATGTTCTGATTTTTGGTGTTGTAAATAATGCTTTTTTGTGGGTTCTAAGAATTCTGAACAGTTCATGACAGTGATATATAGAGAAAATGAGTAATGCTTTTCTTGCTAATGGGTTGCCTCCAACCAGCAGGAGACAAACAACATCTAAGAAGGGCAAGGCCGTTTCACCCCATCACGGATACTCGGATGCAGATTCTGATAATACCGATTCGGAAATGTCTGTTTCCAAACTCCAGACTATAAGAAGTATCGCGGCTGAGAGAAAGACGGAGAAAAGAGGTAGAGAACCCACCCAAGGGTCACATGCCTATGATCCCGAAAAGTACAAGTGTAGTTCTGCTATCAGAAATTCTGGTAAATATCAGTGTTAAGTTTTTGACACTCCGACACTGATTGGATTTTGATACTTTTCGATATATTTATCAACACTTTTTTTAATGTTTGTTTGTTACACATATAATTTTGATTTTGAAAGTACAATATATTTATTCTGATACTTCCAGTATATTTATCAACACTTCTTTTGTTTACTTAATACATATATAGTTTATTGTTATGTACTACTGTGCTATATAACTTTATCTTCTTTACTATATATTCACAAAGTCTACTGCATTTTTTAAAGTGTTACCATATTTCAAAACTTCTGTTCCACATGACGTTTACCATAGAAGTTTTGCTGTACATTATGATTCCTTCTTATTAATAGTACCAGGTTTCTTCCAAGTTATGGTTTTATGTGACTGTCCAACTCCATAACAGTGTATTGCTAAGTTCTGATAATAAACAAATCATTTTTTTGGAATCTTATTCCTATAATTTTCAGTTTATCCAGTTAATTTTTTTAAAGAATTGCAGCTTGTTAAGTAGAATCTAAGTTTTATTAATTGTATGTTAACCCTCTCTGACAGCCTGCCAAGAGTTTTGTATATTTTATTTTGTCAAACTAACCAATAATAATGATAAGAATTATTATAGTGCTTACTTCATTGTATCTTGAGTGGCATAGTGTAGGCAGTACAGGGGAAACTTTTCTTATCTCATTTTGCCTAATGGTTCAAGTCTTTGTAGTATTTTCTTATCCATTTTTTTCTACCTATTCAAGAACAAATCCTTTCGACCTGCCGTTAAATGTAGAAGTGGGACTGTATGGTCTGGTTAGATAATGAAAAAGTAATTCATTAGAATTATATATGAGTCAAGCAAGTCTGCCGTAGCAAATTGAAAAGAAGTGTAAGGGTTGACAGTTTTTAGGCTGTTTTTAGTTCACGCTAGAGGATGTTATCTGTTAAGTGTCATCATAGCACTGCACTTTTCAATCTTGTCATTTGATTGTGTCTTTTGTATCTACCATATTTGTATATCATATGTTTTTAGTCAGTTTGGTCACCTGCTGTTGCTTAGCCTTTTCTAGAAAGAGACCACTTAAGGGTTTACCTCCCATAGTGTACTGTGCAGCACATTATTTGCTAGTTTAACCAGACAGGAAATAACAAGTTTCCCAGAGGTCATATGCAGTTAAGTTTTGGTGTTCAATTCCATCACATTGTTTTGATATCTTACTCTTTCAACATTTCTGAAGGTGGTCATCGAAGATCAAGTAACAGTAGCAGTGGCAGTAGCACATCTGACCTGACCAAAACCCAGGCAGCCATCACGTTGCAGAAACATTGGCGAGGGTACCAAGCACGAAACAATGATCCAAAAACGGCAAAGATCAGAGATGACATAAGACACTCTAGAGCAGAGCAACATATAAAGTGAGTATTTATGATTTTCCAATTTCTGCATTTCTGTTATTATTATTATTATTATTATTATTATTATTATTATTATTATTATTATTATTATTATTCAGAAGATGAAACCTATTCATATGGAACAAGCCCACAGGGGCCATTGACTTGAAATTCAAGCTTCCAAAGAATATGTTGTTCATTAGGAAGAAGTAAGAGGAGGTAAAGGGAAATACAGAAAGAAGAGATCTCACTGATTAAAAAAATAGATAGAAGTGTATTAAAATGCAAGGGGAATAGTATTAGGGTAGTAATGCATTGCATCTTCACATGAACTTTTGAAGTTACATAGTAGAGAAAACTCTTGAGCTGCATAATTACTCCGGTAAGTATATAAAAATCTTCCAAATAAGGAGCATGTGATTTTGTTCCTATATACAGTACAGTGTTATGAGGACATTGCATTTCTTACCAGACATCTAACGGAAAAACTACGGACGACCGAAGAAGCTTTGGAGAGAGAGAGGCGGCTGCGTCACATGCAGTTAGATGCTATAAGAACGTTGTGGCGAGAAATTCAGAAACTTCAAGCTACAAAACGAGAAGATGTAACTCCTTCTACACCTATGACTCCACTCACGCCACTAACACCTTTAGATGCTACCAAGGAGAATAATGGAACTGTTAGTGTAAAGAAATATTCTGAAGAAAGTGTAAAGCAACTCACAGAATTCTGTACATCACTCCAGGGACAGGTATGTATATCTGTATTAGATCTGTAAACCCTTGAGTTGCTGTGTAATAAGGGACTTTAATCAATTCAGTTAGTGATTGAGGTGGGGGTATATCTCCATGGGGCCAGCCTTCACATGCTAAGAATGACAGATGTTTTATTTCATGAATCCTTGGTTGTCTGCCTCTCTTGGTACTGAAGTAACTGTTTCTAGTAAATTGGTGACTTGCATCCTATGAATTTTATTTTGTCAATGTTTATACTTCATTATTTTACTTTTCCACAGGTTGGGCAGCTACAAGAGTCCTTGTCTTTGGTAACACAGGTAATGAATGCATTCTGCAATCTTCCAGGATCACAGTCTCTC
This sequence comes from Macrobrachium rosenbergii, assembly GCF_040412425.1. NCBI lineage: Eukaryota > Metazoa > Arthropoda > Malacostraca > Decapoda > Palaemonidae > Macrobrachium > Macrobrachium rosenbergii. Next base: position 16,708,620 of record NC_089781.1, read on the forward strand.
TTAACTATGTCTCAATCCAGTGGATCCGGACAAGAAAGATCTCCTGGAGGTGCTGATTCTCCCAATTCTCAAGGTGCTGGTGTTGTGCCAGTTCCCTTGAGTGAGTCTGTTTCTTCACTCACTCATTCAATTCGTGCGCTTACTACCTCAATTGTCAAGTCACCGTCATGTCGAGCTGAAAGAAGAGACTCTGACGGAGATGATTCTAGGAATGACCCTAGTAGTCGGGATGCCAATAATGGCAGTGGAGATTGTGTAGCTAGTAATTGTGGAGATGATCATTGTAGTGATGGTTCTGATGGAACTCCAGTTGCTTGCCTGAAGCAGTCTGAGCATTTGGAACAGCTAACCACAGAACTGGCTTCCATGGCTTCAGTGGCATCAGCAGACTTGAATTCCACTGCCTTAGATGCATCTACATTGTCTGTTGACTCTGCTGAAGGAGGAGAAGCCGATGCAACAGGTCGTGATGAAGGAGAGTTGTCAGAGTCTAGTCAGTCCTCTTTATCGGGGAGTTTATCTGGTAGTCATTCTGGCAGCCAGTCTGGAGGCAGTAGGCAGGCAGCAGCACCACAAGGCCCACCCCGACCCTCTTCCTTACCAGTACCAAGGCCACATACCCCAAGATCTACCACTTCTTGACCCTCTGGTCCCCCTTCTGCATTTTCATTGTATTCTGCCCTTTGCCCCACTATTCAGCCTGCTCCCCGCGCCATCCAGCACTATGCTACTGCTCTCTTATCCTCTGTGCTCACTGATCTCACAATGCCTGCCGGTCAAAAACTGTTATAAAGAAAAATGACCATCGTAGGATATTCATCAGTAAAGATGTCGGATGATCTCACATGAATCCCAAGTTGTATCGCTGTATTGTTAATTTTACCAAAGAATTGGTAAAGAAAGAGATATTTTTTTTAATGTTAATGCCAAATATTCTCTAGTCGAATTTAGGTGTACTGTCAGATCTTATGCGGAAATTATAGTTTATTAGGCTGTTTATAGGCATAAAAGAAAAATGCAGGAAGGGTTCTCATTAAGTGTTCGCTGACATTAGACGAGGATTATGTTTAGTACTTGTGCTTTGACTGATAGATGGAAGTCTTTGTTACGTGTTGGTTAAAGCTCGTTTTTCGTTTCTCTCGTGAAGGAAGTAATCATTATTATTTTTAGGTTAGTTCAACTTGGTGCCATTAATTTCATCTCAATTTATCAGACACTCCATTATACCAAGGTCTGTCTCCATTAACTACAGCATATATCTCTTTTAGCTAAGTAACTTGAGACTAGTACGCTTTTTCTTCGTATGTATGCTGAATGGAAGAGGAGAAGCCTACTGTCTAAATTTGTTTTCACTCATTTTTTTCTTGTCTGGTAATAAGCTTTGACTCGTATCCATTTTCCACTATTATTCAAGCTAGTTACCTGATCTCCATTGGAATTCAAAGGAGCTTAGTCTGGCCTTACATGCATTATTGCAGCTGTTGATATTTTTATTATTCTCATCCCTCAACTATTTGCAGACATGAAGACTTACAAGCTATTACATAAACGTCTTCTCTCAAAGATTTATGCACAAAAGTTTTGACGTAAGACATTTTGGTCGTATCCAGTGAAGGAATGTCAAAGTACTGAAGTCGTTTATTCAGCATTTGCTTGTGATGATGAATTGGTTGTATTGTACAATGCTTTTTTCTTGTCTCTTACCACAGTCAATTGTGTATAGAATTTCACATTCAATTCAAGATAACTGTGGTTGTTTAGGTTGTATACTTAATGCATATATATAATATATATACATACATAGATATTCATGGTCAAACAGTCTGTTTCAATCTTTTCAAACTCCAAGTTACCATTGTCATCAACAGAGGGATAATTATACTAACACAAACTGGTATGCATTGACTCCGTACAAGGTGCATCTACCAATCACAGTTGTTGCTCCACTGTCCCCCTTCCTAACCCCCTATGATGTCAAGCAAGCTGCCTTACTTTTGGATAATAGAGGAAGAATTCTTCCTAGTTTTATGTGATCTTTTATATTGCAATATTTGTACTAACATTTCAATAATCGTCACTGCTTGTAGAAATATTCAGAGTTGCCACAAGTCTGAAAAGATGTGTAATCTCAGTCAGTTTTCATTTCAGCTTTGATATTTGCTGCAATGCTGCAGAAAGTAACTATTTGCCAAATAAAAAACTCAATATTTATTGTCACAAGTTGTGATCGACAATACAGTAACCTTTTTTTTTATGTGCATTGTTTTGTATAAGCTAAGAATGAAGAAGAAAATGTTCTGCTGGTCTCAATACATTATTATGTTAAGGTTTCTGGACTCTTGTACATTGATGTGTAAATACACATGGAAGGTGATGTTTCCCTACATGACACTAGTGTGTTTGTGTGTGAGTTAGTGTGTGTGGTTTTGATGGTATTTGCATATCTTCCATACTCTTCTCTCTATGGTTTGGCTCAGTAAGCCTGACTCCTTTGTAATTGTATATCTTTAAGAGGAAATTGTACAGATCTCCATTGTTTCTTAGTGCATAGACTTTCACCACTATTTTCTAATTCCTCATTGATTTTCTTTTCTGTATTAGCTACGTAAGCACCAGACTTTTGGCATTTTGTCATTTTTGAATTGATATAAGTCCCGTTCACAATACTTGGTGGGAAATTTTCTGAATAGCTCTCAACATCATTGTTTTGGAAGGTAGTTGTGATTCATATCCTAAAAGAGTTTTCAATTTTGTAATTCTGTATTACATATTAAGATTTGCTTTTAAATGTGGTGCATTAGATACTAGAGTAAAATCAATTACAAGTAATAAAGTGATGATGGTTAAATATGCTTGCATCTCTCTCTCTCTCTCTCTCTCTCTCTCTCTCTCTCTCTCTCTCTCTCTCTCTCTCTCTCTCTCTCTCTCTCTCTCTCTCTCTCTCTCTCAATAGGAGTTGTAGTGTATAGACTACTGAAATTAAGTTTTCTCGACTCAGATGCAAAATTTGTTCATTTATAGTATATCAGAGGCAAGCATGTTTCATACTTCATTCAGCTCCTTATCGGAAATCATCAGTTACATTGACTGATTATTGTAAGTAGAGCTTTGTGTGTTTGGGTGGAAATGAAAATGCTCGATTTTACTTTGTCACCTGTGTTTGTGCTCACACCTTCTTATACACAAACACAGAGGGAGAACATCAGCAAACAAAAAAGTGCACCAGTGTAAAAGATCTGTGGAAATACTCCAGTGGCACAAATGCACAATATTTTTATTTATTGTATTAAGATTCATTGGTACATCAGTCCCAACATCTTATTGTTCATACAATGGCAGCACTTGAAAACTATATACAATGTATAGTAAGCTGTTAAAAGTTGCCTCTTGGTTTTTTTGCCCTTATTTATATAAACTTGTACAAGAATAAATAGACAAAGATTTATTAATGTTCCTTCTAATTTTTAACATCAGTATATTGGAAAAATACATTTTTCTTAAAGATTAGGGATGTAGGTATACAGTATACTGTATCTCGTTACGATTTTTAGCCTTTCGTCTTTGTGAATTAAGTGTATGTGAAGTTTTTGCAATGTGATTTGTGATGTATTTTGTAATTCAGTTTGTGTACAAGTCCATTTCAAAACGGAATGGTGTTGATATTTACACGAAATATTTTACTTTTTACATGTGCAGAATATAATTTAGTTTTGCTGAAACAGTATCGGGTACTCTTAAGAAAATAGTTTTCCCTTTTGTTATGAGATAGCATTGTAACATAGATTTGCCCACAGTGTCGCTTGTTATTCGTCTTAAATCGCTCCGTTTTATTTTTATTTTGGAAGTATGAGGGGAAATCCATAGCCTCAATTTGTGGGTGTACAACCCGAGTAAACATTTTTACCTGTAGCTCACACCCTAAAGAATACCCATGTCTTTACAAAAGTTTAGAAATACAACTGGATGTAGGAAATTTGTACACACTTAAGACTTTGCTGCAACTTTTTCATAAAAAGTCAGAAATTTCTGGTACAGTAGTTCCAGTTTGATAGCTTTTATATTTTGTATAATATCAATAACTTTTGGAATTTTGTGTTTGAAAGTTTTTTTTTTTTTGTTAAGTTTGGAAAGATTATCTTGTGTTGTTGAAGTTTGGTTTATGTGATATATCATTTTGTCTTTCGTATGGTTGTGAAGTAAGATATAAATTGTACAAGAAAAACTATTTTGCAGAGGAGTATTTAGGTGTCAATCTCAGGACTTTCTTATCACAAAAAAATTACAAAGATAAGGGAAAAATAAGCATAGGCATAGCCTACACTAAATATTCACACTGTATGCTGTTTGTCATACTACATGCATTACACAACAGCTTTCTGTTCATGTACAATACTGTAATTCTGCTTTTTTTCTATAAAACTGTTTATGTCTGCAATCTTTGGTTTTGACAGATGCTATTGTTTTATAGATTTATTGATGCCGATAATTCCTTAATGCTCAAGAAAGCAAGTTGTTTTAAGGCATGATGGCATGAGTATTGTAGATTCTGTTGAAACAGAAAGGGAATGAAATTCAACTCAAATATTTTCTTTATTTTTGACATGAAAGACATTTAAGTGAATTTGGTCATTTTTGCCCAATTTGTTATTTTAATGCTTTTTTCATATTTTCATGTCATGCTGTTTACGATGGTTTCAGATGCAGTTCTTTGTCATGTACAATCTTATTTTAGCTAATATAAACCTGGACATGATTTTCTTTAATTTTAAAAGGAGGTTGCGACGTGATGGTGAAGTCAAGATGTTAGAAGGAACCGTGATAGGATATAAAATGAAACATAATACAGTTCTTTTTCGTATAATTTGCTTCAGTTTGATAGCATGAGCAATAGTTTCATTGCTTGAATTGTTTAGAAACTTAATTAATGGAAGTGCAGTCTTTTATTTTTTACTTTTTTTTGTACAGTGAAGTCATGAAAATTATTTTAATATAGTTTTATCTGCTGTATCAATTTCATGTTAATTCGAAAACTAATTAGCAAGTATGAGACCAGTATTTAGCACTTGAATAGGTAGGTTTGAAGGCTTTTTTTTTTTTTTTTTTTTTTTTGAAGTTGCTTGTAATTTTTTAAAAGTTGCCTGTATTTTTTTCCTTTTGAAAGTTGCTTGTAGAATGCTCTTATGGATTTTATGCCAGGCATGATGAAAAGCATGAAAATGGTGATAATTGCTCTGCATGGTTGAAAGCAAGTTTTTGCCGAGGTTGTGTGCGTGCGCGTTTAGAGAATTCGTGTAATGTACTTGCGTTACAAATTTTCTTCATTTTTTTTTTAATGTTTGTGTTAAATTTAAGCACTGTAAACAAACTGCCAGTCTAAGGAATATTACAAGGAGACACAAAAAGAAAAAACCTGATTCATTTCTCATTTTGTGTTTTGTACCATTTGCCTTGAGCAAAAATCTGTCACAAAGTGCTTTGTACAGTGCTGCTTGCATTTAATAATAAACTCTGCAATAGAAACTAGTTTCATTTTTCTCAATACATTTACTAGATTGCTCAAACAGTGTCGAAGTTTGCATTTTGAGTTCATTGTATTTTTATGTTTAGGGTGTATGAAATACACTAAAATCAATAACATCACCAACTGATGACATAATAACTCGCCATTAACAGATCAGACCAATTGTTATACCAATATCAAATTGAACAATAAAAGAAAGTTATAAAAGAGGAGATGAAGCGACCCCATGCACCATGCATGCCGTACAACCAAGGATGGAAATTTCAATAGAGAAACTTGCCAATACAACACACTTGAGAAATGAGCAACAAATTTCAATAGTTTTACCGAAGGTAGTCAGAAGAGCGGATTCAAAAACGTCATCAAGTATAGAACAAAAGAGAACAGGCAGAGCGTAACATGAAAGTGGTATCTCTAGACTACATACATCTTGAACAAAATCAGTCTTGTTTAATACGCAAACAACCCAGTTAATTCCTCAATCAACAGCTAACTGCTGAATTAAAAAGGTTACGAAAACAACTTGAGAATGCAGAATAGCATTTAACCCTAGAACACTAAACATTGGTATAGTCTACCCGACGCTGGTGACGTCATTGCTAGTTCACAAAGACCCAGCAGCACCAGACACCCCTCTCATTAAAGCTTCATGACTGTTGAACTGTGGCAAAGGTGGTTCTTCATGTTGCTCGGCTTCTCTGGCGGGGTCTCTAAAACCACGTGTTTGGGTAGGTGTACCCGAGTTTAGTGATTATAAATGTGGGATAATAATGGTATACAATACCCAATTTTCTGTGATTATGTAATGTTTGGGTACAGTTTAACACAGTTTTGTGACTATAGAGAGTAGTGATCACCAAGTTAGTGACAATTTCAGACGGTTAAACCCTACACTACCAAACCACTAAACATGGGTATATTATACCCTTTTATTATTCATTTTTTCTTTAAATCATACCTGTATCATTGATAGTCATAAAGATGACCTAACAAGGTTAATAATTCAAAGGTACTTCAAATTCAATCGGTTTAGTTTATTTTCAAAGTAAATGTGTGTTTCATGTTTTTTTTTCCAAAATCGAGTATAATGTAACCATGTTTGTGGACTAGAAACAGGTATAGATGGTTAGCGTTCTATGGGTTAAGAAAAACAATTTTTTGAGTGTTCAGTCTACCGTCAACAACGAATATAAAGTTTTGGACAAAATCTTCGTAAATCTTAAAACAATGAATTCACATTACATATAATAAATTGTCAGTTGCTACACCTCGAGATGACCAAGACACTTAAACTGGTAGCTTTAATGAAACTAATGAGACACGTCATCTAAAGTTTTGGCCTTCAGAGAGGATAGTACCTATGACCCACCATCAAGTGGGTATTCTCTAGACCTTGGTCCAGCCTACCACTTACGGAGCAGTACAAGGGAACGATAAAAGAAAAAAAACCCATAGAACTGAAGGTTAGAACTAGTTTAAATTGAATATAAAAGTGGCAATGATCAATATTATAAATTGAGAAACTTTGATTTGTAATTTGACCATGCATGGTTTACTGATGGCTGATGGGAAACAGCGACCCCTTATTGAAATAGGCAAAGCTGAAGACAAAGAAGAAGAAGATGGTTTAATTGCCAATAGACCTTAATACCTAAGAAGAAACTTGCACGTAGAACACCTGAAAATGCTTAATTTCAATCGAACAAGGAGATTTCATCATAGATTCACAACAAGCTATCCTAACAAATCATGTTTTTAGCAACCTTCGTGATATTTCATCCCAGACGACAAATAGCGCATGCGCAAAATTGCAAAGAGGATCATTCCTCACGGAAGGTTCTTATGTCATGTGAGTCGCTCCCTCACGAGTGTCACAACATAAACAATCGAAAGTCGATCAGCTGGTTCGGGAACCTCCGCATATTTAACATACACCTCGGGAGACGAATATAATCGAAGGAAGGGTGTTATTATACGACTACAAGATGGGAGACAGCGACAGAGGAGAGTTGGCAGTTTTAGTAAGTTTTTACAGTCGTTTACAGGGTAGATATAGGTTTACTTAGGTCTTGTCCGTAGGCCCTAGGCGGTTAGTGTAAGGGTACCTATCACTGACTTCTGTGCCATAGGTCTGTAAGGCTTTCGTAGGCCTCATAGGCTATTTCTAACATATAGTTCAGACCCCACCGATATTTATAGGTCCTTTGGTGGATTAAAGCAGAAATGCTCAAAATACATGAATGTATCCTAATGTAACCTAGGCCCTGGGAGCTTTTATTCGGTAGAACTAAGCAATAGCTTTGCATTGTTTATTACTTTGGAAATTGCATTGTTTATTACTTTGGAAATTGGGTAGAACTATAGGATAGCTCCGCGTCGCCGACGGCACTATAACTTGACTTTTTCTACAGTTTTTTGGTTGCTAATTATGAATTTACCTTTCATTATTGGTGCTCGAGTCTAATTAACCTGTAATTAACCCCCGAAGTCCATCCAACAAGGGGTTTTCATACGCGATCTTCACAAGACAGAGCACGGGTACGTCTGTTTCGAACGGTTCATATCCCGTCCAGCAAGTGCAATAACTTGTTAACGTTTGAGTACCCCCGGGCCAGTACTAAACATGGCGAAGGGACATTCCATTTGGCCAACAACAAACAGATGCACTGCCAGTACCAGAACCCATAAAAGTGTAGAAAAAACGGTATTATTACAGTTTCGGTCAAATTCGGATATCTGATATTTTTTTACTTGCTATCATATATTTTTGTCATGATTCATACGAAATACTTAACTCGCATCTTCTGCAAATTAAGAGTTACGGAGATATTTGCCGATGAATATTGTGCCTTGTTGTTATCGCAAGGATGCGTTTATGCTGCCATGTCAGTTTTTCTGCCGAGACGTTTTTTGTTTTTTGTCAATGTATTGTGGGTAAAAATGCCTAATCGTCTTTTGTTTTTCGTTATGAATTATAAGTACGGTACAAATGCTGAAACCTGATTGGTTGCTTTGTTTCAAGAATATCCAATTAACTGCGATTTTGGAATAAGCCGGCTTTCTACAAAAGTGCGCTTCAGTTGACTGCCATGGAATCCGTCGTGCACGTCTGCAGTGGGTGTTCTCTGTCTTACTTTGAGGCTATTGGTCGTTTCCATGGACATTACAATGGAACTCCACAGGTTGTGAATACCTTTCTTCGTGAACATTTAGTACTACCATCTATTTAAGGTTAGTGAAGTGGTTAACGAAAAGGGTAACATTGCAGTTTTGGCCGTGAATTTCACGAAACTGTAACTAGGCGTTAGGGGTAAAATTTCGTTCCCTGTAACCCCTGTGGCAAGCGCATGGCGCAATATTACCGCTTGCCAGAACATACGAGCTTGCAACAATCATATAAAATATGCATAAGCAGAGGCGTTGCACCACCCGAAACTGAGAGCGGTACCCATGGCCGCCATGTATCTCAAAATCTAATCATTTGCGGAAGAAATAAAGGTCAGATTCGTTGAAAGTACACTATTTAAGCTAGGGAAAATGTAATTTTATATCGGAAATGTGAATTTGACCGAAACTGTAAATTTACCGAAAAAACCAGTTGAAAAGGTAAAAACAGGCGCGGAGCTAATATTTAGAACTACCGGAAATTGACTTTTCCTATAGTACATTGGTTGCTTATCAAGAATTTACCATTATTTTTTGTCGTTCGACTGTAATTAACCTCAGAAGTTGTATATTGGCCATCCTGGAATGCTATTGTGCACGTGCAGTGTTATAAGCAAGCTTTTGGTAAAATATGCAGTTTCCTTCACATGGGGGTCTCGGGGGCAGGGCCCCCAACTAAGTAACATGGCCTGCTAGGTTAGGTTGGGTAAGGGTACATTGGATTTGTATAGTTTCTTTTATAACAGGTTTCCTTAGCCAATCCTTTCTTGAACATATGGCCCCCTGATGACTTGCGCATGCACGGAACCATTCCAGAACAACAACATGGCAGTCCAGTCTTTCTCCCAACATTTCCAAAACCCTGCGTTCCCAAAGGGTCCCCAACCATGTTGGGTAGATATGAGGTTAATAATAACTGACCAACAATAAAACACCACCTCCTTCATCAGCAACACCAATAGTACATATAGGAAAAATCAATTTCCAAGGTAATAGTCCGTGCAGAGCTGTTGCTTAGAAATGTCATGTTTATGATAGGCTAGTATATACTGTTTTTTTTATATTTTTACAGTCATCCCCAAGGGACTGGTACTAAACACGGCACACATATTTCACATAAACTGGTAGTAACCAAACTGGAGAGGCGCAGTAGTAGTCTTCAGTTTTACCATGCCATAAATATTGAATAAGCACTGGTTTGAATCTTTGCCAAGATAAATATTTGGCAGATCCAAGCCGGCTGTCTGCTGTGAGCTAGACTATGGCAGTTGATGCTTTTCTATAGAACTTTACCTGCTGAACAAGAATTTAAAGTAATATTTTGGCGGCCAGATGCAATTGAGCTGTAATTTACCTTAGAACTGTAGCCGACGGTAAAGGGGACCCATTGGGAATCGGGGTTTTGGGTGGGGTAAAACACTTTTGAGAATAGCTAACGGTAAGGGGGACCTGTTGGGAATTCGGGGTTTTGGGTGGGGTAAATAACTTGGGAAAAGGTTTGGGCACCTTATAGTTGTGTTTCCTGTTACACATGTCATTTGGAACACGAAAAACAAGCGTAAAAAAAAGGATGAATAAGTGGACAGCGGGAGCCATTCCAGAGGCACTTTTCATGCATTACTAGTACTGCATGCGCAGACTTACAGGGGAGTTTTTGGTTCATCCAGTGCCTCCAACTAAGAGATTAGTTGGTGGGTTTTTTGGGGGGTGGCCGTACCCAACCAATCACATTGTAATATTACCCCAACATTACGTTTGACCAGGGTGGAGAATTTGGGGGATACATGCAGTCAGTTACATGTATTCCTTTTTCTCAACTGTTTTGACTGTTTCCTATTCATTGTAGTTTGTGCCTCTAACCTTCTTCTAATACTTTTCCGTTCACAAATATATTTATGTCTCCCCGCAACATGATTTTACCGTAAATAACTTACAAAATTACTTTACATTTGTCGGCAGACAACTGAAGCATGTATATGGGGTAGGAGGAGAAGGGTCTTACAGGACATTTCGCTACCACTTTCAGTGACGTTAACAGAAACCTTTCTTTTTACATTTTTTGTAAGCCCTGTGGCTGGCACGCACAGCAAAACATTACCTCTTGCCAGAACATACGAGCTTGCAAGATTATTTTAAAAAGCGGATAAGGTGCGTAGCGCCGTTCCGCCACTCCCAACACTGGAAGCAGAAATACACTTATACACCCCCCCCTCCATCCTTCCTACCCTGCTCCGCATGGTCCACCAGCAGACCGGCCTCCCACAGTTCACTCACTCATCAACGTAGCACGATGGCTGACTGCAACCCTAGAACCTCTTGCTCCTCCGAGCTGGTTACTAAGGAGAATTTGCCACGTACCTGTGTGAACTGCTACTTGAGCTATAATGATTCCCGGTACAACTGTCGAGATTGACGAAGCGAAGTTTGGCAAGTGAAAGTATAATGTAGGCAGGGTTGTTGGAGGCCAGTGGGTTTTTGGCGGTGTCTGCAGGCAGACCAGAGAGTTTTTCGTGGTGCCCGCTGACAACAGGAGTAGTGCAACTTTGCTTGCCATTATTAAGGAGTATATTGTACCGGGGACCACTGTTGTATCTGATTGCTGGAGAGCTTATGATTGCCTGAAGGACGTAGGCAACATGCACCCCTTTAAGGTAAGGTTCCTAAACTATCCTTTATTATTAGTTAGTTAGTTAGGTCAGCTGTGTTTTGGCGTTACTGAGTTATAGTGCTTTTCATGTAGAAGTGTTATTATTTTTTGGGTAACTGTCATTACCACCATGTCTCTATGTAAGTCCCACATCACTTTACCAACTCGTACCTTCTGTGCAGTACCATAACCCCATCTTCTCCCTGCTGAATATATGGCTCCCTAGTGGTTACGTAACCTAAGATGGCAGCTTTGTTTACCTGTTAAGTTTCTTCGCCCCGGTTGCAAGCAAAGAATAGTGTCCAGGTGAGCTAGACTATGGCAATTGGCATTTTTCTGTGTTGTTTTGCTTGCTTTACATGAGTTTAGGGTAACATTTTGCCGGTCGGCTGCTGCTAAACTGTAATTCACCCTTGAGCTGTATGCGACCCACTGGTACAGATGGGCAGTTTTCAAGGGTCAGTTACATTTTAGTTACAACTGACTGCCAAAATATTATTTTAAATTCTTGTTCAGCAGGTAAAATAGCGTAGGAAAATGTCAATTGCCATAGGCTAGCTCACTGCAGACAGCTGACTTAGAATTACCAAATATTTACTTTAATACCATAACCACTCCCCTGAGCACTGCACTTAATACCAGCCCCGTGGAAATGAGTGTGAAAAAAACAAAAGATAATAGATATCTCATTTGCCGTAAATTTGCCATAGATTTTAGTATGTTTTGGCATTAAGCATAATAAGGAGACTTGAGGACGCAGCATAAAAATTAGTATCTAATTGTGGTATGAAGGTAAATAATACCGTGACTTAACCTTGGGCACTGAAGATGGTTTGGTTATCCTGTGGAAAAATGCATACACATAGATGTATCATATGTTAAAGTAAAGGATTAACCCTTCCCATAATATTTAACAATTGGTACTCAAAGCATATAAGCAAACCTCATCTAACCTAGCCTTACTGTTCCCTGTGTCCTACCTGTTCATGTGGCACTTTATTATTATTATTATTATTATTATTATTATTATTATTATTATTATTATTATTCAGAAGATGAACCCTTTTCATATGGAACAAACCCACAGAGGCCAATGACTTGAAATTCAAGCTTCCAAAGAGTATGGTATTGATTCAAAAGATGTAACTGCAGGTAATGGAAAATAAAGAAGAGATCAGTTATTAGAAAAACAGATAAATTAACACATTAATAAATAAAACTGTAAGTAAAATATTAAAATACAAGTTGAATTGTATTAGGGTAGTGATGCACTGCATCTTCACTTGAACTCCTGAAGTTCCAATTGCACAACATCCTTAGGAAGGTTGTTCCTCAGTCCAATGGTGTGAGGAATAAAGGACCTCTGGAACTTAGAAATTTGACAGCGAGGCACTTTTACTGCATATTGGTGCTGCTGTTCAATGAAGCTGGTTGCACTGGGCAGAAAATGGGGATGGGGGATCAGTTGTGAATGTGAAAGATCTCTGTTTAAATACAACTTATGAAAAAGTGACAAACAAGAGACCATCCGTCGATGGTCCAAGTCATAACTGCTACTATTAGGAAACAGAAACCCACCACCACGAACCACTCTGTCTAAAAGAGATAAATCTCTGTCAGAAGCAGACATCCACATCGGAAACAGTATTCTAGTAAAGCACACATGACCTAAAACAGGTTGCAATGATATCATTACTGTTATAAACATACGAGGCCTTACGAACAATACCCAACTTTCATGTGGTATATGCTGAAACTTTCATTGGATTTTTCTCAGATGTAAGATGTGAGTCAGAAGTTACACCTAGAATAGTTAAAGCTTAAGACTCATTTAGTAGAGTCCCATCTACCTGAAGGGGAGGATGGTGTGGAAAATCTGTACGAGACCTGCTAATCAATAGTGTTTTTGTTTAACTGGAGTTCAGCCTGTTACACTATCAACTACACCAGTCACTGATCCAGTCCATGTCCTGAATGAGGCTGAAGGCAGCTTCATTTCTCATAAGTGGAGACTTTACTACACCCACAAATGTTGCATCACTGGCATACTGAACAATCTTGTTTTCCAGCCCAACAACCATATCACTTGTATATACCAAAAATAACAGTGGACCAAGAACACTGCCCTGTGGAACTCCAAAGACAATCAATAGCAATTCAGCTCACTGCTGCCTACCTGTAAGGAAATCTTGAGGAAATCCTAAAACACATCCACCCATTCCAAGATTCTGAATTTTACTAAATCAAAAGCTGCACAAAAATCTATTTGAATTACTTTGCACTCAAAACCCTTATCAGAGTTCTCTTGCAAATGGCATATCAAGCCTAAATGAGCATCTCATTTCCCTAATTGCTTTCCATATGTATATTAACAATCAGCTAACAATCCTTCAGAATCCTTAAACCTGTACTTATATACTGTAGTGGCTTAAAAATAAGTTTTTTAGCAACTTTGGTGAGCACAGGTAGGATAAAAATTAGCCTCAATTACTGTAGTTTGCAGATATGCCATGTTTTGGGACAGGCACTGTATTACTAAGCTTGTGCTAATCTTCAGAGATACTACATCAACATAAAAATCATTAGAATTGACTGATCTTGAGAGGCAACTCACTAGAAGCTTGCCTCAATAACTGCTCACAACTGACCCACTTATTACCATTGCCTGGATGCTTTTGTGAATCGTTGTTGCCAAAAATTCATCTTCAAGGATAGTTCTTAATTTCTTCAAGTATTTTGCAACTCATGGAGGTTTTTTAGTAAAATATCTCATAGCATAGAACATGACTGATTTTTTGGTTTAACTCAGTAATAAGGACATACAATATTTGAATTACAGTATATCATGTATTAGTGAAGGCAAGGAGTATTTCATGTAAGTAAAACACTCATTGCATGATACTCTTACACATATTAATGTACAATCCATTGTGAGTTCTTAATATCCTTTCCATTATTAATTTTTGGCGTAATATTTCAGCAACAAGAGTTGGATTGGGTTTTAAGTGAGGAAGTTCCACGGGTCTTCACACAAGTTATGCAAGTCCTTAAGGTAAGCTGATTATTAAGAAAGTGTTGAGATTCTAGGCAGAAACTTCTCCTGTACTAGCTTTTGTGTGGCACTGCCTGAGTTCTCCTTAAGCATATATCATTTCTGATATTGTGAATATATCTGAAGGGGAATCCCATACAGTGTACCTCTTAGGGAGCTAGCGCCATCAGTGCAGACCTCACACCATGCACTGTAGGCATTACTTTAGGTTCTTGCAGCATCCCTTCAGCCCCTAGCTACAATGCCTTTCTTTCATTTCATTATACCTCCGTTCATATTTTCTCTCTTCCATCTCACTTTCCACCCTCTTCTAACAATTATTTCATAGTTCAACTGGGACATTTTCCTCTTGTTACACATTGAAAACCCTCTTTTCTCTCAGTTTCCCTTTCAGCACTGAATTACCTAATAGGTCCTGGTGCTTGGCCTGTGGCCTAAATTTTATATTCCAGTTCCAGTTGATTCCTGTACATTATGTCAAATTCAGTGTCTCCAAGGTAGTACTCAGCCATCCAGTATTTTAACTGTTTAATGCGAGTGTAGTTCAGTTTCAAAGCTCTATCAACATTTGGGATGTTCAGTTGCAGTACCTGTACTGTGTTTCAAACTTGTTTTTGGAAAGATTAAATACCTATACTTAGTTTTTATACTCAATAGCCCCTGAGTGTACAACCAAACTGATGCTAACTCCCATCATATAAAGAAATTGAATCTGAATCAATTAGAGGTTTTATCTTGTTCTGACCCTATATAAACATTAAAATCTGGTCTAATAATAGATGAATTATTTAGATGTGCATGTTTTTAAAAAATTATGTGTTTTGTCATTCACAATACTGTACTAAGTATATTGCTCTCTGTATTCCATCAAAGTTGTTTATTTTGTTTGAAGTCAGTGAGCTGGTTTTTGTAGTATATAGTCAGTAAGTTGCTTCCATATTTAGATATGAATGCTATGAGAACCATCTGAATGACTCAAAATATTTTGTCTTTTCTTTTAGGAGTGCTGTACACATTTTCCAGTACCCTTGTGTGGCAATGAAGCAGCCATTAAACATGAAAAATTTATAATGTCTACAGCTGCGCACAGCACACAGGATCAGGTCAAATGTGTTGTAACTATCACAGGAGACACAATTAGTCAGGCTGTAAGTAGTACCAAAGTTCTCATATGAATGTTTAGAATGTAACCCACAAGTTTGTTTTGATACTTTGTAAGATATGCAAAAATACTGTATTTCCTAATACTGTAATGATACAGTATATATTTTCTTGTAACCTTGCATCATTGCTAAAAAAAAGTATGTAGTGCTGTATCTGTTGAAATCTCAGATCACAGATGATTGTTTTCAGGACATAAATATGAAAGTAGCAAAGCATCAGAATCAAGTCCACCGAACAAGTGTTACACCTGAAGCACCTTGGCGAATTCAGCAGATCCAGGATGCTGGAAATTTCTTGCAACTTGCAATCCAGTTTTTGCAAGGACATGGTGCCAATAATTCATTCAGGTAATTATATCTGTTGTATGCAATTAGCCTTAGGCTGTCTATGCTTGTATTTTGGATGTACTATACTGAATACCTTTTACAGAGTACACTTGTTTGTGCTTATTATTAAGGTTTTCTGTCATGGAGTCTTTATTGTTTATTTTTTTAGTTTGGATAACTGCAGTTTTAATTTGGCATTGTATTCATTCAATACGTATTGTCAGTAATAGTGAACTGAACTAAACATGTATTTCTAGTATATGGTTGGTTAGCCTTGTGTGTGGGAAAGAAATTAGGTCCAGATTCCCATCAATACAAATATACTGTGCAGAGTGTTAATATCTGACTAATGTGCAATAATTTACTGTATTTTGAAAGAACTGGATGTGGTATGCTGTACCATTAAGAATTCCATGTTTGTACTGCACTTTATTATTCAGTAAGAAGACCATGAATTTATTCAAAGTAAAATACATTATGTTTATTTTACTTTTTCAAGACTGTACAGTACTCTTGATTTTCCTAATAAAAGAGGGAATGGAAATGTCCAAATATCGATTAAAAGGGCATGATACCATAAAAAAAAGTTTTATGGTATCAAATTGCTTTCGGTAATGTGTGATATACAAGTTACTGACTATATATACCAATATTATGAATGAATATACTAACAAAACACCCCCCATAGGTGGATAGCACCGTTGGTGCACTTCGTGTGCTGCACTGTAGGCATTACTTATGGCTCTTTGCAGTGTCCCTTCGGCTCCTAGCTGCAACCCCTTTCGTTCCTTGTACTGTGCCTCCATTTGTATTCTCTCTCTTCCATCTTGCTGTCCACCTTCTCCTAACAAATGTTTCATAATGCTTTTTCTGTTGTTACACCTTTCAAACCTTTCTACAGTACTTTCATTCCCCTTTCAGGGCTGAATGACCTCATAGGTCCCAGTGCTTGGCCTTTGGCCTAAATTCTATATTCCATTCCATTCTGTACTAACAAAACAGTTTTTCAAGTTGAAGACAGAGACTTCTGACCCTAGCAATGACTTATCATACAAACAGTGGACCCTCACCTATTCACTGTTCCGGATTCTCGGATTTTTCTGTGCAACATATATGCACATTATTCATGGAAAGTTCACCTATTCGTGATATTTTTCATAGAGAATTATCCGCTAATTACTGTATTTTCACACCATTTTCGTAACTAAATGCATTTTTTGTGATAAAGCTATTAAAATACTTGTGTATAAGTGTTTTTAGAAGTTGTTTTTGGTGTTTGAACTATCAAAATAGACAGTTATAAGCATTTTTAGAGGGGTGTCAAGTATTTGCGGATTTTAGCTATTCGTGGGGATTTGTGGTACGCATCCCCTGCGAATACCAGGGGTCGACTGTGTTCACATATGGTATTTGTGTTGACTATGGAATGCACTAATAGTACAGACCAGTCTAACACATTGTTGCATGCAAGAGAATTGTTGGTTAATGTACACAGCTTGGTCAAATTACCTGCTAATTTATGTGATAAAATAATCATGATAATGTTGCTGGCTAATCGATCTTAATGATGATTCTGCAAAATGTTACAGGAAAATTAAAAAATACATCTGCTTATTGTGGATACCATATTGCAATATTTGGAAGATGAAAGTATTTTACTTTTTTTTTTTTTAACAGGACCAGTAGTGAAGTTTTGAATGTGTTAGGACAGTTGATCAAACTTCTACAGAAGGGCCGCAGTAGCCTTCTTATTCCAAGAAAGAAGACCATTGATGAATTAATGAGTAGTAGAAATATGGTGAGTTCTGTGTGTGATTTTTTGTATGGCTGGTTAAGAGCTGTAAGTTGATGACAAATGTAAGTTGTCCAAGTGATATTGTCTTAAGACGGTGGCATGCACTATACAGCATTATATTATGGGTTATATTTTTGTCTTAATTTCTAGTTAGTTTAAAGATGGAACTTTCTTTCCAAAGTCTGCAATATACAGAAGTATTTGACTATTTTTCAGCCACTTCTTTGAGAAGAGAATTTACTTCAGAGATTTTTGTAAAGTGCTCTTAACAAATAGTTCCTACAATATTTTTTCAGTAACATTTCACCAACCCTTTCCTCTCAGGGAAACAATAATTATAGTGAAAATAAGAGTTAAAAATACTCAAAGTAGCATGAGTCTTGAAATGGAGAAACATATTCAGTCTTGAAAAGAGGAATGAACATATTCCCGAAAGCTCTCTGTAGAGATTTGTTTTTAAATATATGTACCCATACATAACTGGATTTGTTTCTTCATTAATAAGAGTACTGTAATGGAAATTTACTAATCTGACAGAAATTTTATGGAATATGTTTAAAGTTACGATCGTCTCAACTCGCAAGGTTATCATCAGAATGGGCATTGTTTCAGAAATCACTGACTCCTCCTCTTCCCGGTGACTTAGCTGTAAGTTTCTACCTGCAAGCACACAAACTGGTTTTAGCAGTTTATCATCTCTCCAATGCTGCTGGTACTATGAAGTTTGAGAGTGTGCAGGCAGAGTGTGCAGTACCATGGTTAAGCCCAGTTCTTGTGTGTTTAACCACTGCTCTTCATTTAGCACATCAGCTAAGAGATAAGGTAAGTACTGCATGTTGCAACAAGTTTCTGAGTTCATAAAAAATTACAAACTATTGCTTCACTAATTGCCATTTTTTGGCATGATCAGCAAGAAGACAAATCTTAGATTTAAACGATCTTGCTTGTGGTGTAAGTTAGCAACAAGGCTGGTGGATAAGAAGATATCAATTGGGAAGCTCCCTCTCATGTCCATCATCTTGGTTACTGTTAATCTGGTCTCTTGCAGGTTTGGAGCTATCACATTTTTCTGTTGTTTTCCTTTCAAGTTTGGTGGTGAGTGTGTGAATTGACATTTGATAATTTCTTTTAGTTATTCTATATTTGTGTAGCTGTGATCACAGTGATTTATGATTTTTTTTTGTTTTCTATGTTAACAGTTTCATGACAACTTACTAGAAAACAAAGAATTCACCGAGTGATTTACTTGTCTATTTTTCCTTTGTATTTTTGCCAGTAAGATACTGAATAAGTTAGTATGTAGCAAATATGTACAGCCAAGTTGGTTTTAAATATGAGATTTTTCAGGGTACAGTGCTAACTGGCAGACATTAAACATTTATTATAGGAACAATGTTGACTCTCTTTCTGTATATACCATCTGCTAAAATCAGGAATGCCTTACATTTAATACTTGTGCTAATGAGAGTTCTCTCAGGGGGATCAGTCATCATGATATGAGAGCTGGAGAATTTTTCCAACAGGGTAGTGAAGGGAAAGGAGTCAGTTAGCAGGAACCAGATATACAGTGAACCCCCCATATTCGCGGGGGATGCGTCACACCCCCCCCCCGCAAATAGCTAAAATCCGCGAATACTTAAAACCCCTCTAAAAACACTTAGAACTGCCCATTTTGATAGTTTAAACACAGAAAAACCCTGTAAAAATGCATATACCTGAGTATTTTAATAGTTTTATCACAAAAAGTGCATTTATTAATGAAAATTATATGAAAATACAGTAATTAGTGAATAATTCTCAGTGAAAAATACCGCGAATGGGCGAATTTTCTGCGAATAATGGCTAGATATGTTCCACAGAGAAACCCGCGAATGCGTGAGCCCGTGAATCATGAGAATGCAAATACAGGGGTTTACTGTAATAGTCTTTGAAACAGTGAGAAATATGTTGTTCAATTATCAAATAGCAGTTTTCTCATTTGGCTCTACCTCATCAAAGATCCTGCTACCTGGGCTCTGCAGATGGAAGGAATCACTTGACTCTTCCATCTTTATGAACGCCAGTGAGGTTTTGAAGATGATCTTGTCTTTGTTCCCATCCTCAACTATTTCCGCTGTACATGCTTCAGTTCCGCTTTCACCATTTCTATTTTAGCAGCCAGTGACACCATTTTACATATTTCCATTGCTGTTCTTGCGTCATTTATGCCTTCGTCTTCTGCAAATGTTGGTATCTTTACTGCTGCAGGTAAGAACCTGTCCATTTTAGTCTCTGTGTAATGATATTTGACTGTCAAGATTGAGGCCCCCCTTTAACTTTGCTACCATCCTTATTTTTTTATTCCCATTCCAAGAAAAAAGTCCAAGAGAGGAAAAAGCTATTGAGAGGAGAACTGAGAGAAGTGTCAAGAGTAATGTGCCAAGAGTTCTGAGAATTTCTATTAGAACACTAAAAGCCTTCCTTCATTATGAATGTTTTTATATCAGATTTGTTCTATATGAGGTAAGAGATGAACCAATCATTCCACTCTCATGTCTGGTACATTTTCTGCCAGAATGAATTCCCATCAAGTCTAAACCTTTTCAAGATAAATCTTTTCTGTTATGTAGTCTGACTGAGGCTTCAGGGTGACTGATCATTGGGATGGGCAATGAGATGTATTAATAATGCATAGATCAACAGAAAAAGATGAGGACAAATACTCAATATCAAGGATTTTTTTGTATTCGCATTTTCCTTGCCCATCTCCGTTGGAAGGTAGTGCCATCAGTGCACTTACGCGCTGCACTGTAGGCATAACTTCATTACTTCATGTCCTTTGTAGCGTCCCATCGCCCCCTAGCTGCAACCCCTCCATTCCTTTTACTGTACTCCAGTTCATATCTTTCTTTGTCTTACTTTCCACCCTCCTAACAATTATTTCATATTGCAACTGTGGGATCGTCCTCCTGTTACCTTTAAAACCTTCTTTACTTTCAATTTCCCTTTCAGCACTGGATGACCTCAAAGGTCCCAGCGCTTGGCCTTTGGCCCAAAGTTTTACTTGCCAATTTCCTTGTCCCGGTCTTGAGAGCGGCATTTCAAGTTATTGTGCCATCTATTGATAGGTAATTGTTCCATAATTACTAATTTTACTTCTTATTGGTTTCATTCAGTCTGCAATTAAGAGGTTAAAATACATTATATGCAGAACATTAGTTTGAATGCTATGTGGTGATTTTTGGAAATTTTTATTTAGTATTTTGTTAGGTAGGTTATTTCCTTGATGTATATTACTCTATTATTTTATGTCCGAGATAATTTTAGGATTTTTTCTTTTCAGATTGCTGTGTTCTCCCAATATAAAGACTTCACTCCAGATTCTTGCAGTGTTTCAACAATATCATTTGAACCTTGATTTGTTATTGTTAATCATGGTTACCAAGTAGAGAGTTAGTCACTGAAATATCATTGCGTTTATGAGAAGGCCTCGTGTAATGAAGAGAAGCCTAGTGACAATATACTTGCCTCAGATTATCGGTGTCAGATTTTTAAGCTGATTAAGTCAGCTTACAGTGCAGATATGAATTTACCAGGGTTGATATTTGTTACTTATCCACACGAGAGTTACCGTAAGTCACATTAGTAGCTGCTTGTCTTTTTATGATCATTCTCTTTTGTCATTCATACCTTCAGGAGGGTAAGTACTTATACCTTCAGGAGGGTAAGTACTTTTTGCTGCTACTTGAAAAGGTACCATATGTTGTTCTAATTGATCATTGGGAAGTAGCTTACTTTAATGTCACTCATTTATGTTGAAATACATTCCACAGCTCAAGTTATTTCCAGCTCTAGTAATACTCTTAAAGAAGTTGTAAATTTCATTCAATAAGGTCACAGTTTAAAGAGGCATGTTGCTGTACAGAGAAAAGTTATATATGTTTGCCTGTTTTACTGTTAATTCCATAAATTGTATATACTGTACTACTAAAATAGAGTTAAGCTTGATATTTTAGCAACCTTCATGAATCACAGGTAGTGAAATTTTTATATACCAAACACAGCATCATACATCTATTTGCTGAAGAGTGGATATTATTGGTGCAGTTTAGCCACTGCAGCTGACTAGAGTAACAGTTTTTCTTTTCTTGGAAAGTGTTAAAATTCATTAAACTTTATTCAGTGATTTCTCTGAGAGATATATTAAAATAGGAGCTAATACATTTAAATTTGTATTGTACATCTTTATGATTATGTGTTTGAAGATATTGAAACCATATGTAAATATTTCTGAGGGATGTTAATGATGAATGAGTGGAGTTTGCTAGTTTTCATTATTGAGAATGAAAACAAGTTGTTTCTCAAATAAAATTACCAAAGTCCAGAGGATCAGATTGGGATTCACTTACTTTAGTAGTCCAAGTAGCTGCATGTAGGGTCTGTTGTGAACTGTCACTGACTTGTCATTCTTTGTCGTTCTTGTAAGTTTCAAAGGTCAAGAGTGTTTTATTTTTTTTTGGCATTTCCATTGTTTAAACAAAGTTAATGTTTGTGATATTTTTTGGTTGGCATTTCCATTGTTTAAACAGTTGTGTTTGTGATGTCTTTTGTTTGGCATTTCCATTATTGAAAGAGTTTTGTTGGAAAGTTGATTCAGTATCACAAAATATAACTTGCAGACTGGTAATAGTGATCATTTAAAACCTGCACAATGTGGATATGTTTATGCTTAGTATATTGTTTGTCTATTTGGTCACAGCATTGGTATGAAATTTACAATTGTGTTGCCTGTGTGTTATTGTTAATGATTGCTTTTCATATTACCAGGACTTTCTGGTGTTATTAATGTCCTCCTGTGTCTGTTGCAGAATGGTCAAAATTATAAAATTTCATGAACTCTTTTGGTGAGGTCTGCATTGTACCAATCATCATTCTGTCATTTTAATGATGGGGATTTGACTCCAGGTCCTATGTTAGAAAGCTTTGCCCATCATGATGCATGTGATGTAGTTGGTGCCCATTGAATTGTGACTGTTATGATGACACAGTGATGAAAACATCATTACTGTTACTCTATTGGTTTTATATTGTCGGGAAAATGTCAGTCATAGACTTCTACTTGTTCATAATCATGGATCCAATGGCCATTTATTCAATATTTAGTGAAGAATATCAGTTCATTTACAGGCTTGAGTGTATATATGGTGTGCCAAAAGTGAGTTTCTTCTATTGCAGATATTTTATTTTAGGAGCAAATGTACTGAATGCTGCTTATGGAGTAATAATTCTAAGCTTATTCATATAGATTATTATCGTACGTGATTTCTTTTAACAGTGCATAAGCAAGAAATAGAGTGTACAGATACTTTCTTATACCAGAAATAATGATAGTGAGCTACTCATTTTTTAAAGTTATGTATAATAATGTGATTGAAAATCTAATATGATTCTGTTCTATTCAGGTTTTCAAGTGGATCAAGATTCTGTTCTATTCAGGTTTTCCAATGGTTCTTGGTAGTGTGTCATTTGTTGCTTTTAAATTTCTGAAACTCATTTTTCCTTTTACTGTGTTTACTAAGGAGCCATGTCTTGGCTATCCAATAATTATGCTTTTTCATTGTCAACTGTTTCTACTAAGGGCCATCAAGTAAAGAATTTCATCTAGAACTTGAATTCATCTTTCACTATGCATGTCCCTTCAGTTATTTGAATCATGCTATACTGTACAGAATTCCAGTTATTTCTGGCATGTTTCCATGCCAATGACAGCAGGAAGGATCCGTAACTATTCAAGTTTGTTAATTGTTATTTGACTCTTCTTTTTTATTCTCGTTGTTTCGGAAGGAGCGTCAAGACCTGCCATTGGCATGAGAGCCAGTCTTCAGTATGACCGTCTTCAGTTGAGCTAGTCTTCAACAAGTCTGACATATATTTACAGCTCTGCTAATATTACTTTGAGTCAAGGTTCCCTCACGAGGCAATTGTACTTATCCCTGTGGCTCCATATTTTGGATGGCATTTTTAGTGGCCACCTGGATGTTCTCTTGCCCCCATGGTTTATTGTTCATCATGGCCTAGGACTTCACCTCACCTTACTGGACGGTTCCATCGGGACATACAATGTTCAACGAAGCATCAGCTTAGCTTCCGCCACTTCTTACTCGGAGTGGCTACGGTAAGTACCAGGTATTTTTAGGGCATATACTCAATGGTAATCATAGTAATCTCTTTGAGCCTTTGTTGTTGCTCTTTAACCAGCTGCAGGACGAAAGGTCATTAATTTGGATTATATTTGTGTTTATTACATTTTTGTATAGTGAAGGATTTTTCTTATCCTTATATTGGGTTTGAAGCTCTGCTGAAGGTTTCATTCTTTATTGTATTGTACACAAGTGGTAAGCGAAGATTTTGCTTCATTATGGTGGTAAAACTAGTTAATATACACAAATGAAGAATATTATCATATTATAAATGGTAACTTAAATTGGTTATCATTTCTGGAAAGGGTTATCCAGCATTGATAATATGGTTATCTGGCTAAGTGTTTCTTGTTCTTGAGCTAGTTACAATTGAGGTAACACATTTACTTGCTCCCATATGTAATTGCTTCTTGTAAAATAATCTTCTTATATTTCTATTAATATTAAAATTCCAAGGCTCTATCATTTAAGTATACTTTCCATTTTTCCAATATAGGTATAGAGGAGAAGAAGAGCAGCCCTGTGTAATGCACTTAAAATACTTGCAAATTATTAAATTGTAGTAAAGCTACTATACTTTTTCCAAGTGTGTAAATTAACTTCAGTAGCCTTAGAACTATCTATAACAAGGTGATCACACAGTTTTCAGCTTAAGGTGTTTGGTGCCACAATCTGAAAACTGTACTATAATCACCTTGTTACAGACAGCTCAAAGGCTAATGAAAGGAAATTAATTTATAAACCTGGAAAAATTATAGTATATTACATAATAATTTGCAAGTATTAAGTGCATTACACAGGACTCCACCTCTTCAATGATCAGCTTCTCCTTCATACCTTATTGGAAAAAGGGAAAATATACATAAATGCTAAAGCCTTGGAGTTTTAATATTAATTGAAATATAAGAAGAATATTACAAGCAGCAATTACATATAGGAGCAAGAAAATGTGTTACCGTGTTACCTCAACTGTAACTAGCTCAAGGACAATAAAAACTTCTCCAGATGACCATATTATCAATAGTGGATAACCCTATCCTAAAATGATGTAACACTCATTTCAGATACCATTTATAGAAAGATAATATTCTTCAGTTGTGTATATTAACTGGTTTTTACGACAATAATGAAACGACATCTTCGCTTGCCACTTGTGTACAATACAAAAGAATGAAACCTTCAGCAGAGCTTCAAACCCACTGTACGGATAAGAAAAATCCTTCACTATACAAAAATGTAACAAACACAAATATAATTGAACTTAACCAAGTGCAGGCAGGAAGGTCATTAAAAAGCAAAAACAAAGGCCATAAGAGATTACCAAGACTACCGTTCAGCATATGCCCTAAAAATACTTGGTACTCACAGTAGTCCTTCCGAGCAAGAAGTGGCTGAAGTTGATGCTTTGTAGAATGTTGTGTGTCCCAATGGAATCATCCACTTAACTGAGGTGAAACCCGAGACTGTGGTGAGCAGTAAATCACGGGGGCCAGAGAACATCCAGGTGGCCACAAAAAATGCCATCCAATATATAGTCACAAATGCCTGGTGAGAGTCCCTTGACTCAAAGTAATGTTAGCAGAGCCATAAATATATATCAGACACTTGTCAAAGACTCGCTCGTCTGAGGACTGGCTGATACTGAAGACTGGCTCACACTGAAGACTGGTTTACACTGAAGATTGGCTCACACTGAAGACTGGCTGCAACAGAAGTCTGGCTCTAACAGAAGTCTGGCTCTCCTACCATCAGCAGGTCACAGTGCTCCCTGGGAAACGAGAATACAAAAAGAGGAGTCAAATAATTGCCAATTATCATTATGGCTGCAGGAAGGACAGTTGGCCGTACCAAGTATTTGTCATATTCAAGTCTGTGATAAGTTGTCACTGAGGCATCAGACCTTGCGGGTAAAGCAGCAAAGATTTGAAGTAGATACTGGAGAGAAATATAATTTTGCTCAGGCAATCACAAAACCAAATATGAAGTGGCTGCTGGTGACAGTCCCGGCCTCAACAAGAAGCTACGATGAGTCTCTAAAAAGGAATTAAGTCTGTTGGGTTAGTTTTCAGTGTAGGCTATTAATATGTTGAGGAAAATCATGTACTGTACTATACAAATATCAATTTTATTAATACTTTATCACTTTGAAGTACAGTGTCTAGAATTTATGGAAGCATGATGTACATAATAAAAATATGCTACTTATAAAAATAAAAAAAATCTCACTCTTGTCACAACTAAAACATTTACAAGTTTTCTTATTAATTTACATGTTTTGGAAACTATAACTGGATGTTAACTGTATTTACCCTACATCTCGTACGTGAGATTTCTTCACGGCTCTGTGAGGTATATGAAATAACATTCAAACACAAGAAACAGAAAAGGGGAGATCGAGCATCAAAAGCGTACTTTCAATTACTTTGGCTATCGTACAGTAATACAAGTTTAGCTAAGTGGCATTAAAACCTTCCCCCTGTCAAAAATACTTGTGGTTGCTTTCAGCTTTAGCTGTAGTTCAGGCATAACTTAGTTCTGACTTCTGTGAAGCATTTTAACATCTAGGCTATCAAACATTTTACTGTCCAGCTTAACACCAAACTATGATCACAAAACTAAATGAACCTGATCTCTTCACACAATCTTTATAACTGGAATGCAAAATCTACTCTCTGATCACTATGATTATCAAGGCTCCTTTAATCCACTGCATAACACTACAGACACTGCCCTACATAAGAAAAAACTTCAAAAATAGGAACAGTTTTGTACTTCTGAACTTTCTCAAATTTAATAAAATCATCCTTCAAGATTTTAAAAAATTACAGAATTTAAAATTATTCCAATATCAAAAATGTATATCCGCACCAAACTTGTAAAATTAATTATCATAAATCTTTTCATGTCAGCTTTTCCCTGAATGGGGTTAGAAATGAAGAAATTAGAAATCACAGTAAAAAGAAATTGCAACAACCAAACGTTAAAAAAAAAATAAAAAGAAATTGCTTTGCAATCCAATAAACAGAAATAAAATATATTTACAGAAAGACATGTACTAATATTTTTAACACTTGTGTCCTTCTCCTGCTGACATCTAGAACTGATTTTTATATTTTTATATTAATATAATTTAAAGTAAACAATTAACATTTAGGAAAATTCCTATGTAGGTCTTTCGATACCAAAACACTAAGGCTTAATACAATCCTGCTCACTTCTCATTCAGTTCAAAAAGCCTATGACATCTTTCTTGGTTTCAAAGAAAATTTTAAAACTCCTGTACAAACCCTCCCTACTAATATAACATTATGGGTGAGTAATCATTTTGATTACTAGTCAACTTTGGTACTATGCAGAACCAGTATGTTCCAACTAGTAGCCCTAAATAACAAAGTTTTACCTTTGCAAAACTTCATGCTACTTATTCAAAATATCATGACCCTAATCTTCAGTGGCAGTAAAAATTTATGCTTTAATATCAATAACAAATTTGAAAAACAGAATACCCTACTATTGACCCAAGTCTTTTTAAATTTCTTTAAATCAACAAAATAAAATGAAACGGCTTACTTGAGAAAACCATACAGCAATTATGCAGATTCAAGAGTTAAGCATCTGAACAGGCTTCATTCTGCAGTGGAATACGTACTTACTGCAATTAACACTCCTCAAAAAAAAAAAAAAAAAAAAAAAACAAAGTTGCTACTGTATCACAAGCAACTACAGAAATCATAAGAACACTTTCATCTAAACTTTTACATCTAAATAACCGAGATCTTTTGCAGTATTGTACATGCAAGTACTATGATGATGAATCTGATAACAATTAACATTCCTATTGTGCATAACATGTAAAGATATTAAAGTTAATTATTATGCATGGTGAACAGTGGTCATTGAGATTTTAAAAATAAACACACACAATTCTTGACAAGGCATCTAAGTATATAATAGGCTTTCCTTCAAAATCTGTCAAATGGTAAAGTTAAAAGCACCATCTCTGTTAAGAAAAACGTACAGCCATTATGCAATCCTAAACAAGCTTTGGTGCTGATATCCCTCTAGCTATATTTCTTTGAAAATTTCAAAGTAAATATCAACTACATAACATGAGAACAATAACAAAAATTCTATTTTTCGTTACAATTTAAAATCACAACCCAAAGATACGTGGACCAATTTCAACATCATGCTACTATTACTTTGACTGGATACGAGGCCCAATTTCTGACTTCAAATGCACAGAAATAAAAGCTTCCAGATTTAGCACAAGCAGATGTTCTTCACATCAATGTCTTGTTTACTAAATTCTCATAGCCATGTTGGCTGTGAGAGAGCTGAGAATTTGGGCTGCGTAGTCTGATTACAGCAGCCTCCAAAGAACCACTTACAAATTACACAAAGTAGCCCATACTCTTTGCATTTCCAAGAAAAAGTCTAGTTTCATAACATCTTAATAATCAGCAAATTTTATTACAGGTGCAAGACTCTTAATAACAAAAGTAAACTAAGCCAAAGTGTATTTTTGATTGATCTCAACTACTGATACAGTATTTTTTTTATGAACTTCAAAGCTACAAATCTTGATTATGCTATTTATGTAATTCGAAACTGCCAAAGGATAATTGTCAAGATTTTTCTGTGACAACAAAAGTAGCATTAAATGGTCAGTCAGATGTAAAAAATCATTTAACATATGAAGGAAAAAATAGTGAAATAGTCAGGAACTTACTCAGGTACTGTATAACTATTCATTTGTAATGCATAAGAATCAAGCTAGAAAAGTAGGGCATGAATTATTAGAGATCTGAAAATATCAAGGCTAAATATACAGTTAATTTTACATTCATACAATGGTCAATATGTTAAGCTACCTATTTTTTACCAGCATATTTACCACTTCCTTTAAAGTACAGTTCTAAAAAATGTATTGTCAGTGAAGAAAATAACAATGGACAGTTTTAAGACGACAAAATTTGTTGAAGCACTATTAATCACTACACGGAAGTAACTTACAAAAGCCTTACACATTGGATAGCAAATTATGAGAATTTTATCTGTACAACCACAAACAATACAGACAACCTTTCTAATAAAGCTACTTGATTTACTACATCCGTGTGAATAAAGCACTTGGCTGACTTTTAAGCAGTATACACCATTTCTGAATTTAGTTACTCCTATCACTGTGCTATTGACTGTAATGACCTCAATAAGAAAAATAAAGTGCTATGCAAATCTTGTACTAGGAATTTCTCGAGGAGTAACCGAAAAATAATCACTCAGTACTAGTGATTACACACTTTCAACAATGCTATACAGTACATACAAATTCATCTAACATTTTTCTTAGCTGCACATAATATGCTTTCTACAACAACGAACAGCCTTCAGGATAAACTGATCGCTTATCAAACACTTGCTTGTATGCACATGAATATATGCACTGAAGCAATATAACCATTTTCTCAGTAACAATGACCACTCAAAACTATTTTACACAATAGTGAATAAAAACATAATGCAAGGCCACGATATCTGAGGCTATATTCACCTACTTACTAAATCCAGCAATGCTATTTTGTCAAAAATTATTGGGATAAAAAGATATCTGTAAAGCAATGCAGAAAAATAAAATTTATTCTAATGTTGAGGAAATATGGCTATCATCTTATGCTATATACAATTTCTAAAAATAACTAAATTCTTAAGCTACGTAAATATTCTATCAAGCAACAAGAAAACGGTAAATGGTAAGACATCTACTTTGTGAGAACTTGACAGCAAATATGGTTTGCTATCTCATATAACTGTCTTCTTGAGACTGGAATGCAAGTAAAGTACTGTACAATTAGCACATCTAGACCAGCAAGAAACTTGTGCACAGTTGAAATGTACAGGTCTATTTGCTTATACAATTTTGATGCTAATCATTTCACAGCTTACTGTTTTACATCAGCTAATAAATGAACACTAAAATCTATGTCGTCTTTAGAGCACCATCGCACAGCCTGAATAATACAGAACTGTATATAAAACATGGAACACTGAAAAATGTAATACATCACAGTATCTGTGTTTTTCTTCTTCACCCTAATAACATTAGCAATTATTGCAAGGTTTTGATACTATAAAACATGTCACCATTTTCTTTCAACCTGCCATCAAGCAGCAACAGAATTCACAATTTTTAAAATGTTAAAAAGGCATCACAAATACACTGTTCATTAAAATATCAATGTTTCCTTGCTAAGCGTATAACTATCACACCAGGCATTCGTTCTATGCCTGCATAAATACAAAAAAATAATAAATATTAAAAGTATTCCATGGCTTCTTTTGTTCATAATATGAATCACTATAGTTTTTGGTTTTCTAAAAATTGTACCAATAGAACTCTCAGCATGGTCACTATAGCAATTTGTTGCAGCTCGCTTGCATGATCAAGTCACTACTCTAAGTGCACCACAGTGCAAAGGAGATTCAAATCATACACCACAGTGAATCAACACTCAAGCACTAAATCCCCAGACTATGAGCTGTCGATCCTCGCCACCTGTTGCAAGGTATTCGTAGTTTTGAGAAATTGTCACACACGTAACTGGACCTGAAAGTTTTTTGAACTTTTATAATCATTCTGTTAAATTTCTAAGAATACCACACAACTTGAAATTAGTCAAATTCAAGACAAAATGATATACAACAAGACAAAGTTAAGAGTGAAAGCAGCAAATAAAATGGTCTGACTAGAAAAGACAGACTTGCCTGAAAGCCAACCTGTTTACATAATCACAACTTATCACTCTCTGTATGTACCCAGGAAACTAATGAACAAGCTACTGACTTGTTACATACTGAACTTTATGTTCATTGTAACTGGTTTATGAACTTCGAAGTGTTTACTCCTCATTAACAAATAATCTAACAAGTGAATGCTTAATGTGTTAAGTTATGAAGTGCTATGAATTATATTGCCATTACTATCATCATGCAGTAGCTAAACCATAGGACCAAGTCAAAGCCCTTTCAATCTTTAGGGTAAGTCCAATCTTAAAGATTAAGAGAACTACAGCTGCCCTAGGAACACCTGACATGAAGCAGTTCCTAAACAACTGCATGGGTTTCCTTTTCCTGTTTTAGTGATAAGATAGCTATATCCTCCTGAACTTCTGAATCAATGATTTCAAGTACTCATGGATTTAACTGGAAACTAGACCCCTCCTTTCCTCCTTAGAGACAAGAGCTGTCCTTCTGAAGCCACATGAAACCATTACACTATAAAAGATGTAATGGATGAGGTGGCCCAGATGAAAATAATGAAGATTTTAGAGAACTTGGGTATTTTACTGAAATTACTGTCGGCTGTGGCCAAAATATTTTGTTTCTTACAACAAAGCAAAAGGTGCTGTGCTGGTTAAGTGGGAGCAAGCTTCCCACTGGGACAATTTCATTCGATGATTACTCTAGACATTGATGCAGTTCAGAAAGGCAGCTGGAAAGCAATGGTTTGCACTTAATGTTAAGGACAGTTTTGTTAATTTCAACATCCTTGCCAAGTTATTTAAAATTTTGCAGCAGTATGGAGCGCTTATCTGAAAAAAGTTTACAAATGCCTACAATATAACAGCAAAATTTCTACAGTAATTATCATAACAAAAAACAACTAAGTCTTTTATACACTACCTCTATGAGCTGTGAACCTTTGCACAACCGAGCCTGTTCCCATATCGAAGAGAATCAGGTCCCCTGAGACACCACCAGCAAAGACAAGCCTTCCGTCCCATACAACACTTCTGCAATCCAATATTACCAATATGTTTAGCAAGAAACAATAATAATGCCTCGATTACAAGCTTCATTTCACTCTTATCTACTTGAAATGCTAATCTTATAGGCTTTTAACCGTCTCCCAATCCCATTTAAAAGTTAGTGACATACTTCATCAGAATGCAAGTAAATTTACCTGAAAATACATTCAGAAAATTTTTTGTTTCCTTATCAACAGTGACAAAAATCAGATATGAAGATATTTTCAAGGCCTAATTTTCATAATTAAAATGCATCAAACTTTCAAAAAACATAGGTGAATAAAAACTTGGAAATATAAACACACACACAGATTAATGCAAAAAATTTTTGACCATTGCCTCAGTCAGAATGGAAGCAATGTGATTACATAAATATTTTGCATCTTTTTCAAGCAAACAATTATCTTACTATTTTTCCTTTCTTGTCTACCACTACTAATGACTGCTACACACTCTAGTCATTAAATATACATTTAAACTGCACATAATACTCCTCTACCTCCTGTAAAGAAATTTCTTCCCATCCCCTTGTATACAGCACTACCTTACAAAAATGAACAACTTTTACATTGTGGAATTTTACCAGTCTTGCTGAATGCACTAACCTTGCAGTTTCCTTCAAGTCATGGACACAAATCTTTGTTCCAAGAAGAGCATCAACAATTATTAATAACCCGTCATCTCCCGCAGTAAGGATCCGATGTTCTTCGTCTACATTCCATGCTACAGCATTGATGCTTCGCGTGTGACCTGAAAAGCCAGCCACGAAGTTTTCTTTATCATTTGTGTAGGAAATGTTTTAATATCTAAATTTCTAGAGGTGGACTGAAGCTGATCAAATGTTTTGTAACTGAACACTTCCATACAAATTTAGTTCTACCGCAACCACCATGGGAAAATATTTTCTTTACTTCATCATATTTCAGAAAAGAATTTCTTGCAACAAACTTGCAAATAAATTCTGCATCACACTTATGGCAGTGTTCTTATTAATACTACCTATGGATTTTGAAACAAAAAAACATATTTGGTCTTGACAAAAAATCTGGTAAATTTACCATAACCATGAAAAGTTTCAGGAATCAGATTTACAAAGCACCACTGATATTCAAAGTAACTATTCCAAATAAGAAATTATTTTCCATCTGAAACTGCCCACACAATATAAAGGATTATCCAATTTCTCAGTTAAAGTCAAAACCCCTTACAATTAACTTGATGAAGAACAGTTCCTCTTGGAAGCACCCATATCACCAATACACCATCGTGGGTTCCTACAGCCAGGTACGATCCAGCAGGATGCAGTGCAACACAAGTCACCATCGAGTCATGATCCATTTCACATACAATTGAATTTCCAATGCAAAGCGGGTTCAGGTGGCCTGCCTTGCCGTACTTGGAAACGCTCTCTTTTTCTTTTCGCCTGAGCATCCCATCCTGGCCACCTTCAAGTTCCCAGACTTTTACTGTACAATCCCAGGAACCTACAAGCAGGAAAAAAAATTTTATGATCTCATCATGCCAAGTGACAAACTCTGTAGTAGACAATCCTTTATCAAGCAAAAATCTGACCATTACATTATTGTTTGCCATTCAGAACCATCTGTTCTTATACTCACCCGTAACAAGAACATTGTCATGCCACTCCATACAAGAGACGGCATCATTGTGAGCTTCCACAAACGGATCAACATGACTATACTGTAGGCTGTATCGGTACCTAAATGCAAAAGGGTTAACATTCTTAGTATAGTGACATGAAAATATTCATCCAAACAGTTTTCTAAATTCAAAAGGTTACTAACCAAACTACAATGCACACCATACCTTGACTGGTTCACATAAGCTTCACCAATTGGGTGTGAGAACTAGGAAACCTATTAGTATAGGATTTTTCAAAATCCTCTTTGGTTGGAAAAGCAAGAAGAAAAGATATGAATGACGTCAATTTTTTTCCAGTTGTTCAAAAATATATAGTCAGTGAAAAAAAAGTATGGAGAGTGAAAAATTGGGAATAATCCACAGGATTCATAAAAAACTTTTACACAGTTTATCAGAGCAAAGCTTTCTGATAAGTACTGTATATCTCATTGAGAAACAAGGAGCTTTACGTAACACAATTAATTTTTGTAATGCTGAGGACTCTGTGAGTCAAGAGAACAGATGAGTCTAATGGGATCAGTGGATAGCCAATACTGATGAAGATACTGTAAAACATAGTTTTGACATATAAGCACTCTGACGAACTGCTGTGACAGTAAGATAAACAGTATACCCATCCCACACTATGCCATCATTAATTTCACCTATTTTTTTTTCTTAATAGGCGATAAGTCTGTTATCTTAAACAATACACTCACAGATTGAGCACCACTTAATCTGACTGTATCTCTGACATTCCAATGATTCTTTACACACTAATTACAGTTTCATTCATTGTACAACTGACAGTATGAATTTTCTTCCCTTGTCTATCAGTTCACCAAAAGATGTTCTTCTTGATCTTCAAAGACACAGAATCTTTTGGCAGGTGCTCTTGTATTTTACCCAGTTTTTATTACAATAAAAAGTAATGCCTGAAGATTCACCTGTACCCTCAATGTCAATTCTTTACATTTAACTTTCAGCATCAAATAGGCATTTCCACAGAAAGAAAGATTTTCAAAGCCCTTATTCCATACAAAAGCCACGAGAAAACTGCCATCAATTAAGTTAACCAGGTTACCTATACTTTTAATAGGGCAGAAATTCCTCAACTGAAGAGGTCCCATGTTCTTATGTACCTTCTGCAACTTAGAAAAACACACAGGACTCTACTAAGAGATGCTTCTATCACATGTAAAATGTTTGTAATTTGCTACAGCAATATGCAGACTTTGAATTCCCAAGCAACTGAAGATTGAATGTAGCATTAATGGATTGGTTTTATAAACAAGGCTTTATGAAGCCATTTAACGTAGTTCCCCATCTTGCATTGTTCAGCCAATACAGCTTAGCATTAAAGAGTAGTATAATACTACTGTGACAACCACCAATTGTGTTTTCCTAACTTCTCCAAGTAGTTCATTAAAAGACATAGCCAATCCACTGTACTCTATGATCCGGTTCCGAAGTGGACGCGTCATCGTCGTGGGACCTCTCCAGACGGCGGTGGAACGACGGCCGCCTGGATCAAACGTCCACAATACAACCCCACTGCGAAGACAAGGGAGGGGAGAAGAGGAGGAGTGGCTCCCCAATGCTCTGCAGGGTACCGCGCCCGGGGTGGCGCCGCGCAGCTGGATCTCCAGTTTTTCTCTGAAGGGATATGGTAACCCGGCTACTATATCCCTACAATTAATCCTAGCCGGTGACATAGAATTAAATCCAGGCCCCTACACATGTCCCATCTGCCGCACACGAGTCACAGCTTCTCGCGCCGGGGGTGGATCAGTCCACTGCAACTTGTGTGGTGGCAATGTACATTGGAAGTGCATCATATGCTGTAACACACACACACAAACAAACAATAACAATACACAACAAGCACTTCCTATCCAACAAAACACCAACCAAGCAACACCACACAGATCACCATCTCCCACATCTACCACACTTTCCTCCAATCCCAGAACACCATCACCCATTCCTACAAATCAAACATCCCCACAAACCCCAACACCCCATAGCACACACTCACCTAACGCCCACAGAAATGCACCACTAAATACATGCACACACACTTAGACATAATCGCCGCAACATAAACATCTTACAATTAAACATTGACGGCATTCGCAACAAACACATTGAACTAAAACATTTCATGCACAAACAAAAGATCCACATAGCCTTCATTCAAGAAACAAAACTGAAACACACACATAAAACACCCAACATACCAAATTACACAGCCATCAGACAAGACAGACAACATGGTGATGGCGGAGGCCTCATCACATACATACACCATAACATATCCTACATTGAAAAAACGCAGCACATCAGAACACTAACACAAGTAGACAGACATACAGAACTACAAGCATTTAATATCAAAATAGGGCACAATAAACAAATCACAATCATCAACACATACATCCCTCCAGAATATTCACCGGGTTTACCAGCAAACTTCACAATTAGACTGCAGGCGTTGAATACCCTCCCAGATATACTTCTGGGAGGAGATTTCAATGCCAAACACACAGACTGGTACGCCCACCAAGACATCACACAAAGAGGCACAGACATCTCAACACAATTAGACCAGCTATACATACTAAACAACACAGATATGCACACACACATACCACACTAAGCCAACTTTAGTCTCACTTCCCCAGACATAACATTTTGCTCACCCAACATAGCACCATCAATCACATGGAAAACACAAACAGACCTATCATCAGACCACCTTCCTATTTTAATAACACTCCGAACCACACATGACACTTTCTCACATACAAGACACACCATCCCTAACTACAACCGCACTGCCTGGGATGAGTACTTGGAAACCACTGAGGCTCATTTCCAGGAGCTAAACCACACACACATAACATCATCACAGACACTAAACAATACAACAATACAATTCAACGACATAATAAACAATGCAGACAAAAGAAACGTTCCTAAAGGCAACAGAAAACACTACAACCCAAACTTCACGCCTGACATAAACAGACTCATAACAGAACGAAACAATTTAAGAAATACACCAACCCCACACACACAAATCACAACAAATCGCATACATGATTTTAAACACAGAAATAAACACCAAATTAACTCAAAACAGACAGAGAACTGGCAAACTTTTCAAGGTACACTAGACTACAGAACCAACCTATCCAAACTACACAAAACTATCAACAGTCTCATCAATTCAAACAGTGGGAACACTCAAAGTCACGCCTCAATCACCACATCTGACAAGATCCTTCACGCAAACAACAAGCCAACATCTTCATAAACCACTACGCAAAAATCAGCCACCTACGCAAATACAAAGAAGACAGACACATCTACAGACGCAAACAACAGTTCCCATTAGATTACACAGTAATACTAGCCACAACAGAAGACACTGCTAGAATCATTAAACAACTTAAAAACTCTGCAGCCATGGGCATCGATAACATTTCAAACATTCACTTAAAACATCTAGGTCCCCATGGCACACAAACACTGACAAACATAGCCAATTATTCATACGCACACTGCATTAGTTAGTTAGTTATAAATGATTTGTTTAACCAGACCTCTGAACTCTTTTAGGGTTCTTCTCGGGCTGGGAAAAGAATGGGAAAGAGTACATAAAAAATTAAGTAGTTAACTAAATAAATAAATAATAAAAAGGGGGAATTAGAGATAAAAAAAAGGGGGGGAAGATTATATTTTACTTATCAATTTAATTTTGTTTAAGAAGAGAATGATATTATTAATTGAAAAGTTATTACCTTCTGCTAGAATATCCTTTATTGATTTATTTTGTAAATAAGTCTTTCTTTCATGATGCCATCTGGGACAGTCAATCAAGATGTGTTTGATTGTTACTGGGATGTTACATCTTTCACAAGTTATTGGGTTTGTGTAATGGAGTTGACATCAGATGACCATGTGTGAGTCTGGAGTGTCCTATTCTGAGTCTTGTTAAAATAACCTCATTGATTCTTTGCTTTTGGGTAGAAGAATGCTACTTTTAACTTCGTTCTTAATTTGTTTTAGTTTGTTTTGTGGGGGTATATTTGTCCAATCATTTTGCCAATCCCTATAAATTAAG
The DNA here is from genome assembly GCF_040412425.1 of Macrobrachium rosenbergii. NCBI lineage: Eukaryota > Metazoa > Arthropoda > Malacostraca > Decapoda > Palaemonidae > Macrobrachium > Macrobrachium rosenbergii. The sequence goes on from NC_089781.1 coordinate 16,746,047, forward strand.
GGTTTAACTGATGCTAGCCAGTCTGATAAGGGGGCTTTCATAGTAGTTGGGGGGATTGTACAAGCCAATTTTGCAGCTTTATCTGCTTTCTCATTACCCTCAATGCCTACATGGGCTGGGATCCAACAAATTTGAATTTGAAGGCCGTTTGTAATTAACTGATGTATTTCCCGTTGCATATTTTGGACAAGGTGATTATTTGATTTAAATGATCCTATTGCTTCAATTGCACTTCTTGAGTCGCTCAATATGAGTGCTGAAGGAATTCCTTTTTTTGTTATAATCTTGAGAGCCAATTGTATGGCTGTTAATTCTGCTGTAAATACTGATGATATTAGAGGAAGGCCCATTTGGATAGTTTTATCACTTGAATAGGCTGATGAGCCCACTCCAGCTTCATTTTTGGATCCATCTGTGTAGATTATGAAGGGATTACCCTTCCGTCTTATGTGTTCCATGGCATGTTGATGGTACATTTCTGTGTTGGACATATATTTCTTTGAAAGATATGATAAATATGTGCATAGTTTTGCCCTTTTTAGTGTCCATGGTGTGACCAGATTTATTTCTTGGGTAAATTTGGGTATCATGTTATGTAAATTCAGTAGATGATTAGTTTTTTTAGTAAATGAGTTTTGATTTGGGTTATTATTTGTATTTTGATTGAGAAATTTATTTGATGCAGGAGATGTGCCTGCTTGAAGGGATAAGCCTCTTCTTAAAGTAATTAGATCTCTGTAATATTTTAGAGGCAGCTGGCCTGCCTCTGCTAGGATAGAGACAGTTGGAGATGAGTGGAAGGCTCCTGTACATATACGTACTCCTCGTGATGTAAAGCATCTAGAGATTTTAAAGTTGTTTCTGAGGCAGTTGAATAAATTGGACAGCTATAATTTATAATTGATAGTATTGTTGCATTGTATAACATTAACATTGTGTCTCGTCCTGCACCCCATTTGGTGTGTGAGATTTTCTTTAATAAAGTAAGGGCTTTAGATCCTTTGGCTTTGATATATTTGACATGATCTTTCCAATTTAAATGTTGGTCAAAAATTATACCCAAATATTTAACACTACTGCACATGTTTATCTCTTCATTATAAAGATATAACTTAATGGTTTGTTGTTTCAACCATCTTTTGTCTTTGTAGAAGACAATGCCATTTGTTTTATTTACCGACAACTTGAAGCCTACGGAATTGGTCCAAGTGGTTAAATTTTTTGTTGCTATGTTAAGTATTCTTTAAGCATGTCTCAAAGAATAACTTGAATAATAAATTACAAAATCATCCACATACAAACTATTTTGTACACCCTCAGGCAGGTTCATAGTAATGTCATCTATTGCCAGGGCAAATAAGATGCAGCTCAAAACACTGCCTTGGGGATACCCTCCTCTCTGTATGTAGCAATTTGAATATGTATTTTCTATGCACTTGAAATGTACGATTTGTTAGAAAATTATTGATAAATATTGAAGGTGACCTCGAATATTGGACCTGTGGAGTTTCTGCATAATATTGTATCTCCATGTGGTATCATATGCTTTTTCTATATCAAAGAAAAATAGCCACTGTCAGCTTTTTTTTTTTTTCAAATCCTTTTTAATATGATCTTCTATTTGAGTTAACGGGTCTAGTATAGATCTACCAGCTATTGATCCCGATTGGGTAGGTGATAAAATTGAGTGTTTTGTTATGACACTTGTTAATCTCAAACTAACCATTTTCTCCAACAGTTTGCACAAGCAACTTGTTAGAGATATTGGCCTATAATTAGTGGGGTTGCTAGGGTCTTTTCTGGTTTACTGATGGGTATGATTATTGCATGTCTCCATTTAGTTGGGAAGACATGCATTAGCCATATCCTATTATATAATTTTAATAAGAATTCTTTAGCTAGTGTGGCTAAATTCTGGATCATTTCAAAAGAAATCATATCATGCCCCGGAGCTGATGATCGACATGATTTTAGGGCAAAATTAAGTTCGTTCATATTGAATTCTTGGTTATAATCAAGGTCCTCATCAGTTTCAAAATTAAGTGTATGATTTATTTTTGTGTTCTAATTCTTTTGAAGTGTTCATCTAAATTAGAATAAGCACTAATATCTTCTATATGTTTGGCTAATATATTTGAAATATCTTGTAGGTTATGATTTAGTTTGCCATTATATAGTATTGGGCTTCTAGGTGGTCTTACATGTTTACCATTGATTTTACGGATTTTTGTGCCATATTTCCTTAATTGAAGTATTTGGTGACAATTCCGATATATAATTTTTCCACGACTGAGCTTTTTCGAATATTATTGTTTTTCGAAATTTTGCATTATATTTATTGAAAAGTGGTTTAATGTGATCAATAGTTATACTTATAACTATTATCTTGTTTAGTTTGTTTATATTACAAGGGCCTTTAATAAGGGTGTTTAATCTGGACTTTTGTCTACTCAAATTAAGTGCCAGTGTGTGTTTGGTTCGATTTAAGAGAGATAAATTATTAGACCACCATGGAACGGGGGATATATTAGGGGTTGAAGAAGTTTTGGGGATGCATTTATCTGCAGCACTGATTACAAAACTGGAAAAGAAATCATTTGTGACATCATTGTTTTGATTTAATGGGAAGGGAGGCATATTTCTAGTTTGTAAATTGTATTTATCCCAGTCAGCTTTCAGTAAGTTATATTTTATGGAAATTATTATTTTTGGTTGTTCAAATAATTAAAAACAATTGGAAAGTGATCACTAGTATATGAGTCGTCTAGGACATTCCATTCCAGTCTTTCAATTAATTCCAGTGAACATAATGAAATATCTATTGAGGAGAAGGTTAAATGAGTTTTTGAGAAGTACATTGGTGAATCACTTTCATTCAGGCAATGTAAATTCTGAACATTTATGCAATTCTCAATGTTTGAGCAAGGCCAAGTTACTAGCATGTGCGCTGTCCCACAATGGGTTATGGGCATTAAAGTCGCCTACTATTAGTAGGGGGCCATTTACATTATTTACTATTTGTGGTAAATCACTAAAGTTTGAGTTAAAATTTGGCTGATTATATAGATTTATTATAGAGACAATTTGATTGTCTGGCATATGCAATTTGATTGCAGTTATTTGATATGACAGTGATGTAATATTTAGGGGTTCATAAGTTGAATCGTTATGAACATATATAGCTGTTCCTAGCTTGCCATCCACTATTGGTGAGTGGCAAGCTAATTTATAGTTTCTAAAGTCCTTAGGAGTTGTACCAATATGCTGTAGACATATGCAAACAGGTTTATGTTCCTTTAGTATTCTCTGGATTTCACCTAGCCGAAGCCGAGTAGAAAATCCATTCATGTTCCACTGAATTATTTTATTGGTCATTGTTTGGGGGGATTGGCGTTAGATTTTGTAAGTTAATTGATGATTTAGCTACATCCCGTAACATTTTAAGAGAGTTTGTGTTGCTTTGTGGTTTCTTTGCAGCTAGGTTTGATTGCTGAATATTTGATGCATTGATCGGTTCTTCTTCATATTTCCTTATTAGCAAATCTATTTGAGTTTTGATCATGTTTTTCTTTAGTTTTAAGGATTCTGAGCATAGTTCGCCATCTTGATGGAATGTTAAAGGGCATTTTCGGAACCTAGTAAAGTTATTTATGAAATTTCGGGTTATATTTTCATTTTGTTAGGTAAACGATTGTACGTAATGATGAAACACTCTTGACATCCGCAAGATAAATCATGTTCAGTGTTGAAGGAATGGTTCTAATCTCTGGGTCCCATCTATGCTCCCATTACTGGATGTTGTAATATTTTTGTTAGGAATTTCTGGTATAGGCATACTGGATCTCCGATGTGCTGGTACAAAATTTTGATTTGAATTTTTAGGTTTATTATTATTACTATTCTTTGGTCTTGTTGAGGATTGATTTGATGTGGTTGTAATTTGATTAATTTTATGGGTTTTTGGTTCTTCAGTGGGATGTTTAATTGAAAGTTTCTGCATTGATTTCGGTGATGAGAGTGCAGAAGAGTTAGTTGATTTATCCATATTTTGGGAATCGTTATTTATATTTGTCTTGGATTGTGGAACACTATGGATTTCCACTTGTGATGCAGTTAATGTAATCTGTTTCTGATTAATGGGTGAGACTGGGATTTTGCTAGATCGATCTGTGAATGGAATGTTAGTTTTTTTTCCTTAGGGGAGTTCTGTCAATTACTTTCCTTTTTTTATTATGGTTATTTTTGTCAATTAAGTTTTCTGTGGATGACGTAATGCATTATGAGTTTCCAGATCTAGATTATTAACCTCTGTTGATTTTTCCATATCATTGGAATTCGTTTCTGAATGATTAACTTCGCTTGTTACTGGGGAGGCCTGCTGTAACTGTACTCTTGGGCTTTTATGAATAGTAGAGGAGGGGGGAGAGGTGTGTCACATCTATTCTGTGTTGAGATTCTTTATGTTTTATTATGAGTTGTTACAATATTTGAATATGAATGGAGTTTTGCTGGGTCATTGATTCCTCTCACCTTCAGTTCGAGTTTGGCTCACAGTTAACGGGCATACCAGTTCTGTCCATTAACATTTGTAATTCTGTATAATATTGATAAAATATACAGTCTTTAGATTTAGCATGATGATTTAATTTGCAATTTACACATTTGAAGGTTTTGCATTTCCAATTTGTTGTGTGGTTTTCAGAACATACAGCGCATATAGCGTTATTTCTACATCTTTTGGTTGAATGGCCATATTTTTGACAGTTAGAGCATTTGAGAGGTTTAGGGACAAAGGGGCGAACCTCTCTATTCAGTCCCAGAATTTTTATTTTTCGTGGTAGTTCCCGGTTTGTAAATTTTATTTTGACTATTTTAATATGTTTATTTGCATCCCTTCTACTTGGGACAGCATATAATTCCAAGTCATGTATGTTATTGTATCTTAGTTTAAGGGAGTCAATTAAGATTTGTTTTGATGGTAGCTCTTTTTCATCATTGTCTGGGAGCATTACTGTGCCTTGTGTATAATTAAGTGTTTCATGGCTGGTTACTGTTACTTTTATTTCATTTATGTTGGTTATTTGTAGAAAGGTTGTTGATTGGGCTTTGGTTGTTGTTTGTATTAGCCATTCATTGTTTTTGATATGTCTACATTCCATGTCTTGTGTGGGGTGTATATTTAATAATTTGTTCTCTAAAATGGCTGGTGAGATCTGTTTTTCTGCTTTTAATATTAAAAATATGGACCAATTGTCTGGTCCAAAAATATGTTCAAAATGAACTAGTGTTGGATTTAGTCGATAGTTATTTCTTTTTAATTTTTTCACATTCATCGGTGATGAGCTGTCTTGTGTTGATGGGGTTTTAGGGGATTACTTGTTTCTATTTTAGAGTTATTGTCCTTTATGTATGGTTCCAGTGTTACAATACTGAGTTTACCAATTTGTTATTATTTGTTTCTTTTTCACTTTCTAGACTCTTGAGTCTTTAGGGATTGATATTTTACTTGGAACAGGATGTTCCGTTGTAGCATTTCTATCTATGTTAAGGAGATTGGGGGAGAGACGTTCCATTAGTCATCGACTGTGCCAGAATTTTACCATCATGGGGTCCAGGGTACTAATATCCTCAAGACTACTTTGCATAAAAGATATATAGAAAAAAAAAAAAAAAAATAATAAATCTTGAAAAGATATCATTGGCTTTTATGAAGTTCGATGTTCCACTAATGGCACAAGTGGGAACTGACTCCCAAATGTCTCGTCCCTACCCTACCCCAAAAGGGGGATGGCACATCATGATTAGTATGGCCCAAGTGTAAGCAAAACCCGCTTGCTAGGATTGAGTGTATTGTAATAATACAGTCATCCCCATCCTAATCACAATATGGGCTAACGGACAGAAGGCCGAGAGTCCTATTCCTAGAACCAGGCCCCCTGGAATCCGTGGTCCAGCTCCACAGAATAGTTCCGCCTGAAAAACCAGGTCCGAACATTATCAGGTAGTTGATGGTTCTACCACAGTTCCCACTATTTAGCTTCAGATTCAACTTCACTCCATGCCATGATATGTTTTCCTATTTATTAATTTTGGTATTTTTGAAAAAGTGGAAAAATCCACAAAATTATTCCTAAAAGCGTATTTATATATATGTGGGACACTTGGGATCAAACTTAGGAAAATAGATCCCTAGGTTCGAGAGCCCCTCACCACGTCAAGGTGGTCCCAATTTGAGGGGCACACTGCACATTTGGAAACTGGGGAAAATAATAGCACTTCTAAAACCAAACAAAACACCTACACAAGCAGCTTCATACAGACCTATAACTTTACTCTGCACACCATCAAAAAAGTAGTAGAACGCCTCATCTTACGCAAAAACCCCACCACACATACCACTGTCACCCACTCAACATGGCTACAGACCACACCACTCCACAACAACACTACTCACCAACCTTACACAAAAATACAAGATGGCATTAACTCCAGACGCCCACCACAAAGAACACTGCTAATCACAATAGACATAAGTAAAGCCTTTGACGCCATCTCTAGACCACTTCTCATCAACAAAGTTTACAACACCACACTACACAACAACACCAAACGCTGGCTCGCCAATTACTTAACAGACAGACAAGCATTTGTACACTACAATGGCGAGTCATCCAAAATCAGAAACTTCCCGAATGGCATCCCACAAGGCTCCGTCCTAAGCCCAACACTTTTTAACCTATTCATGCATGACATACCAACACCACCTAACAACATATACATCTCTTCATATGCAAACGATCTAACAATCATATCAATACATGCAGACAAAAACGTATGCTCCACACAAGTACAGACTTACATAACACAACTTGAAAACTGGCTCACACAAAACAGATTACAGGTAGCACTAACAAAATCCACAAGTACACTACTCACTAGTCACAACAAAGAACATCAGTACAGACCCACAGCAACGCTGAACAACACCACAATTCCACACACACACGAAACAAAAATCCTAGGAGTCACATATAACACTTCAATGTCATTTGCTCCACATGTCAGTAACATCATCAAGAAATGCAGACCTAGACTAAAATGCACTAAGATCACTAACAGGCACAACATTTGGACAACAAAAGAAACGCTCATCACAGTATACAAACAATACGTCCGCTCCATAATAAACTATGCCAGTCCAGCCTGGCACCCTGCCATATCCAACACACAACTAAACAAACTACAAATAATACAAAACACAGCTCTTAGAATCATCCTTGGCAGTACACAATCCACACCAATAGAACACTTACACGCCGAAACCAAGATTCTCACCATCAGGCAACACTTAGACATGAGAGGCACACAATTCTTGGCATCGGTCATAAACAACACAAACAGCCCATGCTATTACCTTCACGACCACCCTCCAACACACAGGCAAACAGCGAATACACCACACAGACACTATACAAATATCTTGAATTCTATACCACCACCCACAAACATCACACAAAACAAAAAGCACATCCATACTCACCTCACCAGACAAGCACTTAATAACCTTCCCAACAACAAAATACTCGGCATCCCCCCACCCAACATAAGCAGCACAGAAACACAGCTCTCAAGATTGGAGAGAGTACACCTGACTCGACTTCGCTGTGGTCATCACCAATCACTAAACACCTACAAACACCGCATAGACAACACCCAAACAGACATATGTCCACTCTGCCAAGTTAGTCCCCACACAATTACACATCTCTTAGTAGATTGCCCTAACTTGGCAGCCCTTAGACAACAACACAGCATCCACACTACCACACAGTTATGGTCAGATCCAGTAAGCATGGTGTCCTTCTTGCACGGTGCAGGCTTCCTGGCATAACAGAGTCTGGGGAACCACAACAACAACAACAACAACTCTATGATCCGGACCCATTCATGATACTGCAAACAGTTCTCATATTAGCATTTTTCCTTGCAGCCCAAAAATGTTAATGGGTTGTTAAGTATAGGGTAAAGTTTTAGGATATGTACTCCCCCACAAAAGGATAATTCTGCAATTACACACTGGACATCATTTTGGCTCTAATTAGATCTCATCAAGTAAGTCTCTCTAAATAGTAATATCTCACCAATGTGCCTTCATATAAAAGAGAAAAGAGCTTAATTTATCATTTGAGCATCAATAACAGCTGCTTTTGTTGGACTTACAAAACATCCAAGAAGTAGTACTGTAAAACCATTTAACAATAAAAGGTAAACAACTGCAGTTCTTTACTTACACTACGTTATCCCAAGACCCGACAAGAACTGTATCTGTGCCAGGAATGTGCAGACAAGACGCTGCTGCCAAGGAGCCTATGCGTAAACTGCGGATCTATGGAAGAAAAGCAGTTAATAGAACCTTTCTATCTATACTGTGAAGAATCATCCTATAACAAAAAAAAAAAAAAAAAAAAAAAAAAATTTGAAGCCACAGGGGAACAAAAAGTTTTGGGCATTTTGTACATGACAGCTTTATGTTTCACTCTTGTCTTCTTATTATAAATCTTTCTTTTACTAACCTGATTAAATTCTGGAAGTGTAAAAATCTTTAAAAGGGCATCCTGCCCTGCAGTTAAAATGTTTCCACTGTCTGCACTGAATGCAACCGCATTAATGCCTTCTCGATGGACTCGACAGCTCCTCAACTGCTTGAGCTCGGCCAGCCTTTGCCAAAAATTTCTTGATTCAGCAATGGGGGCGAGTACCTCAAAGTTGCCTGTGTATATCAAAAGGACATGAGCATTTCATTCCCAAATGTAGCTACTAAAAATAAATCACAACTCTACCATTTGAAATGAGAGGTGACATTTATTTAATAATACCCTTAAGAAGAATAAATAGACCTGAAAGCTACATCAGGACTTCATGAGAAACATAAAAAAAAGTGGACTACTTATCACTGTTAAGTGAGGAACATGTACGCATGCCCTCATCAAACTAAAGCCTTTTTTAAATCTTTCTTACCTTCTTTATCACTTTCAATTTCTTCCTTTCCTTCACTGCTTTCACACGAATCTGTTCTAGAAGTCAAATGAGCAGAGTCATACAGACCATAGGATCTTGACCTTTTGGGATGAGTATGTTTGAAAAGCTGTTTTGGAACTTGCCCGAATTCAGTGATCTGAACTTCATGGGCGAGTCTTTCATTAAGATCTGTAATTGCTGCAAGATCGACTGCTCCCTCGTAACACAGGTAATAAAATACTGAAATACAGATATTTTTGGAAACACATCTTCACAGGTAATAAAACACTGAAATACAGATATTTTGGGAAACACTTCTCCTTTACAAGACAAGGAAATTTTAACAGATTATAATTCTGGAGAACTTATGAACATTTTGTTGCTGCAGAAAATGTACTTATTTACAAAAACTGAACAACATACTTGGTATACCATACAAAACAAACCACTACTGCTACCCAAGATGTTCGATTCACAAAATTTACTGTCATCTATAGTCACAACCATTACAGTACTTCCAAAGTTGCTTACAATTATCTGCATTTTCTGCTGCCTTTCCATTTTGCTTGCACCCAAATATCAAGTCTATCCACAGGTGTAGATGGTTTGAAACGTAGTCACTTTCCAATGCTTCCCTCATTTTCTTGAGCACACCTCGTGGTCCTGTGGGGACATGGGCACAAGAGAAGAAAACTGATTACCTTAAGATACAAATTTCTTGAAAGAATAAAATCACTTCAAGTGAAATTGACTATACATTGCCTTTTCATGAAATCAAAATTTAAAATAATCTATTGCTTGATTGCAACTGAAGAAAACCAAGCATTTATATTCTGAACATGTCATTACTGAGCTTTTAATCTTGGGTTCTTTTAGGATAATGATCATGATCATGAAGACAAAATGCTTTAGAGTTAGTATAAAATGCAGTAAAAAATTGCTGTACAAATACACTGAAAAGGATTGACATGAGGAGAAAAAGAGTGAGGTAAGGAAGTTCCCATAGTGAGGAGATAAGACCCACGTATCATGCAATGAACTGGCCACACACAAAAAGGCACTGATAGTAATGCATACGGAGAACCGAGAGAAAAATATGAGAGGCCAATTATAATAGTCATCAAATTCATGAGATCTTACTGTATTCACAATACAGCATCAATCAAGTAAGTTGTGGTAAATGCTGTGAAGAACTGATAATAAATTCATCATCAATCTTCAAATGGAAATCTGAGGATTCAAGAAATGTCTAAGGATTACAGGAATGATGTTATTTACTGATACAGGGAAACCAGAACTCAATCAGTCATTTGATAATTTAATATCTTACCATCAGCCCAAGGTGGCAACTCAACATCTCCCACTGCCTTCCCGTTCTGGCGCATACCAAAATTGATACCTTGAAAATTGCACAAAAAATCTCCAGTTCCTTCATCATTATAGAATTCTGGTATCAGCTCCTTGAAGTCTGAAGGATTTGTTGTAACATTATCCCAGGTATCAGCCAAACTGAAAACAAAAGAGGGTTAATTTGATTGAAAATCTTTGCATAACATCAAAAGAACAAGTCTATTGCAAATGCACAAGATTGATGTGAACCCATGCAGTACTCTTGGTTGAAAAAACCAGCAATTATGCTCAGTATTACCTATTAAACATTCTGTCAGGGTGATCAAAACGGCCATTCTGCAAACAAAGCATGTACTGGGGATACTCTCTAACTAGATAGTAGAGCACAAAACCCGGAGTAGAATAGTGCGACCCATACAGAAATCTCGGTTCAGGCATATCCTTACAGCGGTCCTAGGAGACAAAATTCAGAAATGCAGTTTAGTCTTTCTTACAACCTTATCTTTAGCAACAAACTTAAAAATTTAATAAGACATACAACTAAATGACAAATATTCAGACTTAATTATATCATTTTCAACAGACTTCCATTAATGAAAAACCTACCTTTAATCGTTTTAGTCTTTCTTCATTCAAGGCACCAACGGGTTTAGACAGGTCCCTATAAATTCCTGGGTCTGTCAAGTCCAATGTTTCACTAACATAATCAGCCAACACCCAAGGGAAAACTGGATACTGGGTGAGATCATTCACACTTCTGTCTGCTTGTCTGTTAAAGCAAAAAAAAAAAAAAAAAATCCTTACAGTATACTGCAGTCAATACTGCTAAAAAGCCTACAGATGAAACACTACTGACTCTGGGAAACTATTAGTGTCACCTCAACTTAACAGACAGCCGGGGGGGCTGCCCTTCCGGTTAGTAAAACATTGGTTTATTTTGTAAACATAATTACCCCCAAATTCTTCATAAAAGAGAGAGAGAGAGAGAGAGAGAGAGAGAGAGAGAGAGAAGGGGGGGGAGTAAACACACTGTCATTGCATAGTTTATCCTAACCTGATGCATACGTGTGCATGTAACCTGTACACATACACTATATTTAATGTACTGTATTAAGTACAGTTCAGTATAATACTACATCAAGCAATTTCAATAAAAATAATGTATGTGAAAGAGAGAGTGAAGTTTGGGTCCACGGTAAGGGCACATTATTTCCTAACATGATGCATAAAGAGTAGAGCATTGATCATTTGTGCATGAATGTTTGTTCACCATCCACCCTCAGAGGCACAAACAAGGAGGCCTCGTCTACCCTATCATACTTACCAAATTTTCTCAGTAAGCAAAAACTTTTTTACTATTTTTATCGGATTCAGGCAAGTCTGTTGGGTAACCAACTCAACTGGGCTGAGGTCTGTTAAACTGAGCTGCCACTAATTTCTTTGTTAGTTTTTTTTTTTTTGGTGGTTATGAGGTTCTCCTCTTGATATTTTCAACATGCAGTACTTCTCTAAATACAGTAAACCCCCAGTATTCGCGGATTTTTCTGTGGAACCTATCTAAAATTTATTCGCGGGAAAACTCATGTATTCGTGGGTTTTTCTGTGGAACATATCTATAAAAATATTCGTGGGGAACCTGCCTATTTGCGGATGCAGATTTTTTGTCTTTTTCGTATAGCAATGCTCTGTATTTCCATATTATTTATTGTATAATAACATTAAATATTAATGTAAATTAATAATAATACTACAGTACATAAAAGTAAAAAATTACATAATATATACTGTACAGTAATAAGTAATACTACACAGGGTATCTTTAATAATAATAAATAATAAGATTAAATCATACGGGTACAAACTGGTGATGAATATTGATTATACTGTAGATGATGATGATGAATTAGCTGTGCAGTACGATGAATGACGATGGAGATATGGCTGCACAGCAAAGCAGAGGAGTTACATCTTGTCTGTGGGTGCCTCTTCACCTTCTTCAGGAGGTGCTTTGTCAGGGCTTTCGGGAGGCGCTGTCATGTTAAGGTGTTGGAACATGGCAACGAAGGTGGTATAGTAGGGCTGCACGAGTATTTTACCTTGTTCATGCTCACTGCAGTCGACCAGACTTAACGTCATGCCGCAATGGACTGCTACTTCTCTGTGATTTTTGCCCTCTCTTAACATAACAATCATTTCTACTTTCTTCTCGTCAGTCATTAATTGTAGGCTCTTTGCCAGAGGCCTTAGAAGAAGCAGAGAATTTAGAGGACATCTTAATGCATGATTTCAAAAAATATTCTTAGTCCATACTACTGTACACACAAACGAGAGACAGCAATGAAACGAGTTATATTTGATCATTTGACACAATGGTACTATTGCGCGTACATATACTAACATTGATATTCTCTGCATACAGTACTGTACATTTTATTAAATGTTTTGTTGTAGGATGATTTTTATATATTAAATGCAAAAAGTGTTTTAGGATGATATGTAGTACTACAGGTAGTACGTAGAGCATATCTAAAATACGTTAGACAATAAGAGTAGCAGGGTATGTATGTTTACGCCTGCGGTATGTAGCATTTTCATGTACGTACTAAATATATATTCATGACTACTGTAAGTACATTTTGTATGATGAAAAAAGTTTACTAATTTTCAAATATTACAGTACTGTAATATACTAATGTAAACACAGCAAAATTTCAATAACATATATTTGTTTTTCTTAAAAGTACTTCACCCAAGCCACCTCTCTGCAAATACAAAGAACTTGAGATGCTGGATGCTATGTACCCAGGACCAATGATACTCGACACGCTATTGACTGTCATTTGCAAAGCAGCCAATCCAGAAGCGCCATTCATTTTCCTTGGCGCTCACTGGCTGTTCACTTGGTGTTGATTGTCTGAATACTCAAGACCAACTTGCGATCATGGCATTCTGGGAGACCGCATCTACGGCATCCTTCTCAGTTCATGCGTAGTCCGCAGCATTTTCTGATCGTGTGAAATCGCGTATCTTTGTGTTTGGTTTCTTAATCTTTGTGCATTAGCGGTAATCGGCCCTAAAATGCCTCCTAAAAAATGTCCTGCTCCTTCTAAGGCTTCTGGCAAAGAGTCTAAAAGAAAGAACATTGTTATCAAACTCAAGGAGAAGGTGAAAGTTCTTGAAATATTAAAGGAGGGCAAAAGTTTTGCCACAGTTGGCTGCCATTTTAATGTTAATGAGAGCACAGTGAGATATATAAAAAAGAAAGCGGCGGAGATACGAAAGTCTGTGAGTATGAGCCACTTCGGTAGGGCAAAGACAGTTGCAACAGTGCGGGTTAAACAATTGTGAAGATGGTATCTGTGCTGGCATTCTGGATAAAGAACTGACAGAAGAAGAACGTGCACCTCGACTGCAACATCATTCGCAGAAAGCACGACAACTCTCCAGCAGTTATCAACTGCTACGGAAGGTGACGACGTAGTACAGGCAGAGGAAGGCATTGAAGAAGGGGAATTAAAATTCTTAGGCTTCAATGAAACCGTGCCTACAAAAGCAGAAGAAGAGGAGGAGGAGGAAGAGCCCCAAGCAGGACCATCATCAGCGCCTCAAGGTTTCCAGGCCAGCAAGGGGTGGTTCCATCGATTTCAAAAGTGGTTCTACCCAAAGTCTGTTACTCTTCATGAGGAATCAGCTTCTGCAGACATTGAAGCAGCCGCGAAATATCCGGAGACCTTCAAGAAAATCCTCAAGGAGAAGGGCTATCATTCAGAACAGGTGTTCAATATGGATGAGACTGGCCTGTTCTGAAAGAAGATGCCTTCCCGGACATACCTCATGAAGGACGAAGCTAAAGCCTCAGGATTCAAGGTCCACAAGGATAGGGTTATCCTCATCATGTGTGGGAATATGACTAGCTTCATGCTTAAACCAGGCCTCATTTACAAGGCTGCAAACCCCAGGGCCCTCAAGAATAAGAACAAGGCGTTGCTGCCTGTGTTCTGGATACATAACCCTAAGGCCTGGATCACCAAAGTCCTTACAGAGTACTGGTTCCATCAGAGCTTCATCCCTCAAGTTAGGCAATACATGAACAACTTGGGCATGGAGTTCAAGGTGTTGCTGATCATGGATAATGCTGGTGGCCACCCTCTCGATCTTTATTACAAGGGAGTCCAGCTTGAGTTCCTTCCTCCCAACAACACCTCTCTCCTCTAGCCTATGGACCAGGGTGTGATCCCTGCCTTCAAGGCACTCTATACAGGGAACTCGTCTCCAGCACCTTGTGAATGCAATGGACAATGACAGTGAATTTACGCTAAAAGACTATTGGTGTAAATTCACGATTGCCACGTCTGACCATCATCAACCGATCACTGAATGACATGAAGAAGAGACCCTGAATGCGTGCTGGAACAAGTTGTGGCCGGAGTGTGTTCATGATTACAGGGGCTTCTCTCCTGCAGAAATTCAACATTCGGCCATTAAGAAGGCTGTCCAGTTGGCGAGGATTCAAGGTTTCGAGGACATCACCGAGAATGAAGTCGGCACCCTCACTGATGCCCACTCTGACCCCCTGACGGACCAGGATTTGGAAGACCTGACAAAGTCTGCCAGTGAGGAAGAAGATACGCCAGGTTCAGGGGAGGAGCAGGAGGAAGAGGAGGGCGGCCTGATTTTGGGACGTCTGTCCCACGTTAAGAGAATGATCAAGGATACACAGGAGTGTTTCAACATGGGATCCTTATATGGAACGCTCCTTAAAGTTTTCAACCATCCTTGATTTAGCATTGGAACCCTATAATCAAGCACTCACCACCATGAAGAAGCAGCGACAGCAGCTGCCTATCACCATGTTCATCAAACTGGATTATTTTCACCTACAGCTGTAAGCCATACAGTACGTACGTATATTTTTAACGATAAAATGTTCAAGATGACTTGGAAATTATAATAATATCATTTCAAAGATTAATACAGTAATAAGATAATAGTTTAATGTATATTTGATGTAGGCTGGTATTTTTAGGCATACTTTGGTGTTTGACCTTTCATGGTAGATAGTTATACGCATTTTTAGAGGGGGGGTCCTAAGTATTCGCGGGTTTTAGCCATTTGCGTGGGGGTCTGAAACGCATCCCCAGCGAATACGGGGGGTTTACTGTATAAAAACGAACTTGAACTTTGAATTGAAAAGGGGAATCATTTCAATCTATCCATTTCTACCTCTATACAAACCGTAGTGTTATTTTTTACTAGTTTAATGAGATCACTGTGTCATATTTCTTGACTCATAACTCCCTAAAAATTTGTCCTCAAGTATAGGACAAAATGGAGAAAGGTAAAGTTAAAGAAGTTCGACAGCTAAGTTGGAGAAAACCCAAGGGAACGGATGAAAGTGTAAAATGCATAAGCAGCACAGCTGACAGATGAAGGTAGACTAAGAAGAACCATTAGTAACAACTACTGTTCAGAAAGATTCACCTGAAAAGTACCAGCCCAACAAGGGCTCCAAGAAGTGACAGTCACAGAGAAACCAAGATGAGAGCTGTTACACATTTACAGTAACCAAACAAAAATCTTACCTGTTTAAGTAACATAGATAGTCATAATTAGAAATGGCTCCTGCTTGCCACTGGTAACTGATGTTGTCCTGAAGCGAGTCATCTAACTTCAATCCCTTCAGTCCAACCAGAGCATCATATAGTTTATCCCTTTCATCAGTTTCCTTGCAAAGTAAAATAATTTTGAAATGTGTTAAACAACAGGAGAATACAGCAACAAAATCTATTTCAACTCATATTTTCTATGCTGCAGTTTCAAGTATGTCGTTAAATTTACTTGTGCATCTTCCAATACAAAACAGACAACAATAATAAAGCAATAAAATTAAGAAATGATGTGTGATATTAGTTATTTTGAAATTACACTGCGCAATTAAAATAACAGTGGTTAAAAACTTAGGCTACAGTGTTTGCAATTTAGTGAAATGCATTCTAATTGCCCCAGTTAACATAAAAAGAAATTTTCATTACAACAGCCTTCTAGTCATCAATCCATGTCTCTTAGTTTAAAGAAATCCATTCAGCAATTTTACTAGCAACTTGGAAAACTTCAAAATGAACGTGTTGTCAAGCTAGCAAGGCTGCAGTTACCACTGAGGAACTGTAAAGCAACATATCAATTACAGTGCAAAGAAGTCCACATCTGGATGACACTAGGGACCCACTTAGATATTGTGCAAAATCAAGTTTAAAACAGAACTACTGTATAAGAATCACATTCTGATTTCTGAGAATTCCTTAACACACCAACCCCCCATACCGGACAAACTTTAAGGTTGGCCAATTTAAGAAAAAACACCTCAATTGAAAGAGGAAGATATGCAAATGCACATGGTGTAAGAAAAAAAAAATCTAAAAAATTTTCTGTACCTTACAGGACTTGAGGGAAGTTGAAAGTGAATATTTACAACCCTATGCGGGGCCTCTTTTCCAAGACACTCGTAAAAACATGCTAATTTTACAAAGTTATGTATGTTTTTTCTAATTTATTTTATTTTATTTTGTAAAATTATAATTACAGCTCACACAATATCATAACAGATAAGAACTAAAATCAGTAACAAATACTGAGTATATTTATTTATTGTAAAATATTTACGAGATGGGGAGATGCAGTGCCTTTTATGAGGTATACATGTTTTTTCTAATATTTCTTTACACTTTTCCTTGTAAAATTACAATTATAGCTGACATACTATCATAAAAGATAAGAACTAAAACAAATAGCAATCCCTGGGTATATAGAGAGGGGCAATACATTCTCCCATCAAGTCTCAAGGCACACTGATCGCCCCGTCCTGTGCCAAGCTACTACAGTTGCCATAAGTCATTTATTGACCACTGAAGTGATATGAATATCTTTCCCACTAAATTCACCCAAATCGTATGGCGCACACTATTAATACTCATATGAGCTACCCTGTCTATAATTCAAAACCTGTTATAGATCATCATATGATGATGCCCGTCCATTAAGGGTTAAATGGCTTTCCATTACATTTAATAATGTATTCTAAATTATTATACCCTGAGAAAATAATCACAATATATTGTTCAGATTAATACACAGCTAAATGCAAACTTCCATTTGTCCCAAGTTTAACAGTGGAAACTGAACTTCACCGAGTGTTTTATCAAAACCACAAGAAACCCTTAAATTCTGTTTTGGTACTTTGGGATACAAAAAGCAACAGTTGTATTTTTCATTGTCTACCTTCCATAAATTGGTCAGATCAATACAAAATTCACAGTCTGTTTCTCAAGCAGATTCAAGTGCTATTGGTGACTTGAAATTACTCCAATCAAGTTTAATTTACCTTCCATAATCAGATATATCTAATTAGTACTGTATTATATCTGACTAAAGTAAAAAACCTACCTTAAAGGTAAGCAAGAGATGTTTCACCATACAACTATCACGACAGTAGAGTTCAAGTCCCTGCAGAATGAACAAAATTTGTTTGAAAACAGTTTTATTACCTGAAACATAGAACAAAAGTTAACACACTTAAGAACAGAAATTTGAGTATATGATATTTTTGGGGTTATAGAATAGAATTTAGAACTTAGGTTAACATGCCAAGCGCTGGGACCTATGAGGTCAGTACAAAGGTTTGAAAGGTGTAACAGGAGGAAAACCTCCCAGTTGCACTATGAATCAGTTGTTGGGAGAGGGTGGAAAGTGAGATGGAAGAAAGACTCTGAACAGGTACAGTACAAGGACTGAAAGGGCTTGCAGCTAGGGGCCGAAGGGATGCTGCAAAGAACCTTAAGTAATGCCTACAGCGCACCACACGAGGTGCACTGATGGCACTACCCCTGTACAGGGAATTTTTGGGCAAGTCAGTATCTTGAGACTACAATTTCAAGTAAGCAGAAAAATTCAAGATCCCTTGGAAGGTAAAAGGGTAAGGAGGCAAACCTACAAGACTGGCATACAAGGCCCATTATGTCAAATTACAACTGATGGCTAGACCTGTCTGAAAGCTTAGCAATGAAGATTACATACAATACAATGATATTCAGCACAGAGCAGAAGCCATTTTTTGTCAATCAAAACTTCCAATTCAAATTTTCTAAGACTGAGACTTAGTTTGTCATAGAATACTAACTAAGATTATGATTCATCTGAAAGTTAAATTTACTAAAAACTGGCACCCTCTTGTGAAAAAATACTGTTAGGTTATAAACACCACCAAGCACAAATCTTAAAACTTTTTGGTACAGTATTTGTCCCAGGAATAAAGGGCCTACAAGTTCACACCACGACATGTTATTGATATGAATTACGTATTTAAGGTGGCTTATTATACTTGTTCATGCATGTAGTCACTTGCTGGACATGACTATTAATGTCATACAAAACGTAAAAGGATATACTGTACTTATCACTGACAGTTTAAAATCCTTCAGCATTATAACATTCATGCCACATATAAAAAAAAAATATTAAAAATAGAAATTTTCAAATTAACAGATAATCAATTTGCAAATTTCAAAAAGCAAGTTTTCAGTTTAGGGTATTTATCCTATACGTTACACAATATATAAAAAATTAATCCATATACAGTACTGTACACAGAAACACAAAAAATACATGCTGCAATACAATTCTTTATTTTCATCCCAAAAAACTACTTTGCCAAAAGGAAACACATCCATATGATTTCTATCAAGAGGAGCAAAATGGAAAATTAAAAATTTACTATGGTATTCAATCAATATTTCTTGTTTATCTGATGATCAATATAAAATAAAAAATTCAAGGTAAAAGTCCTACTTCTAAATAATGTACAGTGCTTACAGTGAAAAGCTAATCTTAAGGATAACCACGTTGAAATACTCTCATGCTTCACTTTTAAATGAAATAATCTCATGCTTCACTTTTAAATGAAATAATCTCATGCTTCACTTTTAAATGAAATACTCTCATGCTTCACTTTTAAATACAAACTATTAACAAATTCTTTAGGGGAAGTCATACGAAAATGGCATGAAGTGTACTTACCACTTGTCTCAGAAGGTAACGTCTCCTAATGACCTGGCTAATTTCAGTAATCCCAATTTTAATTACAGGATGCTGTAAAAAAAAAAAAATTCTAAATTATCACAGTCAAAGACAATAAGAATATATAAAAAATATTTCTGATAAATTTTCAAAGTTGAATTACAATCACAGAGGAATAGCCATCTTCAACAAAATATAATGATTGCAAAGACACTACCAGTGCAGTACAGGCCTATAAGTACACACCAGCTACTTTTATAAAAGCACTTCCTTGATAGCAGAATGAGATGAAGACCCACTAAGCCATTAGCTTTTCTTTTTTTCTTTGGGGTTTGGTTAAAAAAATGATATTTTTATGATAAAATAAAGTTTGTTCATACTTACCTGGCAGATATATATATAGCTGTATTCTCCGAAAGGGACCGACAGAAATTCAAAAACTTACGGCACACGCAGATGGGCCAGGTGGTTAGTACCCATTCCGCCGCTGGGAGGCGGGCATCAGAACCATTCCCATTTTCTATTCAGATTTTCTAGAAACTAGAACTACTGTCTCCTGAGGGGAGGAGGGCGGGTACTATGATTATATATATCTGCCAGGTAAGTATGAACAAACTTTATTTTATCATAAAAATATCATTTTGTTCATGACACTTACCTGACAGATATATATATAGCTGAATCCCACCATTGGAGGTGGGAAGAGACAGAATAGGATTTAGGAAACAAAACTATGTAGGCGATTGACGCCTTGGTTCCTTACCTGTTAGCATTGCTGACTTCGTGATTACTGTCACCCAAGCCTGCTTCTGCTTTACTAGAAAACTCCAGCGAGGTAGAGACCTATAAAGCTGGTGGAATCTAGATGATCTGTCAACGGGGCGAGACCACAATGTGACTAGACCATATGACCTTACTTTGAGGGCAAAAGCGACAAACTAACAACCACCTGACCAAGCCTAGTTACGTCAAAAAGATTAACATAAACTAAGGACTGGGGTGACCACCACTGGTGGAGACCCAACGACCATAAAAACAACACATAAAATATTTAAAAACACACCAAAACAAAACTAAAGGAGAGGATGAGAGTCGCTTTCTGTTCCCAAGATCGTATTTTGCGGAAACGTAAGGTCCCAGCGCACAGCAATTCTCATAGGACGTCTTCACTTCTGTGAGATAATGAGAAGCAAAGACCGAATTGCTTCGCCAAAAAGTGGCACCCAGAATGTCATTGAGAGACTGGTTTTTCTGGAAGGCCACTGAGGTAGCAATGGCTCTCACTTCGTGAGCCTTAACCTTCAAAGTTCTCAAATCTTCGTCTAGCACACTGGAATGGGCGTCTATGATGGTGCTTCGTAGAAAGAACGCCAGGGCATTTTTCGAGAGAGGTAAATCAGGCCTCTTAACGGAGCACCAAAGATTGCTAGAAGGACCTCTACAATCCTGGGTCCTCTGCAAATAAAATTTTAGAGCCCTGACAGGACACAGTGTTCTCTCAGGTTCTTGTCCAGTGATGTTCGTCAAGCCCTTAATTTCGAAGGACCTGGGCCAAGGGGAAGACGGGTTCTCATTCTTAGCAAGAAAAATAGGGCTCAGAGAACAGACAGCATCAGGGCCTCTGAAACCTATAATCTTGCTGAACGCTTGAAGTTCACTAACTCTCTTCGCCGTCGCCAGAGCAGTTAGGAAAATAGCTTTCTTGGTTACATCTTTGAAGGAAGCAGAATGTAAAGGTTCAAACCTCTTCGACATCAGGAATTTTAGAACTACATCTAAATTCCACGAAGGTAACTTAGGGGAGGCTACCTTAGACGTCTCAAAAGACCTAAGAAGATCATGAAGGTCTTTATTGTCCGATAAGTTCAGGCCTCTATGCCTGAAGACCGTTGACAGCATACTCCTATAGCCTTTGATGGTAGGGACTGCCAGGTTCAAATCCTTTCTCAGATAAAAAGGAAGTCCGCTATCTGGGATAGAGAGGTCGTGGTGGAGGAAATTCCTTAAGTTTACACCACTTCCTGAAAATGACCCACTTGGACTGGTACACTGCGCTGGAAGAGGCTCTCCTGGCGTTAGCGATCGCCTTAGCCACTGGTCTAGAAAAACCTCTCGCTCTGAGCAACTTCTCGATAGTCTGTATGCAGTTAGACTCAGAGCGGGAAGATTTTTGTGGTACCTCTCGAAGTGGGGTTGTTTGAGAAGATCTGTTCTCAAAGGAAGCGTTCTTGGAAAGTCCACCACGAGAGACATGACCTCTGGGAACCACTCTGCTGAAGGCCAAAAGGAGCGATTAAAGTCATTCTCGTCCCTTCTGAGGCTACAAACTTCCTGACGACTTCCCCAGAATCTTGAATGGGGAAAGGCGACAGATCTAGACCCTTCCAGTCCCAGAGAAAGGCATCTATTGCTAGGGCTCCCGGGTCGAGAACTGGAGAGCAGTAAAGGGGCAGCCTTGTGGTCCTTGAAGTTGCGAAACGTCCACCAGGGACGCCCCAAAGCTTCCAAAGATCCTGACACACTTCTCGTTCAGAGTCCATTCTGTTGGCAGAAGCTGATGTTGTCGACTGAGAAGGTCCGCGCGTACATTCTCGACCCCTGCTACAAAACGAGTGAGAATCGTCACCCGGCGAGAATGTGCCCATAGCAGGATCTCCTTGGCGATCAAGAACAGGGACCGAGAATGAGTACCTCCCTGTTTCTTGAGGTACGCCAGGGCCGTGGTGTTGTCGGAGTTGACTTGAATCACCCGACCTGCAACTTGATCTTCGAAGAACTGAAGAGCCAGGAAAATCGCTTTCAGTTCTTTTAGATTTATGTGCCAGGACACCTGTTCCCCTTTCCAGGTGCCTGACACTTCCTCCCCCCCTAGTGTTGCTCCCCATCCCGACATGGACGCGTCGGAAAACAACACTAGGTCGGGGCTCTGAAGATAGAGAGAGACCCCTTCTGCCAACTTTAAAGGATCGAGCCACCACCGAAGATGGTCCTTGACAGAGAGAGAGATCCTGAGAGACTCGTCTAAGTCCTCCTTGTTCTTCCAGTTGTCCGCAAGAAAGAACTGTAGGGGTCTGAGATGCAACCTCCCCAGGGAAACAAACTTCTCCAGTGATGAAATGGTCCCCAGCAGACTCATCCATTCCCTCACCGAGCATGTTTCTTTCCCCAGGAAGGCCGAAACTTTTACGAAGCAGTGCTGCTGACGTTCCTGGGATGGAAAGGCTCGAAAACCCGCTGAATCCATCCAAATCCCCAGATAAAGAATGGACTGAGAGGGGATCAGATGCGACTTCTCTAAATTCACAAAAAGTCCCAGGGACTTTGTCAGTTTCAAAGTTGAATGCAAGTCCTCCAGACACCTTTGTTCCGAAGTGGCTCGGATGAGCCAGTCGTCCAGATAGAGCGAGATCCTTATGCCGGCAAGATGAAGCCACGGGCAACGTTCCTCATCAGGACTGTGAATACCATAGGAGCTGTACTCAGTCCGAAAACAGAGCTCTGAACTGGTACACTCTTCCCCCAGGACAAACCTCAAATACTTTCTCGACTGAGGATGAATGGGGACATGAAAATAGGCGTCCTGTAGGTCGAGAGAGACCATCCAATCGCCTGGTCGCAGTGCATTGATAACCGACTGGGGCGTCTCCATTTTGAACTTCTCTTTGACGACAAAGTTGTTAAGTCTGCTGACGTCCAGGACTGGTCTCCACCCCCCTGACTGTTTTGGAACCAGGAAGAGACGATTGTAAAAACCTGGAGACTCCAGATCCAGGACTCGCTCTATGGCCCTCTTCTGGATCATTTCTTCCAGCAGATCTAAAAGGATCTGTTGCTTCTCCGGACGGTAAGAAGGCGACAGATCTCTGGGAGTAGAGGACAGGGGGTTTTCGAGAAAGGGATCCTGTAACCTTTTTGATTACATTGGGACCAGGAATCCGCCCTCTTACTTTCCAGGCTTCCGAAAACAGGAGAAGCCTGGCTCCTACTGGTGTCTGGAGGTGAGGAAAGTCACTTCTTGCCCCTTTGGGAAGAAGGGGCTCCGCCTCTGGAGAGACCTCTTCCTCGCGAAAAGGGTCTAGAGGAGGAAGATCTCCCACGAAAGGGCTTCTGTCTCTTCGGGGGAAGTCCTTGCGAAGACGTAGAAGGGACACTAGGACGTCTGGAAGACTGAGCAAGGAGATCCTGAGTAGCCTTCTCCTTAAGGCTGGAGGAAGAGATCCTTGACAAGCGGCTGGGGAAGAGATGGCTAGAAAGAGGGGCAAAAAGTAACTCAGCCCTCTGAACAGGAGAAACTGACTTGGCAGCGAAATTGCAGTACAAAGCCCTCTTCTTTAGGAGGGTTGTACCAAAATGTGAAGCCAGTTCATCAGCGCCATCCCTGACGGCCTTGTCCATGCACGACAGTACACTGGACAGCTCCCCCAGAGAAATAGAATCCGGACTACGAGTCCTTAAGTCCAAGGCCCCCAAGCACCAGTCCAGAAAGTTCAAAACCTCCATAGACTTGAAAAGGCCTTTCAGATGGTGGTCGGTCTCAGAAAGAGTCCAAGACACCTTGGCGAAGAAAAGAAAGAAGAGACCTCCTTGACGCATCAACGAGGCTAGCAAAATCACCTTGAGAGGAAGAAGGAACTCTTGAGCCAATTTCCTCTCCGTCTCATACCACATTCCAGCTTTCCCGCACAATCTAGACGGGGGGAGAGCGAAGGAAGATTTCCCTTGAGACTTCCTATCTTCCATCCACGCATTGACTCTCTTGAGAGCTTTTCTAGTAGCCAGAGAAGTCTTCATTTGTAGGAACCAGGCGATTTCCTCACCTTCAGAAGAAGCTAACTGCGAAGGAGGGGAAAGAGGAGCAGAAGGCTGAAATTTATCAGGAAAAAGCTCCTTAAGCATGCTAGCCAAAACCCAGTAGTCGGAGAAAGACGAAAGAGGGGCTGTTCTTGTTCTGCAGAGTCCGACTCCTGAGACAAATCAGCCTCTTCACAGGAGCGACAGGAGAGTCTTCCTGGGCCAGAGAGAGACAAAGACCTTTGGGTCCAATTCGGCCCAGAGACCTCTTCTCGTGGGAAGAAGCGCAGAAAAATCCGGAACAACTTCGTACAGGAGCGTCCTGCCGAGCGCCCTGAGGCGTCCTGAGGAGCGCCCTGACGAAGCGTCTGATGGCGAGCTCCTGACGGCGTCCTGCTTCATAAGCAGCCGGCGCCCCTGAAGAGCGTCCTGTCTCACAAGCTGCCGAGCGCCCTGGCGAGAGTCCTGACGAGCCGCCGAGCTTCTGGCGACGAGTCTTGAAGAGCGTCATGCAGAGATCGGGAATAACGAAGCGTCCTGGGGGAGCGTCCTGCGAACGTCAAAACGAGCGAGAAGCAGGAGGAGAGGCAAGAAGAGCGTCTTGGCGCGAACTCTTACTAGCGGCAAGCCTAGCTGCAAGAGGAGCGTCCTGATCAACCAGCGAGTCACGACGGGGCAAGGAGAGCTGATGATCCGCAGAACGATGAGGGCGACTACGAGAAACCGCAGGGGAGAGAGACGAACGAAGAGAAGGAGAGGAGACCTCTTAGATCTTTTAACTGGCAGCGACAAATCCTTTGCGGCGCCACGAGGCTCCTTCTCCTTAGCAGCGAGAAGGGAAGCTAACTGCCGCTGCATATCTTGGATAAGACGCTTGAAGGAGAGGAAGCCCTCTCAGGAGAAGGGCTGCTCTTATGAGAAGAAGAGGGGGAAGGAGACGTCCTCCTCCTTCTACCAAGAGCGACAGGGCCAGCAACGTCCTCCTCCGAAGAAATCCTGGTCCTCTTCTGCGGCGGCAAATCTCGCAGCCAGTCGGGAGAAGATTCCAAGGCACGAGAAAGAGGAGAAGAAGCGTCCTCTTCAACGCGGCTCCTCTTGAAAGGACGAGTCCAACCGAGAACGTGACCCCTTAAGTGGAGAGGACGCCTCGGAGGACGAAAAGCAATCCTTAAGGATCCGTGCGCGAGCACGATCCTTGGCAGCCTGGGAGACGTCAACAAGGCCTGCCGAAGGGACGCCAGATCGGTGGGGGGTCCCCGTAACCCTCTTGCGGCTTTCGACATGCCCATTCCCTAAGTCCTGGGAGTTCGGCAGAGGTCTCAGGCCTAGAGGCATTATAGGGCCGATCTGACGCCCCCCCTCCACAACACTAGGGGGGGGATCACTACACTTCACTGCACTTTCGATCGCCAACACCTTAGACTCCAAAAACGAATGGAGTTCAAAATCTCGCCAAGGGCATTACCTTCCGCAGACGCAATCACAGGTTAGAAGGCGACTCTACAGGGAAAGGAGAAGCATTAGTAGGGTTAACAGGAGATAAATTAATACCCTGACTCCCACCTACCGACACACTCCTGGAGGAAGACCTCCTTACACGATCACGCTCTAGCTTATGAACGTAAGAATCGTAAGCCTTCCAATCAGAATCAGGCAACGATTCACACTCCTTGCAGCGATCATCCAACATACAGACATGCCCTCTACATCTCATGCATACTGTGTGAGGGTCTACCAAGCTTTCGGTAGCCTCACCTTACACTCCTTCACAACACACACCCTGAAACTAGCAGAACTAGATCCAGACATCTTGTTCAAGGAAAAGCCAAAACCAAAATCAAAACAGTCCAAAGAAGCGTATGCCTATCCACAAAGCCAAAGTCAAAAAACCAAAAGACAATCAGAATACTTAGTGGAAAAGTTTACGAAATCCAAGGCGGAGGTATTGACAACAGGTGTTGACAATACCGGCGACAGAGAAAATCTGAATAGAAAATGGGAATGGTTCCTGATGCCCGCCTCCCAGCGGCGGGAATGGGTACTAACCACCTGGCCCATCTGCGTGTGCCGTAAGTTTTTGAATTTCTGTCGGTCCCTTTCGGAGAATACAGCTATATATATATCTGTCAGGTAAGTGTCATGAACAAAAATGGCATTAGGTAACCAAGAGTTATTTTTATTAAGTAAAGACTATGAAAAGCTTTCGAGTCTTACAATTCTGCCATTCAAGATTATATTTATGCTGGTCCCATAGACACTTTAATGAAAAAAAGCCTGTAAGTCTCCACTATACTGTGTTTTTAGTCTGTACAGTACAGGGTTAAACCAGAACAACATTCAAGATTTAGAATGATAAAAACTTAAGTATAAGACTGCATGATTTTAAAAGAATGTAGCTTATCAAGCATAAAGTACTACTGCGCTGTTAAAATCTGAATGCTGCATGAACATTTATACAAGAGAAGACACTGGAAATGAGAATAAAAAATTAGTGTTTATGAAAACTTTCATGAGATAGTTGACAAAATCTTTAAGTTACTGGGCTACTTGGGTTTTTTGCTCTACAGGACTTAAAAAATGAAATGACAAAGTGGATTAATTTGGTCATTCGAGGGCTATCTTGGCACTCTATTCTCACAATGCAGTACCAAATTAAATTTGAAGCAATCTATAAAGTCTACAGTGTTAAGCAGTTCACATAAAAACAACAGTCCGTAGCATTTAATAAGTAAAGGTATTTCTTCTGTAAGTTGATTATTCATGTGTCTAAACTGATACCTTGAGATGTTACCCACTTTACTGGAGTCCAAGTCTTTCTTCTCTTATAATGAGTCACTACTGTGTCTCAGTATCTCAGCTTGTGAACAAACGCAAATGAAACAATGTACTATAATAAAACTTAGCACTACCCCATTATACCCTATTTTTCAGTAACAATCAACTTCGGATTACTTTCTCAAATCTTAATTTGGTTTTCAAGAAATTATATATCTTCCTCAGCAGCTGACTGATATCAAAACAATCGAACATGTTATTTTAGATGAAATTTCATCTACATAAATAATTCATGCAATTATAAAAACACAGCACTACACCTGACTTGCCCCCATAGCAAATCAACACTTAAAACACCAGAAAATGTAACTTTTTCATGCAACATACCTTTTCTGCATTATTGTGAGGCTGGAAATACAGTTTGGCATTTGTAAGCAAGATGGTGCCAGGGTTAGTAACCAATGGTGTCACCTTGTTGGCTTGAGTCTCTAAGACCTCTGTTTCTGAGAGGTTTTCGAGTAGCGCCCTATCAAACCTCTTCCTTCTTTGTCTTGATCTGACAATAGCTTGAATCTGTTAAATCATTAAAAATGACAATGTATAGAATGTCATTTTATAGGAGAGGTTAAAAGTTTAGTTTCTGAAGAATATTTGCAAACATGTTCAAATTAGATGGCACAGTATACAGTAACACCACAACTTAACAGGTTTCATATCATTGTACTATTTTGTTTAGTAGTTACATTATTATGGCTTTTTTTCTATGCTAGACTACCTTTTTAAGACATGATCAATTTTTCAGAACCTCTTAAACTGAACATTAAGCTTAAAGTACAGTTTAGCTTAAGCTACATGTTAAATTTTCATTAGCTGAGGGATACCTTGATAATGGTCAAGCACAGGCAACACTACAGGGCCTTCGTTACTTATCACAAGACCAGACCTGCAAAGCATTTGGTAAGTTGAGGAGCTACTGTATAGCATTTTCATGATTGTACCTGCCATAAGCTTTGGGTAATTAATAGCAGTCATTCTGAAAGATTAACAATATTTTGTAAAGAGCAGAATCTTAAGCAATAATACACAGGAAAGCTGTCATCCACTCATGTTTAAAATGTTTCGAGTCAACCCCAAAACAAAACTACATTTGTCAAACTAACAGTGATAAACATGCCAAAATCTTTAATAAAATGGCACAAAATATTTTTTTTTATCATAGAACAAATTAAAATTAAAATGGGACTATTATACATTTTTGTATGCCTTGAACTCTTTGATTATTCTGGTAGAAAGGCAATCAAGTATTTAACAATACTGTACATTAAGACTTTAATTTGCTAAGGCTACCAACAAATCTTTCCTTGTTTTGTTTCTTCCCAACAGCAACCTGGCAGACGGAATGTTTAAAAATTTAATATTGTAATAGGTATTTTTATTTTAGCCTTTGCCTTGCCCAGGGCTTCTTGGGGGATACACAGTAAAGCTTCTCTCTACTTTCCAACAAATGCACACGTCATTCACACACGCCAAAGTTGACTGTAGGCTTACTATTTTATCTAGTTAAGAAATTCAAAGGTTTCTGCTTAAAATCTGAATAACCAGTAGAAGAACTATCTACAAGAACTAATTTCCTTGCATGATTCTCAGCCAGTTAAAATATGGCAATAATTATTCTTAACACAACATGCAAAGATTGCCTCCAGAGAGCACATGAGCATTGCCATAATGCAGATATTGAATAACCATTTGGTTTAAGTTACCCACTTTTTATCTTATTGTCCTCTACAAAATAATCAGTGATACTTACCATGGTATTTTGATCATTGGGAGGCAGTGTTGATGCTCGCTGCAGCTGGCAAATTTGGGGTATAACTTGTGATGTTTCTAAGAATACCAGTTCAAACCTATGACAGTACTCCTCCTGAAATGTGAGCAAACATTTAGAATATAGCGACAACATGCGTCTCTTTATTTTACCCAGTTACACGTAAACATACTTGCTAAAGGGCACACAAATATATTAAAAATAGTGAAGTTCACGGGGAACACACCCAACTAATGCCAGTCCATCATTAGAAAACTATGGTTTGCCAACTTGTAAAGCAGTGCCAAGTCATTAACCCTTAAGGCACGGGCTAAAAATATATCAAGCACACCCCTAGACTATACTCCATCGGCTCCTTCATGGCGAAAAGGGCAGGGCATGGGAGGTGACCGGCGCTGCCACATCAAATATTCCCACTCACGTTGTATGGTATATGAAGGCAGCATAAGTTATACAACACAAATATAATTGGTTGCTAATCAATTTTTGCCAATTATTAAAGGCCCTCGTAATTTTCTAGCATTTAACAACAATAAAACAACACGTTTATTCTTAAACGTGACAAAAAAATTTCCAGCTCTGCCAGTTCTTCTCTTACCTGTTAAGCTGACCTCAGGGCATGAAGATGTCAAACAGCCCGTGCCTCCACAAGGGAAGCTCAGTCAAAACACTCACTGACTCATTAAGGAGTCTGTCGCCTTACAAACAACATGGAAGGAAGTCCTCATTCCCGCATTAATCTTCGTCCACAGGCTCGAGAAATCGATCATAAATAGTCCTGGCATTTTTGTGTATTATTATCAATATGACATTCATGACCCAAATAATCATCTATTTGTTTTGACAAACCCGTATTTTTCATCGGGTATGGGCATTCATGCAAAGGTATCGTGTATGTTATAACGATAAAAACTGATACAAAAACAAAGGAAAAAACAATGAAATATTCCGAGTAAATGGCAAAGCTGGAACTAAGTCTGTAAAGAAAAGAAGATATATAAATAGAAAAATGTTATGAATACTCTAACTGGAAAGAAACGAAGGACCATATTATGAATAGATGATAAATCAGATAGCTGCCGATAATCTTATTTGTGTAACCTATGTATATTTATGCTGCGCTCTCTTATCTGTCTACACACACAATCCTTTTCAAATGTCAATTGCTCGCTCTCTCTCTCTCTCTCTCTCTCTCTCTCTCTCTGTATATATATATATATATATATATATATATATATATATATATATATATATATATATATATATATATATATATATATATATATATATATATATATATATATATATATATATATATGCATAGACATATATATACACAGTAAATTGACAAAAAAACAAGTAAATTAGAAGTGCGGAAGTCGAGTAGTGTGAGATAATCACAAGGAAGGTTCAAAAAGAGATTCAATGAGGCCTATATGAAAAACAGAGACCTGGAAGAATGGAAATATTTTCGAAGGAGTGTCGAGGCAATAGAGAACACCCAGAAGTTTACTGCTCCCAGGAGACATTAACAAACACCAAGGAGGTTAAACCTCCTTGACAGAAGCACGCATTGAAAGGTAAATGGGAAGGGTAGGCCTTTAAAAACTCGAGAGAAGTACATTTGGCAATGAAGGGGACAACGCCTAAATCGCCATGAAGGCGCCGATAGAGTATAGGCAAACTTTAAGGTTGGCCAATTTAAGAAAAAAAACACATCAATGGAAAAAGGAAGATATGCAAATGCACAAGGTGCAAGAAAAAAATTCTAAAAATTTTTCCCTACCTTCCACGGGAATTTGAAAGTGACTATTTACAACCCCGTGTGGGGCCCTTTTACAAGACAATCATAAATATATGTTAATTTTACCAAGTTCTGCAAATTTTTCTAATAATTTATTTTATTCTATTTTGTAAAATTATAATTACAGTTCACACAACATCATAATAGATAAGAACTAAGACCAGCAACAAATTCTGAGTATATTTGTTGTAAAATATTTACGAGATTTACTGAGGTCGGGAGATGCAGTAACTTTTTGTGAGGTATACATGTTTTTTCTAATATTTCTTTGCAAAATTACAATTATAGCTGACACACTATCATAAAAAACAAGAACTAAAAATAGCAGCAATCCCTGGGTACATTTATAAGCAAATAAATAAAAAGATGTCCTGGAGCTGCAGAGAGGCAGTACACCCTATGAAATCTCAAGGCATACTAATCGATATCTCTCCAGTGCTGAGCTACATAGTTGCCAAAATTCATTTATGGCTCACTGAAGTGCATGAACATCTTTCCCGCTAAATTCATTCAAACAGTATGGCGCAAAATATTATTACTCATACGAGGATTCCTGTTTATCACCCAAAACCTGTTATAGATACTCATATGAGGATTCCCATCCATTAAGGGTTAAAAATTGTCTGCAGTGTTACAATTTTTTCTCTTTATATTAAATATCTGTTCGTTATTCTGTACAAGGACTACAAAAGACTTAAGTGGTACAAGCACTTTTGGAAGATGAATCAACAATGCCAGAAAGTCCACATGGTACGTGTTCTAGCCAAAAAGATTTGGCTCACTAATGAGAACCTATGGCACCTTTATTTTTCAGACTAAGAATTGACCTAAGTCACAACAATTTCCTAGGTTTGTGAGTAGTTCTTACACATTAAATTGCTCTGCATGTTACAAATAAAAAAAATAAGTCTTATACTTTCAACAAAAGACTTACCCTGCAAAATTTGTAAGGCTGCAGAATTCCACCTTCTAGCATTTCAACTGTCATGTTGCATTTCACTTCCAAGAGAGTTGCCTCTTCTACACTGCAATGTTAAAATAAATGGGTCATAGTTACAATTCCTTTTGGATGCCCATTCTTCTCCTTATAAAAAGTTCATAGGTATTTCAAAAGTTACAGGTACTTGAGTGTAAATTAACCAGCCAAAAAAAAAACAAAAAGACTATGTGATATAAGTGCAATTAGAATAATTATATTTATTCCAAACTTTAAAAATCTAACATACCTATTCAGTATTTCTTTGGTAATGGTTGTGACATGCTCTTGCACCACTTCGATGCTCTTCAAAGGAAACTTAATGATGGGCACATGGATATCACGAGGGTCGAACACCAAAGACTTGGAGCACACCTGGATAAGGCAGAAAAAGTACAACAGTTCACTATACCTTCCCTGAGCCATGGGGAGATAAGACAAGAGCTCTTAGACAGAATCCTTCAACCACTGAGGTACCAGAAAAAGCAAACCTCCCTCCTCAGTGAAGAGGAAGCATGATGCTCTGAAACTGTTTGGCCTCTAAATATATTTGTTCTCTAATTTGTAGTTTTTTTTGAGTTTCAAATGTCGACACTGATCTGTTATCATCACTGAAGTACCCATGACCTAGCCTGACAAGAAATTTAACTTGATGGTTCTACTCCAACGTGACTCACACCAAGGAAAATATCTGTTCAGATTATTAGACTGAAATACAACCAAAATGCTATCAGTATTCGAATCTCATTCAAACTTCGAACAATGTTTTCTTACCTTTAATCTGCCTCTTACTGTATTTTCCACCCACCGCACCCAGCCTTCCTCCTTTTTTGAAAGTTCCTCTGGAACGTGATAAATAACAGCGAAGTCCTCAAAGTATATCTCTCCTGGCTCCAACAGCAACAGTGAAAATCTATGAAAAAATATATAGATAGATAAAGTGCATTTTCCATCACACCAATTATGTTTTCTTGATAAATCTAAGGCTGGATAATTTGCTCTCTACAGATTATCTTTTGAAAATATAATTTTTTCTGAGGTTCTGGTTTCCATATTCTTAAAACAAAAAAATTATGGCATAACCTTAAGAGTCAAATCATGTGATGACAATTTAAAATAAAATTGTCATCAATTTGTAACGAAATACTTAAGGAACATTTTGGTAACCTTAATACGAATCAACCCAAAGGTGCTGGAAAAATGGGTAAGCAGTTCACAATTCTGAAGGAAACGTCCAAACACCATTTCAATAATACACACCCATATGATCATAAAAACTATCTAACTTTCAACAGATTCAAAGTAGTGATTTAATTATAGAGTTGGGGAGGTCCCAGCACATTTTAACATCTGGGAAGCCTATGTTATAAAAGCTAAGTTCTTGAATGTAACTGACTCCTGCTTGTCAATCATTTTCATTAAATGAGCCTACAACTTTCCTGAATACATATGGGAGACAACTCAATTGTACTTCAAGGGAATAGCACTGTAAGAAGTGTGCCACAGATTCAATGCATGATCAATGAGTGAATAATGGAACAAAAGATTACCCAAAGTACATACTATTGAAAGGCAATCTTGATCTGGAAATCAATATTGATCTAAATTTTAAAATTTTGTGGTATCTTCCATTAAAGTACAGTATTACATGCACATACATAGATTTTATTGTATAAATATAACCTGCCATAAAGTTAAGGCAACAAAATTGACAACAAACTCAATAAATTTACAAGAACTGCTATTTCCTCACAATATCAACCCTGCACTATCAAAACAGTAATCTTCAAAACTGCTTTTTCACTAAAATTACAATATTAACTTTCCAATGATTGTCCATAAAACAAGTGACATTTGGGGGCAGGTGACACTGTTTCTGTAGTTAACACGATAAGTACTCTCACCATTATGGAGTATTCTATGTACTCATAGAAAAATTAACAGTTTTACCAACTACACTTGATTATCATCTAGCAAACTGCTATCTTATTCTGACAGTGGAAAACCACTGGTTGTTTTAATAATGAAATATATATTTGTAATTCTAATATCAGTTCCACAATTATGAAAAAACTTCCACTGGGGCAAGGAATTTCCTAATATATGATACTGAACTTTCGCTGCACTGGGTTAGGGCATGTTAGACCTGGGCTGTTCACTGTTAAACCCTTCTCATTCTATTTCAAATCTCCCCAAAGTTCACTGACCTTAATGAATTAAAAAGATACATTTCTGATGAAAATGAATATCTCAATCACTTGAATCTTTTCTGATGAAAATGAATATCTCAATCACTTGAATCTTTTTTGATAAAAATGAATATCTCAATCACTTGAAACACTTGAAAAACCATTATAAACACCAGATTTTATGACTGAATTCAATCATCAGCCACTTGTAACATTAAACAGTATTTATTAAACACCCTAAAGTGACCTAAAATATCATGCAGTTTCTCTGAGGCTAGTCAGGCTAAAACTGGTTAAACCACAAATACAGTAAATTCCATTCCAGGAAACTTGTAAAATAATACACTGGAAAGCTGCCTGACCGTACTGGAATTCAAAATTATTTTATGGACCATCAAAAAGGATACATTATGATAACCTATGTAACAATACAAACCAATCCGCCAAAATAAGTAATTAAATCGATCCTAAATATATATAAATACCTGCTTACCAACTAACTGGATTATAACAATTTAACATTAACAAATACTCTGATAAATGTAAAGGAGATGGTTGCATGAATATCGTTTATTTATGCAATTTGTTTTTACTAAAGTACATAGACACGGGTGTATATAGGCTAATACACTCGAGATGATTTGAGAGATCTTCTGCGATAATGAGAAGTTTATCGTATTTTGTTTAAAGTTTTACTTTCAACCCTGAGGGGCTGTACTAAACACAGCAAGGAGCTTATGCCACGTTTATAACTGGCCCCTCAGAGATGAACATTAACACATAAACAAGTGATGGTAAATTTCTCATTTTCTCAGTTCATTTCTTGGATTACCTCATCTGTGTTGAATTATATACATGCTTTTCTAAAATACTTGAGCAAAAAATTATATTAATGAATGATATCTTCATGCGGCCGGCTCCAGTACATTTACCAAAATCCCTAACATCACTTGTTTATGTTTTAATGTTCATCTCTGAGGGGCATATATCCTGCCTACATTAGGTTAGGTCCCAGAGATGAATAGCCTTGCCAATCACTACTGGGGTTTATTATCCATTATCCTAAAAATCTGGGCTAAACTGGTAAAATCTGACGATTAACACTGCCATAAACAATGAAAAATACCTCCTTTACGAAGCCTTGGTCAGCCCTATGGGCTCGAACGCAAACCCCAAAATATCACAGCTGTTATACTTCGCTTGAAAAAAGCAAGAAAACTCCACCACTTCTTCAACATAAACCCTCACCTATTTTTTCCTTCTAGATCCATCTTCCCTGGCGTCCACTACACCATCGTACACAAGAAATCGAAAGGTCAACTCGGTGGGAAGATCGAAATTCCTCCTGGTGGGCCTCCGACGGTGTGTCACAACCTGCTGCTGCGGCGAGTTGAAAACAGCTGATCGTCACTTCGTCCGAAAGTCTTGAAGGTCGTCTTCGATTGGAGATCTTCTACTTTAAATTTTCTAAACTATTCCCATATCCAAGATAAATCCTGATTTATAAAATTAAATAATTTTTGTACTTTTCTAAAATAAAGACTTTCCACAGAGTAACTCTTTTATTTAAAATCGCTCGCGAATCCTCTCAGGGAAAGGAATCGGAAGCAACCAACACCCCGAACGAGTAAACAATAAATATGAAGTCATGGATTTATTGCAAGCTAAAGATGAATGGTTATGAAATTACTCCACCGCCTGTGTGACAATGCCGCTTTAAACAAACGATAGAAAGGTACATTTGAGAGCAGAAGCTTTTAAATTCACGAAATGTCCGTTCCTGTTTAGCAGTCATGTTAGCCTATGGTGGACAGGCCAATGTCATAAGCGAAGCGTAATTAATTCCGTGATTACAAATCATTGCGGTTTCTGGTTTTGTAAGCTATCCACCTCCGAAGAGTGATTCCATGAAAATGCTTAAAGATACTCGTTATACTTATGAATAAAGGAACCGGTTACATTGATTATATCAACAATTTCAACAGTCGAATATGTTAAGGTGTGGATGTGTACAGATAATTGTGGTCTCATTATGTTTGATGACCATAATATTACGAATATTGATAGTTTGCTTAATGTACAGCATGACCCGTCGTTGGTAATAGTATAACGGCTCTTGTAACTTCAGCTACTGTATCATCACAAGGAGACCAATGAGCATAGAGGCATAACACATATTTATACGTTCTGTAGATCTATGCATTCACGGTCGCGTGGTGTCAACACACTCGACGACGTCGTGGATGCAAGAGGTTTTTTTTGTTATTATGAGAAAATTACGTACATACCGTCCAATCCTTAAGACACTATTCTTGCCTAGGCGAATGACGTATATTCCGTGTACAGAATAAAGAAGTAAATTCCATTTCGTAACACGGGTTGGGCAGTTATTAGAAATACTGTACGTTCCTTGCGTGTCATTAACCGTGTCCATGAGAGGTATTTGCCACTTTCCCGGATTAGGGGACATTTTCTTTTCTCATTTAATAATGAAAAAAAGAATGAATAAAACAACAAAATAGAAACATGAAATGGGGACACTGGCTACACCTACTGACATCATGTTACCGAGAAGGCGGTAATAAAGGATCCTGACAGTTAGGACCAATTAAGCGAATTCTCTCTTAAGACGATTTTCTTGCATGTGTGTGTGTGTGTGTATATATATATATATATATATATATATATATATATATATATATATATATATATATATATATATATATATATATATATATATATATATATATATATTTCAGCAAGACACACATACCGTTAAGCTAGTTAGTCTAAAGATACAAAAACTAGTAGTAATGACTCACTTGTTGGATGCGTAATAATATAATTCATGCAATTTTTAAGGCTGAATGTTATTTAAGGAAAAACGCCTTGCAAATAAGCGGTTGATGGCTTAATTACCATTTACAGATGGTTGACAAAGTTTGAATCCTTTTTTCTAGAAAAAAACCAGTTTGTTGTCAGCAAAGATCCGTGTGCTGTAAATGCTGCTAAAGCTTTACCAAGGTGTTTAAACCAACAAAAAGGTATCTGCAATCAGACTTCAATTTTTTTGATATATATATATATATATATATATATATATATATATATATATATATATATATATGTGTGTGTGTGTGTGTGTGTGTGTGTGTGTGTATATATATATATATATATATATATATATATATATATATATATATATATATATATATATATATATATATATATATACAATACAGTATATATGTATATATATACTGCTTTCTTGCTCATACTGCTAAAGCTTTAGCAAGGTGTTTAAGCCAACGAAAAAGGTATCTGTAATCGGACTTCAATTTTGGTCACACACACACACACCCACATATATATATATATATATATATATATATATATATATATATATATATATATATATATATATGCGTGTGTTCTATTAACATACCAGTTTATGCTTATCAATAATCATTGTTTGTTTATCCTGATTACTCAGCCACCAAAAGTCATCAAATATCATCCATCATGATGATAAGTTATAAGATATAACAATGGAGCCACGCAACGCATTATCAATTTAACATACAAACTGCTTCGTCTGAGTAATTCTTGTCCCAAAAGACACAACAGACGAGATATCATCTACCAAGTCCTTTGAGAAGTTAGAATTCTCACACGTAAAGAGAAGAAGAAGAAGAAGAAGAAGAACGATGAGAGAAGGACAACAATCAAAACGTAGGAATGACAACCATAGACAGCGTTTGTTAGCTAGAAGACAAAATTGTCTCTCCAGACGATTCTCAAATAGAGAAAGCCTCAGAATAGACGAAAGGGCAATGCGTGAGGGGAGGATAGCCCAAGACGCTTAGTGAAATCGTTTGGTGAAAGGAGGCTGTCATCTTCACAGAGGAATCCTTCGTGAAAGCTTAGGTAGATCAGTATAATTCCCGT
Source organism: Macrobrachium rosenbergii (assembly GCF_040412425.1). Taxonomy (NCBI): domain Eukaryota; kingdom Metazoa; phylum Arthropoda; class Malacostraca; order Decapoda; family Palaemonidae; genus Macrobrachium; species Macrobrachium rosenbergii. The sequence continues at coordinate 16,783,792 of NC_089781.1, forward strand.
AGGGCATTACACATCACAAATTGCCGGTACATCGTCGTAAGGTGTACAAAAGGAGTTTGTGTTTTTCTGACACTAATCGTTAACTAGATTCGAATGAGATAATCCAAGGTTATTCATAATTATTCAGTACATACATTAATTCTCACTTTATTCTTATTGCGCTTTCCCTTGAATACAAAGACATTCTACTCTCCGGGAGATTAAGAATGAAACTCATTATGAATAAGAATGAATTAATGGTAAAACTGCTCTTGAATGTACTTCGGTTCTTACTAAATCCTAACTTTTATCTACTTATATATGTCAAATGAGAAACGCATATAGATCTATTGCATCTTTTAAAGGTCTCAGTTCGCTTCGTCCTCTATAACCTTCTCCTTTGGCATGCGTAACTCACTGCACACACACACACACACACATATATATATATATATATATATATATATATATATATATATATATATATATATATATATATATATATATATATATATATTCTATCTTTAATAAGGTTCTTGACTAGATTTGAACACAGTAAATCATTATTTAAATCATTTTGCCAAAGAGGTCACTTGAACTAAAAGACACTATATAAAAAATTGATAAAATTAGGTGAAGATAGTATGAAAGAGGGAGTACGATTAGGCCTAATTTTAAAATTCCTCCACAGGTAAAGGAACCTCGAGGACAGATATTCGTCAGGCATTGCTGACTGAACCTGCTAAAGTTCTACAACGTTATAACAAGCCCACAATCTACCACCATCACATCTCTCACGGAAACAACATCCGCTGCCTTTTTCAGAACGTCTAGTCCTTCTTCAACGACGCCGTGAGCGCAAGCGTCCTTCACTGCACGAACCTCGTTGAGGTATATCCCGAATCCCCCCAGACGCCACGGCTCTCTCTCCGGAAAGCCGGTGAATAGACCGGCCTCTATATCGTGTCGGTACGGATCGCCGGAAACGATTCCCTCGACGATGCTACGCCCGCCAGTGCCGTCGTCGTTCTCGTAATCGCCGCCTTGCAGGATTTCCGAATCCGCGTAGCCGGTGATCTTCCCGTAGAAGCGGGTGTTTCTGTAAGAGGGGCCTTTCTCTCCCGAGCACAGGAAGGTCGTCTGCCTGCTTCTTGGAGTGTCGCCGAACATTCGGACGTAGACGTAGCCTTTCGTCTTGCCTCCGAGTTCCGTCTTCAGGAACACCGACGGCGATGCCTTGGGCACCAGCTCGCGCATCAAGTCGTACTGTAACGGAAAATATAAAATGTGGCTCTATAATGTTGCTTGCTAGTGCTTTCTGCATTCATCTGCAGGTATACTAGTTTACGTGACAGACTGTGCTATTTATTAACTCTTATTGATTTATATATATCCTTTATATTCATACCCAAGTAAGTGCCTCAATACCTCTAAAGTTTATTAAACAATTTTAAAATGTTCATTTCCTTCAAATGGACATTTCTCATATATGCACAGAGAACAAGTGATATGCTGAGGCAGGGGAATATAAAAGGTTTTGGGATAATGAAATTGCGTCTTGTTCATAATATATGTTCATAGGCAATGGCATTTAGAAGACTTTCATTTGTATCAAAATCTATTCAAAATAAAAAAAAAACTTTAATCACAAAAGATTTTGACCCAAAGAAAAATAGCCTCATCCAACAAAATAATCAGTTTGTTAAAGATCACTTTCTGGCATTCTTGTGAACAAACTGCGTATATGTAACTTACTGCTTATATGTAACTTTAAAACAGAAATATTTAAGCAATTCCTACTGAAAGTGAATGTTTCTAAACTTAGGTATAGTGTTATCTTATTTAGTTTGCCAGTGCAATAAAAGAATGTTACAGAAAGGTTGATAAGGCTATGTATGTCATAGGGATGGCGTTATTTGCACAAATTCTCTATCACTTTCATATCTAAAGTTATTGCGCAGCTGCTAACACTAAAAGATAACATAGTGTGGTTAAACGGAGATCAGATAAGCTTATCGACAGGCTTTCAGTAATGCTAAAAAAATTCAGAACTATTTTTTTAATCTAAATTTAGCAACGAAAAGCGAACGATTATATAACAAACTACCTCTTTCCTTCATGTTTATAGTAACTGTTTAATTTCAAGTTATTTTACGGGTTCATTAAGCGGGCCTAAGAATGCTACATTTAAAACGTTTATTGCCTCTAACTCGAAAAATTACTTTCTTTCGTCCGATTTATTTTATCTTTTTCTCTCTGGCCTGGACTAGAAAAAGGTGCCAGATTGTCCGTCCACTGGCCTACATTAAATCCTAATCAATCCTACTTATTATAACTAAGACGTAACGGCAAAACTACTGAAATAACATGCCTGTTTTTGTTATATCGGAACCTACTTAATTTCTTCCACAAGCAACAATACCAAGGAACCCACTTACCGGTATTTCGACGCCGTCTTCCGGAGGTGAACTGTCTCTCAGCGAGTACAGGTGAATGCGACCGTTCCTGGACGCAAGTGGCGCCCATCTGGATAAACTGCCCTCTTCTGCAGCAGCATAAACCGGTTTTTCACCTGTCAACAGTCCCTTCAAGTCCTGGGAGAAAAGAATATGAGAATCAGCTTAAGAAGAACCTGGTAATCAGCGATAAAAAAAATGAGAATCAGCAGTGGATTTAAGGGAAATCAACGGTCGAATATATCCCATGACATCTTACTGCGTTCTGGCTCATACCCTCTCAAAATATTTTTTTATTCGATATTTACGTTTTAGCATCACTTCTTCATTCTTCTTTTTCTTCTTGCAGTTTTCTATGTAAGTTTCTCACCTGTTAAGCCTTCATTTCAAACATGTCTTTTGTCTTTCATAAGTATATCGTAGTTTAACCAGATCACTGAGCTGATTAACAGCTCTCCTAGGGCTGGCCCGAAGGGTTATATTTATTTTACGTGGCTAAGAACCAACTGGTTACCTAGCAACGGGACCTACAGCTTATTGTGGAATCCGAACCACATTATGACGAGAAAAGAATTTCTATCACCAGAAATAAATTCCTCTAATTCTTCATTGGCCGGTCGGAGAGTTGAACGCTGGGCCAACAGCTTGCTAGCCGAGAGCTCTACCCATCCCTCCAATGAAGAGACTGTGACTAGAGCATACTGTCTGTTCTAGTCATAGTGACACCTTTCATTTTATTGCAGCCCATCAGGTTCTACAACAGCTATTTCTCAATTGGGATTTAAAATAGGCCTATAGGAGAATACACTTAATTAAGTAGTAACTAGAAAGATATGTCTGCGATTCTATCACAACAAAAAACTAATAAGTATAAGAACTGACTGTTGCAAATGACCTCACCTTCTTCACAGAGAAAATGATATTCGTGGTGTCGTGACATTTTTTCTGTCTGTCCTCCTCCACGAAGAGCTCGAAGGCATTCTGGTGAAAGCCGGACTCCTTCATCAGCATCAGCACATCCTGGGGAGAAGTCGCTTTCCTTATGTTATCCTTGATGCCCCTGAGAGACTTGAGCAGTTCAGTTATCCTGGCAAGCCTGGTCTGAATGGTCTCCTTCTGGTTTCCGAACTCCTCCAGGTTCTCAGAGTTTTCTCCGCCGGGCTGGACGGCTCTCGAAATCTCGAAGTACTTGAGTGCCAGATCGAGTACCTGCAGGACGGTTTCCAACTCTCTCTTGCCCTCGACGGCCACTCTAAGGTACTTTTTCAAGATGGTGTTGTGAGAATCTTTGATCCTGCTGACAGCTTCGTCGATGGCCAGTAGGAAGCAGCAACCGGAGGGTGGGTCTGGGTGATCGACAGACAGGCACTCTCGACAGACCAGGACGGCGCAGCTGAAGCACACGAAGAACAGAGGGCAGCCGTGCCTCGGGCACTCTCCTTCATTCTGCTGGGGCACCGACAGCGGCACAGTTAGCGGGAACTTCAGCGTAGGCAAAACTTGGGCGTCGCCTCTCCGGGTGGCGAGTAGGCGGGATAATCTCAAAACGGAATGGTTTACGGGCAACTCTGAGGAGTTTTTCTCGCTGAAATTCGTGCGGCATTCCGGGCAGGTCTTGCTGATGGGGATGAGAGCGTCCACGCAGGGCGAGCACAGGGAGTGCCCACACTTGAGGCTCCTGGGTATTCGGTCGTCACTGTAGTTGACGTCGCAGACGCAGCAACAGGGTACGGTCTCTGAACTCATCTGAGAGCAGGGAGTCAATGAAATGAATACATATTGGCAGAGAATGTATTAAAACTTTTCAGTTATATATATATATATATATATATATATATATATATATATATTATATATATATATATATATATATATATATATATATATATATATATATATATATATATATATATATATATATATATATATATATATATATATTACAAGGAGCCCATAGAAACCCCAAAATGTGGAAAATATGTTTTAAAAGGCGTCTTACTAAATGCAATAACTGACCTTAATAGGAAATACCCTGTCCCCCGTAGATTTATGAAATCCATCCGCTCGCTACAAAAATTAGATGTTGTAATAAGTAGATCCGACAAAGAATTTTATCTCGACAAAATCAATCAACTCCTTAGTGACACTAACACTTATGACAAATTAACGTAAAACCCCCTCCAAAACGTCCCCACAGAATTTATTTTTTTGGAAAAATAAGATTAATTGGCAAAGACAAAAAAAGCATGGAACTAATGGAGGAATTTAAAGCCATTAACCCAAAACTACCTTACTTTTATGGACTTCCCAAAAACTCATAAAGATAATCTTCCATTCAGACCTATCATCTCATGTGCCGGAGCTTTCAATTATAAAATTTCTAAGTGGTTAGCCGGCCTCCTTTCCCCTTTTTAGGCGCATTTTCTCCCAGTTACATTAAACATTCTGAAGATTTCTGTCAAAAATTCAAAGCAGCACATATACACTTCACAACATAAAACTTCAAGTTTAGATGTAGATTCCCTATTCACAAGGGTACCAGTACAGGACGTTCCACAGTTTCTGAGGGAAAAATTAGCCTCCTATTCAGATCGTTTCCCACTAGCCCTAGATAAAATAATAAAGTTAATTGAATTATGTGTATCAAATAACATCTTTTCATTCGGGGAGTCATTCTATAAACAAAAATTCGGGTGCAGGATGGGTAGCCCTTTAAGTCGTGTTTTAGCCAGTCTATGCGTGGAATATTTTGAAACTAATAATAAACGCAATAAAACCTAAAGATATGCTATGGATGAGATATGTACATATCTTAACATTTTGGGATAAGAAGTGGGACAATTTCAATTAATTTCTTTCAAAAATTAAATGCATTAGTGCCTAGCATCAAATTTAAAGTTGAATGGGAAACAAACAACAAAATTTCTTTTCTTGACGTTTTAATAATCAGAGACACGACAGAATACAAATTTACCATATATAGAAAACCAACTTTCTCTCTGTCATACATCCATTTTTATAGCTATCATGACATCTCTATCAAAACTGGCGTAGCCAGCAATTTATTCTTAGGAGCCTTAAGGATTTGCTCCCCGGATCTCCTGGAAAAGGAAATTAAACTAATCCGTAAGCAACTGTCATCTTTAAAGTATCCTGACCATTTAATTGAGAAATCGATCCACAAAGCAAACACTGTTTTCTACCGCCCCCCATAACAAGACCAGAGAGACGCCCAATGATAAAATAAAAATCCCACACCTGGACAGGATTAAGACGTTGACAGACACTTGGAAACGGTAACCCTTTTGCTTTTACCTACCCAAATACCTTAGCCAAATCCCTGATTAACGACCAAGCTCATATCGCTTTCACAGGCAAGCCACTCCTCCAAAGATTAATACGGCATAAACGTTCAGTTAGGTACGGATAACAAAGCTCAGCTATTTTTAACCATATAGCCTAAATAACTATAACCACAGAATAAGCTGGAATATGTCTCGTATAATTTATAGCAACAACTGACGGTTCAAAAGCCAGATGGTGGAATCAGCCTTGATTAAACAAAGAAATGCAATGAATCTCTCAAGAGGCGCTTGGAATTCGGATATTATAGATAAAGTCTTCCTCCAACCGGCGATTAAGAATATTAAAGAGAAATTGTCAACTGGAGTGACTTAACGGCTGACCCATGGGTCTTCTGGTATTACTGCTTTTCTGTCATTTTTTCTCATTCACTATTTGCCTGAGGAGAGAGACATTTTGGTCTCTGAAATATAGCCTCGATTTTCCACATTTTGGCGTTTCTATGGGCTCCCTTATATTTGATGGAATTTTGTTTTAACAGAAAATATTTCACAGTCATATATTATATATATAAGTATATATATATATATATATATATATATATATATAATGTATATATATATATATATATATATATATATATATATATATATATATATATATATACACTGTATATATATTACAGGTTATAATGACGAGACATGTTTTATAATCAGCCCCATTTCGAAAAATTACAATAGGAGGAGGAGGAGTTGGAGGAGGGGGAGGAGAATAGGAGAAGAGTTGGGGGAGGATGGAGGAGGAAAGGAAGAGGAAGAGGAAGAGGAAGAGGAGGAGGAGGAGGAGGAGGAGGAGTTGGAAGAGGAGGAGAAGGTGTTAGAGGGGAAGGAAGGGGAGTTGGAGGAAGAGGAGGAGGAGTTGGAGGAGGGGTGTTGGAGGAGGAGGAGTTGGAGGAGGGGAGGAGGAGGAGGAGTGGAAGAGTTGGGGAGGAGGAGGAGTTGGAGAAGAGTTGGGGAGGATGGAGGAGGAAAGGAGGAGCTGGAGGAAGAGTGGAAGAGTTGGAGGAGGAGCGGAAGAGTTAGAGGAGGAGGAGGAGGAGGAGGAGGAGGAGGAGGAGGAGGAGGAGGAGAAGGAGGAGGAGGTGTTAGAGGGGGAGGAAGGGGAGTTGGAGGAGGGGTTTGAGGAGGAGGAGTTGGAGGAAGAGGAGGAATAGTTGGAGGAGGGGAAGGAGTTGGAAGAGGGGTGTTGGAGGAAGAGGAGGAGGAGGATGGGGGGTTGGACGAGGAGGAGGAGGACTTGCAGGAGATGTTAGAGGGGGAGGAGGAGGAATTGGAGGAGGAGGGGGAGTTGGATGAGGAGGAGGAGGAGGAGCAATTGGAGGAAGAGGAGGAGGAGGTGTTAGAGGGGGAGGCGGTGGAGTTGGAGGAGGGGCTAGGGGAGGAGGAGGAGGAGGAGGAGGTGTCAGTATATTGAACATACATATAAGGAAAGCTTAAATTTGGCAAACCTCAATAGGTCCCGCTTTTCTTGGCTACAGGAATTCACCAGGCTCGTCTTTATCGGTGGACCAAGTCCAGAAGTCCACATCAGGCCTCTCAGCTCTTCAGGAGGTATTTGTATTATCCCATTGACATGAAGCTACCTTGTCAATTGTATTTAGCCTACGAATCATTTCATACATCTTCAGAAATAAAATCTGTTTCTCAGAAGAATATTTTTACAAAATCGACTGTCTTTCATATGCATAAAACATTAATTTGTATCCCAACGACGACGAAAACACATACAAGTTAATGAAGGCTGGAACGCCCTAAAATTTATTGTATAGTTACCCATTACGTGTTGAAATGGCTCCGTTTTCTATCCCTATCACAAATCACTAAAATTTTCTTTTGTCGTCATACCTAAACAATTAAAAAACAAAACACTTGAAAAACAAGGTCTTTAAATTGTTGTCTGATCAACTTCCTATCATAGACCTACAGAATGCTATCAAATTAAGAGCAATCAGCTAAAGTACACTGCTGTAGGAAGAAAGCAATTTATGTAAACTTAAGCTATATCATGGCGAAGGGCTTAGGCAACTTACCTTCTTTTGTTGACACCGGTTACCAGTATATACCCATCCCAGAGACAAATTCTCCACTTGTCTTCATACAACTGTATAGTAATGATTGTTGTGCGTAAGCGGCATCGTTATCGAAAGGCAACTAATGTTTGATTTGCTTTCAGATGTCTTAAGTAACTTCCAACTGGAACTATGGGCCTGGTTGCTAAGGTTTGACTTCTACCGCATAGCAACCATCGAGCTGGAATTCTCTCAAGGTGCCAGTTATTGTTATTTGCTGATAAAAAACTTCCAGGAAACTTCTTCATTAACGTAGTTCCTTTCGTTTTAGAATCATGAAGTTTACCTCTGGTCTGCAGACTCTGTAGCAGCATGTTTGAAATCGTTATGGCATTTTTTTGTTGCTGTAAAATATAATATTTAGTCCTTAACCTTTCCTAACGAAAGTAACTAGCAAGCACAATGAAACAAATATGATTGTTTCTCAAATGGTCGTTATGTGTGGTACGCTTAAAAAAAATATATCCCAGATAACATCTTACGATCTTTCTTATATTTTGATATATTGTAAGTTCAAAATTTAACTGATATCTACGCACCTGTATATTCTCGTGATTGTTTGCTCAAGTTCACAATGGTTTCACCAACTTGGTAATCGGCAGGCATTGTAAAAACCATCAGCAAAACAAACTACCTCTAGCTATGAAATTTTCAGCAAAATTCACAGCTCCATCTAGCATCGCTGCTTATATTGACCATGCAACTCCGTCACCTAAGCATATCTGAACCGTTTTATTGTTTCTCTTACAAATCAACAGTCATCACCTTGTATGACTACCTCAACAAGTCGTAAGACTTTTTAAACTTTACTTTGTTCTCCTCTAATTTAAGAACAATTTTTAAGTTGGGGAGAGTTCTATGAGATTCCAATCACAGGTCTTGGCTAGGCTGTCTCCTTGTGCTTACAATAGATCAAGCGCATTATGCACCTCTGCTGCTTCTTATTTGAAATTCTGTTGTCTTTGCAAACGTTGAATTCATAACCAACAGAATATCTGTTGCACAGAAAAACTTGGTAAATGGATAAATTTCCGATGTAGGCCTACTGACTGCCTCATGTCCAAGGTAAATGTTGAGTCTCGGCCTCTCAACTAAGTCAAAAGTATACTTACTCTTTTTATTATCTGCATTTCAGCACAGAACGATTTGTGTCAGACGAAACTCAGGCTGGCAGTTCGTGTTTGTTTATGTTGACTGATATCACTTAATTTTCTGAAAATCGCACAATAGTAATTTCAGAAGTCTGAAATCAACCCAAATACATTTACTTTTGTCCTTTCCCGTCTATATATATTTCCTAAGCTTTCGATTTTTTTTAGTGGAATTTCGACTCTCGAGTTTCTAAAAGGTTCGGTGAGAGTTAGGAATCTCTACAAAGCAAGATTATCGTTTTTTTTTCTTCTGAAATCTTTCTCGCTAATTTTTCTGGCAGCAGGAACACCTTACTAACTGATCTCGAGTTTGTACTGAGAGGTACTCACTGATGGTAATCCCTCGAGTCTTTACTGAGAGGTATTCACTGAAAGTAATCCCTTGGGTCTTTATTGACAGGTATTCAATAAAGGTAATCCCTGAGCCTTTACCGAGAGGTACTCACTGAAGGTAATCTCTTGAGTCTTTACTGAGAGGTATTCACTAAAGGTAATCCCTTGAGTCTTTAGTGAGGGGTAATCACTGAAGATAATCCCCTACGTCTTTACCGAGAGATATTCACTGAAAGTAATTCCTCGGGTCTCTACGACAGGCAGTCATTGAAGGTAATCCCTTGATATCTTTACCGAGAGGTATCCACTGAAGGTAATCTCTTTGTTCAAAGACACTGCCTTGACATGGACTAATATTTTGACAATTCTGATGTTGACGACAGGTTGACTATTGTTTAGATTAGCCTAATCCTCTGTCTCTTGGGCTGCCTTCACTTCGTGTTCTGTTTAACATAGCCTAGGCACTGATGCACCCAAGGACCTACTAGTGGGTCCTGGCGGGGCAGGAGGAGGGCGCTTATACCCCAAATTTTTGCCAACTAAATGAATGAATGAATGAATGTATAATTTAAGCCAATGGGCAACACCGTTTAAATCTCTGGCACCCCATCACCACGCTGTAAACCCTGTCTACTCCCATTTGCTTCGTGCATATTAATAGTTTTTAATCTGTCCAATACCTTAGAAAGAACACCAATTGTTTACCTGTCATTTGTGTGTACTAGTAGTAGTGATCAGTAACAGTAAGCCTTTGCAACGGCTCATCCATCAGCACTCAGGCGAAAGGTGGTGAATTGAAACAACCACTTCAGTTTTATCCTTTATAAAGTTTATAAACAAATATAAATCATTCTTAGTAATGGCATCCTTTCACGCTTTGTCGCCATGATGTGTGTCTAAGCTCAAGTCACTCATAAACAAACAAACGAACGAACGAACGAACAATCATAATGGGACTAAGAAAAGGGAATTACTGCGCCTAAACCATCAGCATTCTGATTGGCCATGACGTCATCAGTTCCCACCAGCCTCGAGAGAGAGAGAGGTTCTCCGTTTTCTCTTTTTTTGATATACAGCTTATTTATATATACTTCGTACGTATACAAAATACATATGCATATAGGTTTACACGTATATATATGCACATATACCCATACACTTTACTGAGAGTAGGTCTATTTGGAGCACGCGATCGGCTAGTTCTGAACTGAAGGCGCCATGACGTCAGAGATGACGTCACAGAACAATCATCAAACCCAACTGAAGCATCTACAATAATTCCATTTCCCAAGTCACGTGATGAGTTTCTCCTGTAATTCTTATATATTTGCCTTTTTATATAAAGAATTGACCACCAAATTCACAAAGGGGGGGACAGAAACTTCTCTCTCTATCTATATACTGTATATATATTATAAGTTTTTCAAGTTTCCTTCTTCTTTGTTTTTAAGTTGCATCCATCATCGACAGGAGTTGGATGGACGATCGGATCTCTACTGGATGACGAGGAAGGCTGATGCTGCTGCTGAAGTATCCGTAAGGCATCTATCTCGTTTTTTTTTCCACTTCGAGAGAAACTTCTTAAACATAAACACTGACTTACAGATTACCGGGGGAATGTGTAATGAAAAGAGATTCAATGCAAAGCTTATTGCTCAATATATATATATAAAACACTAGATTCGTCTTCTTTTCTTCTTGTTAATTAGAGAACTATGATGAATTATTAAGCTTCAAGAAAAAGGTTACAAAAAAGCAAAGGGAAGTTTTTGGGAATTTAGTTTTTTTTTTTCAGAAGACTTAGCGATACTCGATGGGGATTTGAGATGCAGAGGATTCAATGGCTTTCGGAAGCGAGGAGGGAAAGTAGAATTAGAAGGAAAAAGGAGGAAGGGGAAGTGAAGACAAAAAAGCAAAGGAAAGTGGGCAAAGGGGGGGTAACTGCCAAGACAGGGAGGTAACAGAAGGCAGTCAGGAAAACAGGAAAAAATTTGTTCTTGAATGGAATTTTTAAAGAGTTGAGAACTGAACTAACTTTGACATGACTGTAAAAATAGATCTCAGAGAGAGAGAGAGAGAGAGAGAGAGAGAGAGAGAGAGAGAGAGAGAGAGAGAGAGAGAGAGAGAGAGAGAGAGAGAGAAATATAAATTCAAATCTACCACTTCTCTCATACTCAGGAGACGAACAACAACGCATAGGACACTTCAGCATGGGATATATAATATATATATTTATATATTTTGATTTATCAACACCGACGGCGTAAGATGGAGTGGAATTGAGAGAGAGAGAAAAAAATTAAACAACGTTGACAAACGGGAGTTTTTTTTTCTTCAGCAATGATTTGTGATTGTTTGGCTGTTTTTATATTTTTGTTGCAATGAACGAGCCTTGAAAACAGAAAAAAGGAAGTGATGGTCATAACAATATTTTCTGTATCTTACATAGTTTTTTTTTTCTTCGTACTCTTCAGATCAAGACAACTTTACTATAAATTACTCTTTTCTTATTTTTTTCTCATTATTTCCTAGAAGGGTCACTCATTTTCTATGATACTTCTGCCTTGGTTTACAAATGATTTCTGGCGTTGATTTAAACCACATCTCTTACACAACCCTGTTTTTTTTTTCCAATGGACACAAAACAAACATTTTCCTTGCAACAAACGCACTAATGGTCATCACAGAAACAGGGGGCAAGGAATGACTTCATTTGTTTCGCCTTATTTGAGAGAAAAAAACTCCCTTCTGAACCCTCTATTTTTTTATAACTTTTTTGTACAGAAATAAAAAAAAAACAACGGCAATGATTGTTTTCGTTACTTCATAGTTATTCGTAACAGATCACCATCGTTCGTGAACACTGATTACATCATTTCTTTTCATCTCCAAGCATCTTTTTTTTATATTTTTTTTCCACGAGTCAATGCTTCTTCAGAAGGCTTCGAACCTGGGAGAAAATTCGGCTTCTGCCTCAGGTCCAAGTTGTCTCCGGAATTCTCCAACATGACGAGCGCTTTTCCACATATATAAAACAACCAGGAATCGATCTTGTTCCACCAAAATGAAAAAAGAAAACAAGATAAAACCTAAAACTATAAAAGTGGAGAGACAAAAAAAAAAAAAAAAACTCAAGGAAGAAAGGAGGAAAACAGAAAATCGAAAAAAAAAAAAAAAAAACGCATCTGGACAAACTCTACCAGTCTATGAGCAGATGAAATCAAGTCACTGTTAACTGTATAATCGCGCTACAGTCGTAACATTTGGCAGCTAAGATTTAATCAAGACAACAATGATACGATAGAAATCATAATGTATCAGGAATGTGATAGAGGCAAAAAGGTCGTTATCATAGTTTGACACTTTTCAATAACAATCATATACAAACGAGGTGTTGTTGCAACGTAATCGGTGTGGAGGCGGCTTCTAATAACAGCTATGATGAAACAGGTAATAATAATTGTAATTATCATAATAGTAATAATAATGATGATAATAATACTGATTCCAACAGAGAATGAGATGGGTAATCAATACAGTCTTCAATTTTTCTGTTTTTAGGAAGTACTTCTTAAGTGTAAACAGCGGCTGAATTGTAGACATAGAGAAAGAGAGAGGGAAATACACTCTTTGACCTTCAGAAAATATATGTATATAAACCTAATTAAGAAGACTATTGTTTTACAATAAATACAGTTTTCAAGTCATAAAATACAGTATCTGTGATTACAATTTCCGTATTTCATCTGAATAGCACAAAAAGCAGTTTCATAAGTCCAAGCGAAAACATATTCAGGGTCTGAGTATGAGGCAATTATAGTTCGTAATACTAAATCAACTTCTGACTAATGTATTATTATTATTATGCTGTCGTGAAGCCAACAAAGTTAGCGTTATATTGTCGTTAAGGCCAACTTAGTTTGCTAACTCAGAAAGCGCTGGACTGAGAGAGAGAGGGAAAGCACTGTTCGCTCTCCTCCTCCTTGCTTGCTTGCTTGCTTGCTTGCTTGCTTCGCAACGTTGCACCAGCTGGAAATGACCAACATAGAAAACAAATATATATGTATGTATGTATGTATATATGCCACTAGGTAAAAAACTTGGAACTATGTCAGGGGCAACCTAAACAAGATCAGCGTTGAAATGCCAGCGAGACTTTTTGCTTCTTTTCGCTAAAGAAAAAACAGATTTGGGTAGCTCTTAAGTTTTTATGTAGGCTTTGAATACATCACATCTAATACAACTAATACGCTTAATAATCGGTGTCTATACTTCAATGAGGCTACTGTCGTGACCTTAATATACAGATTTATAAACCCATGATTAAGCAAAGTGACAATGAGACCGTACACATAAGAGAATGAGCGTTAACAGGAGGTTTCCATGACGTTATTGGGTGGTGTTGGTGAGGAAGGGCTGGAATCCTCACGCTGTAGACTTTGGCGGCCCCCCCCCGTCGGTGACGCTGCGCAGGGGTAGGGGGAGCTCGGGGGTGCAGGGGGGAGAGGAGGAAGATCGTCGTCGTCGTCGTCCTCCTCCTCCATGTAAGTCGGGAGTGAGGACTGACTTACAGGAGGGTCATGCTTGAAGGTCGGGCTGACGGGAGGACACTGAACGTTGTGCTGTCGCTTCAGGACCCTCTTCCCATTGCGCCCACTGGCCTTGGCAGAGCCTCCGGCTCCTCTTTTGCTGCCCTTTCTCTTGATCGAAGGAGTAGGCTCCAAGGAATTAGAGCGTGAGGTAGAGAGGCGGGAGGTTCTTGGAGAAGCAATGGGGGATCCCATAGGGGAAAGAGTGGGAGTAGAGGCTCTGCTCGTGTCTGCACTCGGAATGTCTACACTTAGCTCAGGTACCATTAAGTGGAATGATACTGAGTCACTTGCTTCCGATCCACTGGAGGATTCACTTGATTGTCGCTGTGGATCAGTCGCACTGTCTGCTCTTCTTACCGCTGGATTTTGTTCACTGTCAGCACGTTTGAATGATGCTGCCGATGCTGCTGCCTCCTCTTTCATTTCCGGCGTGGTGGCAGAATTGGTGCGCCGGAGAGCCGGTACGGTAAACACAGCACACATTGGCTCATCTTCTACACTGCTGGTTGGTGCCAGAGATGTCGAACCACGACTGCTGCCCAAACTGGCTTCACTGGTTAATGCAGAGTGCGCAGCTAACCGTTCGCAAGAGGCAGTTAGGTTTGAGCCTAACGTCGGAACCAAAAGAGTACCCATCACTGGAATGGCTGCCGTAGAGAGATCCTGAACCTTCTGGCGCTGCAGCGGCTTCTTGCGTCCCCTCAGCTCAGCTGGTCGGTGGAGATTACTTAGAGTTTGCATGCGCACAGGAGCTGAAAGAGAAGGAGAAGCAGGCCTGTGAGCAGGATTGATCCCTAGGCGAAACGACTGCACTTTGCGCCTTGTGAACCTAGGGGAAGGGGAAAGGTTGGTTTGTGGGGTAGCCAGTAAAGAGGGGGTACCACTATCCATACTCTCAGAGAAACTACTACCCGTCTCACCCACAGAGTCCTCAAGAAAGACAGAGTCAGAGCCAATAGAACGAGAGTCATAGTCTGGAGAGTCAATGGACAGAACAGAGGTCACGCGGCCCCTCCCAGGTAACGGCAGACGAACAAGCTCAGAATTATCAGACACACTCCGAACTGACCCACACGGAGAGATGTTTGGGGTGGGTTGGATAACGTTGATGTCAATAGTCTGCACCCATTCTGCTGTGGCGTGGTCGCTGTCCCAATCCATACCACCGAGTTGGAGCAAGGGTTTATTACCTCTTGGTCCCAGTCCTGGGACGCCGAGGAGGCCCACAGAGTTGATGTCAGATGGAAGGTCATGAGTGGAAGAGCCAGCACTATACCCGTCGCTACTCGATCCCGTCGATTGAAGCCGAACTCCAGGCACACGCAAGAACTCCGATCGACACTGCAAAGAGGGAACACAGTTACAACTCAAATTACAAGTCCTCTTTGTTGTTTTTTCATTTACAAAAAATTAACTGCTTCTTTTATTGAAGCCACTACTTTTCTGTAATGCCCTTACCAAGATTCATGATTCATTTATTTTTCAAAGTTATTCCCCAATAATATCTTTTGAGGACCATTTGGTATGGATAAATATGTTTGCCTTTTAGCCCTTTGGTTCAAGTGAAGATGCAATGCATTACGACCTTAAAACAATTCACCTGTACTTTAATAATAATTAAAACAAATCTATTTGACTTTAAGAGAAACTGTCTTGAGGAAAGAAAGACAGTCTATTAAAAGAAAGAAATTACTTAGACTCTGAAGGATAATCACGTTCTTCAACGATAAGTGGTAAAAATAAGACCATCTCTTTGCACATTAAATGTTGATTTATCACTAGAAATACAACGAATTCAGTTTTGTTCTCTCTGGTGATAACATAAACGCATGTCGGAAACTTATTGCATAAGTGTCACAAACAGGTTGAAAACAAGTTGACAAGGTGTCACAAACATGTTGAAAACAAGTTGTCAATTTTATGCGGAGACGGAATCATTGGTAAATTCTGGATAAACCAATTAAGAACTAGTTAGGCGACCATCAAGTCATTGACTTGTACTCAACATGTTTGTGATGCTTTTGCAACAAGTTGCCAACAGGTTGGTGATGTGTTGGCAACAAGTTGCCAACAGGTTTGTGATGTGTTTGCAACAAGTTGCCAATAGGTTTGTGACATGTTTGCAACAAGTTGCCAACATGGTTGTGATGTGTTTGCAAAAAGTTGCCAACATGTT
Organism: Macrobrachium rosenbergii; assembly: GCF_040412425.1. Classification (NCBI taxonomy): domain Eukaryota; kingdom Metazoa; phylum Arthropoda; class Malacostraca; order Decapoda; family Palaemonidae; genus Macrobrachium; species Macrobrachium rosenbergii. The sequence goes on from NC_089781.1 coordinate 16,799,910, forward strand.
TATGGCATGTTGTCCTGCGGTCTGGATGCATCCTAATAAGGAAGGGTTACAAGAGTGTTCCTAAGACTTATCAGGATTCCTCACACGAGAGATGTGTTGCATTTACCCTTAAATAATTTCCTAAAAGGAGATTATGCTATTTTATTAATTTGTTAATTTATTCTTTCTTTTTAATAAGTGATCTCTTCTATTTTTATTTCCTATTAACTTTTTTTTGAGGAACTCCACATTCTTCGAAAGCTTGAATTTCAAGTCAATGGCCCCTGTGGTGGGCTTGTTCCATATGAATGGGGTTCATCATCTGAATAATAATAATAATAATAATAATAATAATAATAATAATAATAATAGTAGTAGTAGTAGTAGTAGTAGTTGCAGTAATAATAATAATAATAATAATAATAATAATAATAATAATAATAATAATAATAATAATAATAAAGGTGAACAATCCACAATGGCGTAGGTGTAAATATATATATAAAAAAAAAAAAAAATAAATATATATATATATATATATATATATATATATATATATATATATATATATATATATATATATATATATATATATATATATATATATATATATACATATTTAGACCTACACCATTGTGGATTTCTTCACCATTTTAGTGACTCATGCTATTATGAGACTTTTATGATTAAATAATAATAAAGAAGAAACAAATCCAAAGTTAAGTATGGGTACACATATTTAAAAATAAATCTCTACAGAGAGCTTTCAGGAATCTGTAGTGATTTATTTTAAAATATTTGTAGCATTACTTAACCGTGGATTTGTTTCTTCCTTTAAGACTCATGGCATTATGAGTTTTTTAATAATAATAATAATAATAATAATAATAATAATAATAATAATAATAATAATAATAATAATAATAATAATAATAATAAGCAAAAGAGAAACCTTTGAAAGAAACATACAATTTAAAGAAAAAGAACAGATTTAACTAAATAAAAAAGGTAATAAAAAATAAAAAAAAAGAAAGGTCGGAAGGAAAGTGGCTGACCCGCCCTCGTCCTGTGAGACGGAAAGAAGAAGAAGCTAAATAAAAAGAGAAAAATAAAAAACCAAAACAAGAGAGGAAGAAAGGAAAAAGCTGACCCGCCATCGCCCTATGAGGTGAAAAGAAGAAGAAGAAGAAGAAGAAGAAGAAGAAGAAGAAGAAGAAAAAGGAGTACCACATAAAAATACAAAAAAACAACAGCAATAACGTACCGAGTGCGCAGTCGCCTGGGACACATCGTCCCTCTCGAAGGAACTCATCCGCGAGCAGTTGATGCGCATAACGCTCCCCGGTAGACTCTTCACGCTGTTGACGACAACAAAAACAACTGTAATGCAATGGGTAAATAAAGACGTGTCTCTTACCCTTTTATCAGGGTTGTGTACAAGACGGGATGAAGGAAGGAAGGAAGGAAGGAAGGAAGGAAGGCTGGCTGGCTGTTTAGGTCTGTTTTGAGAAGAAGTGGTGTGTCTAAGTGAATGGAGGAGATAGGAGATAATGTGTGTGTGTGTGTGTGTGCGTGTGTGTAATATATATATATATATATATTTATATATATATATAAATATATACATATATATACATATATACATTCATATATATATATATATATATATATATATATATATATATATATATATATATATATATATATATATATATATATATATATATATATATATATGATAAAGGACAGATATCTGTCGTTTGACTAAAATGAAACAAAATATGGAAGGAGAAAACTACGGCACAATAATTTCGCTCTTACGAAGAAGGTGACAAAGAAAAGGCAGACCAATGAAACTGACGAGATAAAAATACAAAATTAAAGAATGATAAAGACAATAATTAAAGACAACGAAAAAAACAATAGTTTAGTATTCTGAATTAACATAAAATGGCAATTTGATCAAGTCAGTGAAATATGGAATAGAATATAGAATTTAGGCCAAAGTCTAGGCGCTGGGAACTATGAGGTCATTCAGCGCTGAAACGGAGACTGACAGTAAAAGAGGTTGAAAGATGTAACCGAAGGAAAATCTCACAGTTGCACCATGAAACAATTGTTAGAAGGTTAAGGAGAGTAAGGTGGAAGAAAGAGAATATGAACGGAGGTACAGTCAAAGGAATGAAAGGGGTTGCAGCTAAGGGCCGAAGGGGCGCTGCAAAGAACCTTAGGTAATGCCTACAGTGAACCACATGAGGTGCACTGATGGAACTAACCCCCTACGGGATCAGTGAAATATGTTCCACAGAAAAACGAGAATGATGTAAATAACTTGATTTTAAAGGAAAGCAGTAACTTAGCAGAATAAAAGGCGATACAGTGTTCTATAAAATTAAACTTAACGAAACTGCAGACGGGAGTTAGTACAATAAAAAAAAAATAATAAGATGAAAATCTCAATCTGAACAAAGACTGGAAAAAAAATTAATAAAATGAAAACCTCAGTTTGAAAAAAAGTGTTCTGAATGTCATGGTATGTATAGAAACAGTGTGTATTTTTTCCCTAACAAAAGATGACCTAAAATGTTGTGTGTAGGCTTGGAAAGAAAGTTATATCGAAGACCGGCTCCACATTCATGTAAAAAAAAAAATTTATTCTACAAAACGACACACACACATACTAATGAAAAATTACTTTATTTTTGACAATCAACGAAAAATGTTTACTGCTGCTCGTACCAACTTATCTAATACAACCATCATTTATCATCAACTAGGACAAGAAAAGAGATAAAAACATTCTACAGTTGCAAAAGTCGCTACAAGGATATGTCGGTCAGGTAGACGTGTTTCTTTATCTCTCGAACAAAGTACGTGCCTACTCACACATATACCAATCAAACTACTTGGTTCAGAGTTGAACAATGATAAACTACCTAAAAAATTGATCAACAGTTACTTCTAAAGTATTATTATTTATCAACAAAACCTTACAGTAAACAGCTGCTACAGTCCAGGGTCGTGTCCTAAATCTTTGGGAAAAATGTAAGGTAGTTTACCGAGGTCATCTGCAATCAAGCTTGACTTCTAGTTGCGTCTTTGTTGCAAGATAGTTGCTTATCTTGCAACTGTCGCTTCATCAAGCTAGTCTTATGCCAGCACGGGATGTTGTCTGTTGAACGATTATGGCAGAAGCGATTTATGAAAGGCCTAGAGCAAATATTCAAGGAGATAAATTATTTATGATTTCGTAATTCGTTTTTGAGATCCGTTCAAACGCTCGCATGTACTTCATCATATTCACAACAGCCAATGTAAACTCTGTGAAGTTACAATATTATACCAGTGTTAATGTTAAGCTAATATAATTTATTCGTTATTTCAGGTTCATACATACAGTAGGTCTGAATACGATTCGAGTCAAAATTTGTCACGAGATTGTTCGTAATCTCATTGGGATTAAATTTTTAAGGCGTAGAAGAATAAAGATCCCAAAATGGGTTCGCATGGATAAGTACTGTGTCAGACTTGCAGTGTATCAAGTATTTTCATGTTTCACTTATTTCTTATATTTTAACGCAAGTTGGCTGCATTCGACGCACCTCTTAAATACTTAAATATTTTCTTTATATATTCCTCACAAACGATCAACCTTCACATTTTCATATTTTCCTGCTGAGACGACGTAGCTTTGGACCTCCAAAACGAGACGCGACAGAGACTGTCAGAACAATCGAATGCCCAGAAACCCTGCGAGAAGAGAGGACTTCATTTTCACGCCTTAGAAAAAAAAATTGCGAATTCTTAAATGCTCTTCGGCGTCAAACACCCAGCTCCTCCCTCCTTCCCTTCCCCACCTCCGAGTGACTCTCGAGGGCTCAGGGGGACGCCACCCCCGAGACTTTACACGAGTGAAAAGATAACGCAGGTGGCTTCCGACAGGCTGCGTGGTATTGGCAGATCGCTTGCTGCTCAGATGTCTGCTGCTGGGGAACGCTTGTCTGCTCCAAGGCGCGGAGGAGACGCGTCCCTGTGATGATAGCCAGTGAGAGGAAAAATGGAAAGGCGGGAGAAAAAAATGGTGGGTATTCATTTCACATCTCGTTCTTTTGTTTATTTTTGGTTTCGTTGTTTGTTGAAAAGGGTATTATGACCGCGCAGTTATACGATATTCAGGATTTTTGTGTCGTACTGGGCGTTGCCATAAACGTCTGATGTAAGGATGTAACTGCAATAGCCATAATGTTCTCATAACTTATCGAATTCTTCACACTTTTTGGATACGCTTGTCACTACTAAGCCTTAGATCCATACGCAAGAAACATGAAATGAATTTGATGGGAAACTGTGTGGCAGAACGAAATGATGGGGGTAACTGTCATGGGAAACTGCACGAAAGAAGGACACGGTATGGGTAACTGCCATGACTGTGAATCTGCACTTTAGAGGGTCGACACTAGATTGGGTAACTATTATGGGAGTTCATGACGGACGGTCGACATGGGATGGGATAACTGTCATGACTGTGAATCTGCACTTAAGAGGGTCGACAATGGATGGGGTAACTATCATGGGAGTTCACGACGGAAGGTCGACATGGGATGGGGTAACTGTCATAAAAAAAAAAACTGCATGTAGGGTTGGCTGCACAGTAGGCTTAACTGTCATGTGAAACTTTGCCTGAGAGGAACGACATAACTGGGATAACTGTCATAGCGTAACGGCACATAAGAAAGGCAGAATGGTTGAGACAGGTGTCTGGGTAGACTGTAAGAAGGGAGGCAGTAGGAGAGGGCAACTGTTGACTGAAACTACTCACAGGAAAGATGAGATAAATGTATGAATGATGACATGGCTGTTGAGTGAAATAGGACACAGTTCGAGTAACTGTCAGGTGAAACCGCTTGTCACGTACGGAAGACAACATAAATGAAGTAACTGACCAAGCAATATAACAATGATGAACAATATTCCACTTACCAGATACAGTAGGTCCCGTGCACACTTAGGCACGTGTCTATACTCATTCAATGTCACTTCTCTAACTACCACACGTCAACAAACCAGCAAGCAAGCAAGCAGGCAACACAAAGGTCTTCTAAATACAGGCAACACAAAGGTCTACTAAACAGCTAAAAAAAAAGGAAACTGAACGAATAACTTACAGTCCTTGGGTTAAACTAAACATGAAGACAGACAGGCAACTAAAACAAATAGCAAACACTGCTTTCTGTCAACGCGAATTCGACCGGAATACACTGCAAAAGAATGCGCCTGTGATCATCGATTTTGTGGACAAGGTAGCCCTGTCATCATCATCAAATCAGCTGGTAGAATAAACTCCTCTGATTAGAATGCTTATTTTAGAATGTAAGGTTCCTAATGAACGTTTGACAAACAGCATCTTTAAATAACATGATTTTTTCTTGACACATCTTTTCAAGACAGCAGTTAGCGGGCAAATATGAGCGAGCAACTGTGCTGAAAATCGTTTTAATACCACGGACGATGTCAGTTCCATACCTTTCAGCATGCGGAAATGTTTGATCAAGGTTTGTGATTAGAGGTTACCTGGAAATCTTGCAAAGTTATTAGCATTTTCTGCCTCTTAATCAACTCAAGCTCAGGTAACAGCCCCATTAAAGGCCTACCATTAAGTTGTGTGAAATTAACGCTGATGCATGAAGTCGCCAATGCGTGTTAAGGAGCTTAGTAAAGAAGTTTTCTTAAAAGTTACCATCATCAGACAGACAGACATTTCATAGACATGCATCACAATTCTTCCTGATCTCCACTGAAGCTACAACAGTGTAAGGGACAGTGTAACATGCCAGGAAGCGCGAGAAGGAAGGACTTCGCCTCCCATGTTCGTCACTGAATCCCGCCAAACTCAAGACCCACTAAGACAGGTCGGCCAGACAATGACGTCACACGGGCTCATCGCAGGCAGGAACCACTACTGGATCGTCAGTACAAGAGAACATTTGACCATCCTTTGTCTTTGCATTAATAGTTTCAGTTTTTTATTAATTTTCTTTCAATGGTAGTCTGCCAGTAACCTAATTATTTATCAGCATCAGTCTTGTTGTTAAAAAATACAGCCTCACATGTTACAAATGTAAGTTAATTTTCCTATCAATAGCGAGGGTAAGAACTCTGTATTTCTATTGTTTTACACAATATCTTGACGTAACCTGCAATGAAGATTACTCAGAATACCTCATGCATTCAATAAATGAAAAGAAATTTGTTGTCAAGCAACCTATATTTATTTAAAACAGTACTTATAAATATTTAACTGCCCTTGGTTTACAACATGTAAATTATGGACCATGGCTTACTTTATGTGGTCGACTCGGCTGATTCATCTTTAATTCCTTGTTTGGGTGACCTGTCTTAGTGGGTCCTAAGACAGGTTGGGCAGACAAGGGATTAATGATGAATCACCTCAGTTAACTGGGGCATTGCTCACGGTCTACAGGTTGTAAACCAAGAACAGTGAAATATTTCGTACTACTGTAATTATATATAGCTTACTTGAGGAGAAATTTAATATAATTTATTGAATGCCTGAGGTATTCTGAGTAACCTTCATTATAGTCTGTGTCAAGAAATAGTCTAAAACAACAGAAATATAGATTTCTTACCCTCGCTATCGATAAAAAAAATTTAAATTGCAGTTGTGACATATGAGGCTGTATTCTTTAACATAATAAATGACACTGATAACTAATGAGGTTACTGGTAGACTACAGTTAAAAGAATATTACTACAAAACTGAAGCTATTCACACAAAGACAAAGAAAAACGGTTGAACATTCCGTTGTGCTGACGAGCCAGTAGTGAGTGAGTGGGCCCTGCCTGCGATGAGCCCGTGTGACGTCACTGTCTGGCCGACCCGTCTTAGTGGGTCCTGCGGACGCCCCACGACCGCTGGAGGTGGTTCCGTCTTTTGTTTGTTCGCTGGCGAGAGAATAAAAAAAAAAAAAAAAAAAAAAAGGGGGTTTCCGCTAATTTTCTAGCAGCTTCGGCGTCGGGAGCCTGCCTGCCTGACCCTTACCGGAAGGAGTTGTTGAGGCTGGAGTAGGATCCGACGGTCCTTTTGGTTGGCAAAGGGGCCGACCCGGACTCGACTCGTCTATGGCCACAGTACCCACCCAAAGAGTCCACCGTGCTCTTACGCCCTGTTTCATTACTGCCGGAATAAAAAAACAAACAAAAGGAAAACGTGGAAATGGGGAAAAAACTAGTGATAGTTTGGACACAACTAAAAAAATCAAGCAGTGGTCCCTCTCTTACATCTGGGACAGTTTCTCAAGACAACTTCAGTATTTGTTTTTCAGTGATAGTTTGGACAAAACTAAAAAAATCAAGCAGTGGTCCCTCTCTTACGTCTAGGACAGTTTCTCACGACTTAACTTCAGTATCTGTTTCTCAGTTCTTCGTGAGAATGATCTCATCGCTGTCTTCATACAGGTCTAAATTCAGTCATGAAAAAGGGAACCTACTCTTACGTGGTACAGTTTTACCTCATGTTTGGAAAAAGTCTGCTTAATTCTATAGTTTTTTTTTTTATTTCAGAGTCAATTTCCCTCACTCACGTCCTACAGTTCTGTAAGACATACTCAGCTGTAATGATAATGACTGCAACTAACATTTAGATATAAAAGTACAACTAGCAGGAAACTGACAGTCGGTAACGAGTATTATCGCCCAGAATAATAAACTCTAAATTAAAATTATTTTGAGGAATTCCACCGGCTTGACGTTTTTCTACGAGGAAGGCACTTCTCAAATTACTTTAGTTCATGTCTGTGAGGGCCATGTCACGTGTCAAAACAGAAAACAATATTAGTCAGTTGACAGTCTGGCCTGATTTCACCATTCAAAGTGGACCTGATACTACAAGCTATTTAGGTCCCTAAGAACTGTAAAGTACAACATTAATTTTATTTTCTCCCTTAACATTTGTAACTTTCCTTCTTTTATTGTACTGTACTGTAATCACCTGAAGAGGAGACCAGTCGATCTTGAAACTGTAGTGAATTTTAAAATTTTTAACACAATTCCAAAATATAACGGGACTTTAATTGAACTCATAACATTAACTTTTTTACAACACTTACTGAGCATTCATAGACCCTCTTTTCCTAAACAACCAGCAAATAAATGTGATTTAAATATGATATCAGGAAAGAATGTATATTACTTTTCACGTCACTGGAACATTCAACATCGTCTTACGTTTCCTGGTGACTTTGATGGTACCCAAGTTGTATCACCTACAAAGAACCCGTTTTCACACAAACGCCGGCGCAGTAAATGTCTTATATCAAAGAGCTGAATAATAAAAACAACGAAATAATATAGAAAGCCACCAATTCAAGATTAGGTTTTAGAGAAGAGGAGAGGGAAAGAGGGTAAATAAACACACTTCGAAAAATGACAGAACAAGTCTTTGAACCGTACAAAAGAAAGAGGTTTGAGGGAGCAAACAGATAAACAAAGAGATAGATACATATATGATTCAGAAAAATAGATAAACAGATAAATAGACAGGCAGAAAGACAGAAATGATTTATTTGTTTTGCATTTGGCTGTGCTTTGAAAGGTTCTCCAAGAAACTTGATATCGTCTATAAACACTTAGAGATAAAGACACATATATATTCTGTAATGAAATGGGTATATATAAACTTGCATAAATAACCTCTGACACATGTCTATGGGGCAGGACACTCAGTTAACCTTCCTTGGGAGTAATGCCCAAGAATTATAAACAGTCAATAAGAATGGGTGAAACAAACTGAGAAAGAAATTCAAGCAAATAATTTCATATAATAACAGTATTAAAAACAAGTTAAAATAGCATTGCCAAAATAAACAAGACACAAAGAATGATAAAAAAGCATGCTGAAAGTATCATTCTGAATTTGGAATTGTACGTAAAAGAATCGAATGAAAGAAAGCTAAAGATTTTGTAAACATACTTCCTGTGGCAGCACCGTTTTCTATGACTTAACCTCTTCCTTTTCAATCTGTTCCTCTCCTTTATACCTTTATATTATATATATATATATATATATATATATATATATATATATATAATATATATATATATATATATATATATATATATATATATATATATATATATATATATATATATATATTGTTACCAGTTTCAATTCAACCTGAGAAATTCTTCTTCTTCTTCGTCTTGCCATCAACTGGAAGAGGTACCCACCTGACCGGAGAGGCGCACCAATAGTCGCAGTAGTCCAAGGGTCGTCCTGGCATGTCCTCAAGGCTTGGGTAGAGTTCGTACTTGCGACGGGGCTTGCACTTGCTCTTGTAGAGGATGAGAGTGACTGTGAAGATGAAGAAGAGAGCCAGGGTGATGGCAGTCCGGATGCCCGTCCACACGTCATAGGTTGAGTAGAACTCCTGCAAGAAGCGAACGTGTGACTCTCGGTTCTTTGCCCAAAGAAAACCACAGCTATAACAATGAAAGCAATAGCAGGCAATAGCAACAGCATTAATAATCACAAAAAGCTGGAGATAAGTAATATATCAGGGAAATACTGTCGCAGAGTTTGGACGTTTTGCTACACTTAAAAGCAAATGATCATAACAAATTTCCCAGATGCCTGTGCAGACAGCCTCACTAATAACCGTATGACAATTGCCCCTAAATTTATGCCTTGGGAGAATAATCCCATCAGACCTATCTGTTTCGAAAGGTCAGACACATACCGAAAGTGCATTCGGGAATAACGGGTGCATGTATGTCTAACTTTAAAAGGTCAATTGTTGCCCGAAAACATAACCAAGAATGTCAAGACTGGGGGTTCAGGCTAAATGTCAGACTCTAAAAGACTTCATCTGTTTGGTTGCAAAAGACTAAATCTGTTACTGACTGTACTAAGAATTTAATTGTAGAAGTTTCCAGGTACTCATAGCAGTTGCCGAGGAAATAAAAAATGAGGAGCTTTTTACTGTTTGGCAACATGTTATGGTTATATCCACGACCATTTTCTGGGGGCAAGAAAAGCGAATTTCAGCTATGTTCAGAGATAATCAAATAATTAGATTTGCAAACTTTAAATAAACACCTCAGCCACTGTACCACAAGCTCGATCTCATCCTCCTATGAATTGCAACAAATGCAGGTAACACATCGAAGGTCAGTTAACTGACTAGTTTATATTAAATCGGCCTTATGTCAGCGTGAGTCCTCACTCAAAGTGGTCAAGTGAGTCAAAGTCAGGTACAGATGGCCATGAAGAATTGCCTTTTAGTCCAATGACAACATATGAATAAGGATAAGGGAAGTGGCCATGTTTATACAAAGTTGGTTTGACTGGCAAATGAAAAAACTTTTCCCCCAAACTGTCCTGTGAAAGCTGATCAGTAAATACTACATCAAACACGTTCAAAACAAATAAATGAAACAGATTTAACTTTGAAAGTTGTTCTGCATCAGTCACAGCAGGGTTTTACATAAACACAAATGGCAATGAGGTCTTTGAAATGGTAATCTCTCAACAGTTTGGATAAAAGTGAAACAGTATCGGTTTAGCTTTTCACGACAGCATCTGCACAACAGGGGAAATGTCAAGTCATCATAAAAGGAATAATTCACTGGATATGTCATAAAGGACCGTGCGAGCTTCATACGATTGTGTGACAGCTTCGGAACACATTAATTAGTAGATCTGGAAAAAAAAGTTTTTATAATTTAATGCTAAAATGTAATTTTATGGGCGAAGTTACTGAAGCCTACTCAACACATAATTAACTTAACAATGACGTTTTTGGGTGATTCAAAACGTTACTGAAGGATAAAATTGTGTATTAGGATCCACCAACTCACTCACTCACACACGCGTGCACAACATGCACGCAAACACACAAATGCACACACATACAACAGAAAACGATTTTATCCATCTGTACGGGTCCTTTTACTATTCGACACTCCAAAACAAAGCCCCAATTTCTGCACTTCCTAAGGCCCCCCACGACTTCGTATCGTTCAGTCTGATTTGACCCCTGACCTTATAAACCGTCGTCCTCACATATACTCTACCTAAAACTCACGCCTCACCCAACCCTGTGTGTGTGTGTGTGTGTGTGTGTGTGAACACTGGAATCATGCTTTTATCTTTATGACCTTATCAGCCAAAATGATGGCCGTGGGTAAGTAATGACTTCATGCAGTCAATGTGCTAAAATTACATCAGATGTTTTAGTGCGAACATAATTACATTACCTGTTCATATCAGTTATGTATGTTTAATGAAAAGCTGGGAATAGATTAGAGTTAGAACGGACATTGTTTTGTTTCTAAGAGCACCAGCGTTCATATGCAAATTGGGGCGAGTGTTCTAGATGTGTCTCGCGGTCAAAGTTAATTATTTTAGCCCGCTCCGGTTTCTTTGAGTTGCTGCTTAAAATCCAAGGTCTTCTTTTTGTATTTTCTGTTATCTAATGTTACTTCTTTCAAATGAACACCTTAATATCCATTGGAAGCTTGAATTTCAAGTCCCTGGCCCCTATTTTGGAAAATATTTCCCCTATCATTAAATAATATCCTACGAAACATCACAAAAATAAGGTATATTCACTGTCAGTTTTAATGTTTGCATTATTGTAGGCATTTAAAGGAAAGAATGATACAGTAAATATAACTATATATATATAATGAGCTGATACCTGCTATATACCTTTAATTTAGATCTCATGAGATGAAAATGACATTTCCAAGATTCACACTTTTCTAAAAGACGGGTACTGTTAGAGGAAGTGGCAGCGACCAAACTGGCAAAAATCTAACGGAAAATGAATAGAAATAAATAATAAGAAAGCCCAAAATAACCTAGAATAACCAGGGAAATAGGATGGAGAGGAAACACACATAAGAGCGCTGGGAGGTTTCCCGAAACCAAAAATTAACATAAATATGGAATAAGAAAGACCACAAAATAATACAGAACAACCAGGTAAATGGGAGCAGAGAGGAAACACACACACAGTGCCGCGGAGTAGGATTCCCCGGAACCAATCACGCTCATAACAACAGACAAATCCCAAATTCATTTCCCGAAAATGAGCGAGAAATGTCGACCATTACCCCGACGACTCGCCGTAATCTGGCGTAAGTCCGGCCCACAGATTGGGCCCCGAATTCTCGCAATTATTGCTCTTTACGGTGGCCCATTTAAACGGAGTTATTGCAGCTGGTTAATACACTCGAAACCAGCTGTCGCGGAATTGTGGTGAACCTCTTGAATGCGCGCCCGGAAGGGACCTCTTACGTAGGACCCCTTCCTCCCAAAATTCCACCCTCCCCAACTCCCGTCCAGCCTCTCATCAAAGGCCCTTGGCTTTCACGCCTCATCTACAGGAAGGGAGTCCTTCACGAGAAGTCAAAATACAGATCAAGGCCTTCCTTTTGGGGCGAGAAAGATCTTCTTAATGAAGTCAGGCTTTTAATTGGAATTGGAATATAGAATTTTGGCCAAAGGCCAAGCGCTGGGACCTATGATGTAATTCAGCCGTGAAAAGGAAACTGACTGTAGAAAGGGTTGAAAGATGTAACAGGAGGAAAACCTCAAAGCAGTTGCACTGTGAAGCAATTGTTAGGAGAGGATTCAATCAAGTCAGATGGAAGAGAATGTGACTGGAGGTACAGTAAAATGATTGAAAGGGGGTTGGAGCTAGGGGCCACGGAAGGGACGCTGCAAAGAACCTCAAGTAATGCCTGCAGTGCACCGCGTGAGGAGCACTGATGGAACTACCTCCCACCCCCACCCCGCCCTCTACGGATCACGGAAGACTGACAAATGTGCAAATATAAATGCTGACAAGGGAATGACCGTCAACGAAGTCACTTTCCCCTTCACCCTGCTACTTACAGTCCCTTGCATCACCCCCCCCCCGAAAACAACCCCCTTCCCCTTCCCGTTCGCTTATATCATGGAATAGCATAACATCCTACCTTTTAGTTAATTGGATTAGTCCTTCCGTTCCTCTTTGGATAATTAGGGTTTAATGAAATGAAATTCGTTGCTCTCAAACGACTCTATTTCAATTATATTTCCTCTCTCTCTCTCTCTCTCTCTCTCTCTCTCTCTCTCTCTCTCTCTCTCTCTCTCTCTCTCTCTCTCTCTCTCTCTCTGAGAAAACTGTCCTTCAACTTGACTCATATTTTCAATGTTTTTACAGGTAAATGTAAATGCATATTGAAACCTGTTTCATGGAAAGCTTTCGCATAAATGACAAGATATCACGTGAGTGGTGTTAATAACATCTTGCATACTGAGAGAGAGAGAGAGAGAGAGAGAGAGAGAGAGAGAGAGAGAGAGAGAGAGAGAGAGAGAGAGATAGAAAGATATAGAGAGACTAGAAATAGTAATTTTTCATATTCATATACACACACTCCACTAAAATAATAATTTTTTCAAATTTACACACACATACACACACACATACACACATATATATATATATATATATATATATATATATATATATATATATATATATATATATATATATATATATATATATATATATATATTGTAATAAATACTCACCGACTCTGACTTAATTAAGAGGGCATTCTCATTTTGAGAAAGAACCAGATATTTAGTTCATCTTGATTTATTTTTCTGTGACCTGAAGGGTCCCAGCCAGTTAATTTCCGACCTGAACTTTGCCTTTACCCTTCCACTTTGTTGTCCTGCGAGGCCGAATTCTTTCGGAAAAACTCTACCTGCCAACTACCACCAGGTGAAATGCACTGAACTGAGTATAGAATTTAGGCCAAAGGTCAAGTACTGGGACCTATGAGGTCATTTAGTGCTGAAATGGAAACTGACAGTAAAAGGTTTGAAAGGTGTAACAGGAGGAAAACCTCGCAGCTGCACTATGAATCAATTGTTAGGAGATGGTGGAAAGTAAGATGGAAGAAAGAGAATGTGAAAGGAGGTACAGTAAAAGGAACAAAAGGGGAATGGGCAGCGGAAGTTCATAAGCCGACGCCCAACCTCAGCAATTTGACCTCCCAACCAAGCAGACGTATCCCTCCATCCGACTGTCTCCTCATCTCTGGAGACAGATGGCCATGCTGGATTTGCATGCATAATAAAAAGGAGCACTTTTGGGTTAGGTGGAAGACAACAATCTCACTACACCACATTACCTGATCCCGCAGCCTCGCTTCTAGTTGGTGCTAGAATTAATTAACGCGGTAAGAGTTGTCTGAACCATTCAGCCTCCATGCTTCCAGGGGCCCCTTGCTCCACCTTACTTGGTTTTACTAAGTTCTCTCTTCCCAATCTCCCTTGCTCTTAAATCTCGATTCAATCCCCTTGAACAAGAGATCTTTTCCATTATCCCTTCACGTCACTGGTTAAATTGTGAATAACGTAAACCTTCCTCGAAGTGAGAATTTGTGACTGACTGGGTACATGACCCAGGTGCCATTTTGAAGGCGCTGTAAACTGCCTTGAGCTCAACGCTAATTATCAAGTCCATCCTTCAGCTTTCAGCTAACATAGGCCACTTAAGACATTTTTACTTTCGTGAGTGTTCACTAGGATTAATCTCGGCATTTGCAGAGAAGTGTTTGCCAGGAGGCTGTATCGCCTTTTAGGCTGTTCCATGGCCGAGTCCTGCATTCTTGCCCTCCAAGAAGGGCCAACTGAATTAGATTGCAATTAAGCCCAATTAATTTCCCTTGTAAATCATTGTTTCGCATTTACGTGTGTTGTAAATAAAGTAGTTAATTTGTTCTCTTAGTCGGCTCTGTGCTCTCAAACAGTAACTATTTTAACCTTTACTTTTAAATTTATGAATAGGAGGGCCCTTTGCACAAGGCCAATAAGCATCAAGGTAAGGTAATCAAACCTCCCCAATACTGTAAATATATATATATATATATATATATATATATATATATATATATATATATATATATATATATATATATATATATATATATATATACGGTCGGGTAACTACCAGGTATATGACTCACAATTATTCCTCCCCCAACACCCTTACCCCTGCAGCATAGGGGGAATCAGGGAAGGAAACCCTAAGATCTGCCCATGCAAACATGACCTACAACTATTGTGATGTTTTGACAGATCTCTATCAGGTATCTGTAACATCTCAGGATAATGATTTATCAAATGATGTTACTGATGAAATTGATGAACTTCTTCTTCTTCTTCTTCTCCTCATCCTTCTTCTTCTTCTTCCGTTCTCTTGACCACTCTCTCCATTTCATGAATGGTTCACCGGGTTTTGCTTTGTCTATTCGTGTTGTTGTTGATGTTTTTGATGTTTCCCCTCTCGGTTAGTGGTTACTCTTCTTCCCATTTGGATGTGGAATTTCTAGGCTTTTCTGTTTTGATTCACTTTTATCCATTTATTCAATAAAATATTAATTCATCTTTTTTTTATTTTCTGACAGTTAATCTCTTCTTTCTCTATTTCCTATTACTCTCTGTTACTTCTTTCAAATGAACACTGTAACGTTCTTTGGAAGCTTCTTGAATTTCAAGTCGATGGCCCCTGTGGTGGGCTTGTTCCGTATGAATAGGGTTCACCTTCTTAGTAATAATAATAATAATAATAATAATAATAATAATAATAATAATAATAATAATAATAATAATAATAATCTTAAATGCAGCTTATTTCCTCATTTTGAAAAGAATAATAATAATAATAATAATAATAATAATAACAATAATAATAAAAATATTTTCAGTTACTTCTATTTCGTATTATTCCGATTTTACTTGTAACGATCTCTATTTCAGATTATTCCAATTTGACTTTAATTATTTCTATTTCAGATTATTCTAATTTTACTTGTAATTATCTCTACTTCCGATTATTCTAGTTTCAATGTCAGTTATCTCTATTCCAGACTGATCTAATTTACCTGTCGATCATCTCTGGCAGATTATTTCTTTTTTGATAAACTCCAGGGTTGCCAACCTTCGTGCTTCTCGCTTGATTTTCAATCTCAAAATATTTGTCCCCGTTATCATCTTCTCAATCGATTACTGTCGACCTTTTTTTTCTCTCTCTAAGACGGGAGAGAAAAAGACAGATTTTTTTTTTTATTTTCCTTAGACTCTGTCTCGACTCAGACTCCTGTACTAATACAGAATAAATAATTGGAAAGATTGTCAACAGAGGAAGGGGGTCAAATTTGGGGTGAAGGGGGAGGAGGAGGAGGGAGGAGGAGGAGGAGGAGGAGGAGGAGGAGGAGGAGGAGGAGGAGGAGGAGGAGGAGGGATGGGGGAGAAGGAGCAGGATAAGGAGGAGGAGGAGGAGGAAGAGGAAGAGGAAGAGGAAGAGGAAGAGGAAGAGGAGGAAGGAGAAGGGGAAGGAGGAGGAGCAGTAATATTCATTCTACTGATGTTTCTATCATCACCCCTTCTGTATTTTCAACCCTGAAGTCTCCTCTTGTCCCTTTATTATCTATTCATTATTACTTTTTTCCGAGATGACTCTCGATTTGCCAATCTCCGCCGCCCTCTTTCCTTACCTCTAGTTCTTTCTGGCGCCTCAGGGTTTCCTCGTCCAGGGAGCTCGTCGGGGTTACCGTCACCGCATCTACAGAAGAGGAAAAAAGATAATGGAAGAAAGGAATTATTATTTGAGCACAAGTAATCATTCAATACTTGATAAATATTGTATCTTATCTATAATTTTAAGTGCAACACTGTTATCAAATATTTACAAAAATCTTAACTATAATTTTAAGTGCATCTCTACTAAAAAATGTTTACAAGATCTTAACTATAATTTTAAGTGCTATACTTCTACAAAACGTTTACAAAAGATCTTAAAAACTATAAATTTTAAGTGCAGCTCTTCTATAAAATGTTTACAAAAGACCTTAACTATATTTTTTTTACAAATGATCTTAACTATGTTTTGTTTACAAATGATCCTAACTAAAATTTTATTTACAAATAATCTTAACTATAATATTAAGTGCAGCTCTTATAAAAATGTTTACAAAAACGAATGAATGATATAAATGGGGTAAAATAAGTTTGCGTTTTTCGTAAGTAGAGAAAATTAAACCGGCAGAAAATCAATAAATCATTTATTTTTGGTAAAGCTGATGGCAAAAAATGAGACAACATGGATGACTACAGATACGACATTTTCAAAACTTCTTTTCCAAAGATGATGGCCAAAAATCCATACATATAGAATTTAGGCCAACGGCCAAGCGCTGGGACCAAAGAGGTCATTCAGCTCTGAAACGGAAATTGACGATAAAAAGGTTTGAAAGGTGTAACAGGAGGAAAACCTCACAACTGCACTATGAAACAATTGTTAGGAGAGGGGGAAAGTAAGATGAAGAAAGAGAACATGAATGGAGGTACAGTAAAACTAATGAAAAGGGTTGCAGCTAGGGTCCTAAGGGACGCTGCACAGAACCTTAAGTAATACCCACAGCGCACCGCATGAGGTCCACTGACTGCCCTCCCCCCCCTACAGGGCATATATTGACTATAGATACATTATTCTATTTCATTATCATTAAACGTACATATATATCACAAATAATACATGATAGGCAAACATACACACACTTTTACATATAAACATTCATATATGAACCCCTCCACATTACAAGAAGAGGCGATCTCGAGAAAGTAAGTCTTCAAAACAAAATGTGCAAAGGTTCATCAATAAAGATGGGCATAACAATAACATCTTCATTATATAATGATGATAACTGCCATTCCGTTCTGCTTTCCCGCATCTAGAAAAAGGGCTAAATGTATTGTGATGAGTGGACAGCGTAAAAGATAGTGTCTGCAGGAGATGACGCACCATGTAAATATCTATAATATCCTGGTTGGGTAAAAGAATCAGTTAGTCCAGAAAATCGGTATTTCAGATGCTACAAGGTCTAATAAGCTTTTACCGTCTTAAGAAGTCTTTCGTAAACACACTACGACCAAGAATTTACCAGCTGGGAGATATTTTCCATTTAATTCTATAGCTCTACAATCTATTTTAAATTTATAGTCTAATTTAACTACGTAGGGTGTAACGAAGTCCATTTCAGGAGACTCACACTCACCTTGAAGAAGTATAGAAGGAGGAACCATAGTATTATTGCCATCAGGTGGTGACGTCACGTCCATAGTCACGTGATACCTACGTCACCATCGCTTGCGGGTCTGAAACAAAAGAGAGACGTTAGTGGAAGATAATTCATTAAGAAAAGAAAGCTAATTTGTTTGTTAAAGAAGGCATTTTCCGAACAATTTATGTCGAATACGACTTAAACCATACAAGAGAGAGAGAGAGAGAGAGAGAGAGAGAGAGAGAGAGAGAGACAGAGAGGAATGGGAAATATATAAAATAAATATATAAACATATATATATATATATATATATATATATATATATATATATATATATATATATATATATATATATATATATATATATATATATATATATACAGAGAGAGAGAGAGAGAGAGAGAGAGAGAGAGAGAGAGAGAGAGAGAGACTCCGAAGATACAATTACACTCGAGACACCCACCTAGCCTTTATATAATATATATTTTTTTTGTTTTGAGAAAAATAGCGAACACACGAACTTTCCCCTATACAAAGGACATAAAACACTACACAACGGGTTAATTTCATATTTCCAAATGGCGCTTGTCCAAAGTCGAAGGAGGAGGAGGAGGAGGAGGAGGAGGTGGAGTTTCTACGCCAGAGGGGAGAGTCACAGAGGCTTAGAGGGAGAGGGAGAGGGAGAAGATGTATGGAGAGGGGGGAGGAGTGGGGGTGGGGGGAGGTCAGTGAAAGATATAACAAACTGTTCATCGTCGTCGCTTGTAAATCTTTCAGCGATAAATGGAAAAGATTTATATTAAAAAATCAACGGGACTGGAAGCAGATCTCTCTCTCTCTCTCTCTCTCTCCCCTCTACGTATATATATATATATATATATATATATATATATATATATATATATATATATATATATATATATATATATATATGTATATAATATATATGTGTATACATACATACATACATACATACATACATACATATATATATATATATATATATATATATATATATATATATATATATATATATATATATATATAAATTTTTGTCACTCCTACACGCGTGGTGTTTTTATATTCAACAATTCTAAACCACACTCGAGAGGATTATAACTGATAAGCCATCTGCGCCGGCCGGGAACTGAACCTAGACCTATTTTCCCTTAGGCCTACGATGTTTCTTTCCACTTCATTCTAATGTTTTCTTCAGCGTTAGGCTCAATGCAATCAAACTATTGCCCAAGCACACATCTAAATATCATATTTGCCAGGCGATATCTGCTTTGGCCGAACGACAATAACAATTCGCACAAGTGTAGGAACAAGTTGAGGACAAGTAGAGAACAAACCATGAGCATTAGTGTTAGACTGAGTCATCCAGTCACTGATTCATTCTAGCATTCGTCTGATCGTGTACACGCTACCCAAACGTACATATAGTTGAAAAGAACACGGGCAATACAGCAGTCATTTGGCTACTGAACAAGTAAAAATTGCCCCGAAGTTTCTTCGACCTCAAAAGTCAGTCTACCACCGTCTTTTTGGCGTGACCATGCTCACTGGAGCCTGAGCGAAACGTGGCCTCGACTAACACCGAAGAAGACTTTCTCCCGAAGGACAAATCAAAAGAAAATTTTTCCTGAAGGTCAACTCTACGGACGATGAACTTCCCATTTCAGTATCCTGTTGCTGTTTTACTGTGTCTATCGGAAATAAACTACCTAATTTTGCAACCTGCTTTCCTCTCCAAGTATGACCAATATCGGCGTGTTACTGGCAGAATACAGTAAGCTAGAAAAATCAATTATTATAAGAATGGAGAATACTATGCAAACTGAATGCCGCTGATGCAGCTATCACCTTCAACGCCACGTATTATTATTATTATTATTATTATTATTATTATTATTATTATTATTATTATTATTATTATTATTATTATTATTATTATTCAAAAGATGAAGCCTATTCGTATGGAACAAGCCCACCAAAGGGGCCATTGACTTGAAATTCAAGCTTCCAAAGAATATGGTGTTTATTAGAATGAAATAACAGAAGGTAAAGGGAAATACGGAAAGAAGAGATATCACTCATTAAAAAAAGAATAAAAAACATAAACAAACTAATAAATAAATAGATAAAAACGTGAGTAAATCCTTAAATTATTATAATAAAAGGATTCATATAATACTTCCCACGAAAAAGAAGGTAATGGGAGAGAAAGAGAGATATCAATTATTAAAAAAAGAAAAAAATATATATAGACAATTTAATAAATAAACTTATAAAAATGTGAGTAAATGATCGAATTGTCAAAATACAAGGATTCGCATACAGCTTTTCCACGAAACGGAAGATAATGGAAAACAGAAAGAATTGAGACTACTTACCAAATAAATAAACAAATAGATAAAAAAGCGAGTAAATCATTAAATGTTTAAAATAAAAGGACTCACACATTGCTTTCCCACAACTGCGCATCGGGGAGAGAGAGAGAGAGAGAGAGAGAGAGAGAGAGAGAGAGAGAGAGAGAGAGAGAGAGAGAGAGAGAGAGAGAGAGAGAGAGAGACGCATACACAATCGTCCATCTTCATTAGGTTCTTCGAAACGGAATATCAGCTTTACTCGAAACACCAGCAATACCCGGTAACATTTAATGTGACGTCCGTGTTTTTAATATCATTGTCCGTAATCAACCACCCCCGGGGGGAGGGGGGGAGAGGGAGGGAGAAAGGGGAAGGGGGGGAAGGACACAAATATCATGCACCGCATCGCAAATGGAAATGTATCATTTACAGGGACGGTAATTTGGTGCGAACATGCAGAGAGAGAGAGAGAGAGAGAGAGAGAGAGAGAGAGAGAGAGAGAGAGAGAGAGAGAGAGAGAGAGAGAGAGAGGAGGAAGTGACTGATATATATATATATATATATATATATATATATATATATATATATATATATATATATATATATATATATATATATATATATATATATATATATATATATATATATATATATATATTTAATTTTATTATACAAAGAGAGAGAGAGAGAGAGAGAGAGAGGGAGAGAGAGAGAGAGAGAGAGAGAGAGAGCTACCTAGCTAGCTATAGCTCTCTCTCACACACACACACACACTCTCTCTTAAAGCCTTCCCCCCGCCGCACACAAGTCCGGTATCTTTAACGTGCAAGAATGGGGCTGAAGTCTCCTTAGCGAAGGATGCCAAGAGGCCTTGGGTGTGCGAAGGAGAAGAAGAAGGACCTTCAGCCGGAATCCCCAAAGGGCGACGCCCCCACCGCCGCCTCCCCTTCGAGGATCTTCAGCCACAGCCTCTAAAATACAGGTCCCCAGGGGATGAGAGAGTCCTCCAGACGATACGAGGTCTCAAGGAACTCCTTGATTACAGACGCTTTTTCTCTCGTTTCTCTCAGGTGGCGGAGGAATGAACTGGCAGAGAACTGGGAAAGAATTGAGAAAGAAATGGGAAAAAATTGGGAATGAATTGGGAAAGGATTTGGAGGAACTCCTCCTCCTCCTCCCCTCATCCTCTTCTCTTCTCCTCATCAGGACAATGCCCAAATTTGACCGCCTTCCTCTGTTGACAATCTTTCCAAATTATTTATTCCGCATTAGTACACTGTCTAATTAGAGTCTAAGGACCAGAGAAAAAAGCCCTCTGTTTTTTTCTCTTCCGTCTTTTAGACGGAAAAAAGGCAGACAGTAATCGAGGGAGAAGGGCATAAAGGGGACAAATATTTTGAGATTGAAAATCAAGCAATAAACACGAAGGTTGGCAACCATGGAGTTTATCTCAGTAAAAATAATTTGACAGAGATAATTGACAGTAAAATAGAGAGAGAGAGAGAGAGAGAGAGAGAGAGAGAGAGAGAGAGAGAGAGAGAGAGAGAGAGAGAGAGAGAGAGAGAGGCATCAATCACTGACATTTCGTTGCGTTCCTCAGTTACTCTTAAAAAATGGCAGTGTTCTTCAACTATGTGAAACCTATTATCTACCTATCCATCTATCAATATATATAATCTATATCTATATAGTTTTTCAAAGTCAACTAACTTTAAATAAATTATTCCTCACACTGTTGGACTGTGGAGCCGTTTCCCTGAGGATGTTGCGCAACTGGAACCTCAGAAGTTCAAGCGAAGATGCAACGCATTACTACCCTTAACCAATTCTCTTTGTATTTTGAAATTTTCCTATTATCTTTTGTGACTTCTTTCAAATGAACACCATATTCTTTGGAAGCTGGAAGATTTTCAAGTCAGTGGCCCCCATTGGGGCTGTTCCATGTGAACAGGGTTCATCTTTTGAATAATAATAATAATAATAATAATAATAATAATAATAATAATAATAATAATAATAATAATAATAAACTAAGAACTTGTCCGAAAACGCTCTGCAATCAACGCAAGGGAGAAGGCCCCTTCCTTTTTTGGGAATAACTGCATAAAAGCAGACATAAACCTCTCAAAGAATGCAACGCATGCACGCCACTACTCAGGCATACACTTCTGCAAGAGGACACCGATTGCATACGAGCGTACGACACATGACTTGGCCTGAAAATACACTGCATATACACTGCATGCGATCAGAGGTACACCTCTTGAAGAATACACTGCACACAATCAGAGGTACACATCTTGAAGAACACATTGCACACAATCAGAGGTACACATCTTGAATACACTGCACACAATCAGAGGTACACATCTTGAAGAATACATTGCACACAATCAGAGGTACACATCTTGAAGAATACATTGCACACAATCAGAGGTACACATCTTGAAGAATACACTGCACACAATCAGAGGTACACATCTTGAAGAATACATTGCACACAATCAGAGGTACATATCTTGAATACACTGCACACAATCAGAGGTACACATCTTGAAGAATACACTGCACACAATCAGAGGTACACCTCTTGAAGAATACACTACTACAATCAGAAGTACACTTCTTGAAGAATACACGGCATACAATCACAGGTACACATCCTGAAGAATGCACTGCCAACAATCAGAGGTACACCTCTTGAAGAATACACTACTACAATCAGAAGTACACTTCTTGAAGAATACACGGCATACAATCACAGGTACACATCCTGAAGAATGCACTACCAACAATCAGAGGCACACCTCTTGAAGAATACACTGCAATCAATGAGAAGTACACCTCTTGAAGAATACACTGCATACAATCACAGATACACTTCACAGGGAAGGCACGACAAACGCGCATACATTCAAGCTAGCAAACAGACAGACAGAAAGACAGACAGACAGACAGACAGACAGACAGACACACGCCACTCTGAAGGGCACACACTCACACTCATTTTCAGGAGGAGCTGAGCAAAGAAGGGTTCTTGTGGAACAAGGAGTCGACATGATGTACTTAATAACACTGTCATTAAAGAGGATGCCATGATGTGTGTGTGCGTGTATGTGTGTGTATGTATGTATGTATGTATATACATACTGTATATATACATGCACACACACACACACACACACACACACACATATATATATATATATATATATATATATATATATATATATATATATATATATATATATATATATGTGTGTATATATGGAAGGTGCTTCAGACAATCCCTGATATAATTCAAACAGTGAACTGCTAAAAAATCTCTCTCTCTCTTGTATGTAATAACTATTTTTAAAGGAGCAAAGAATTTTGACTTTGTTTTTTGACTCTCTCTCTCTCTCTATATATATACATATACATTATATATATATGTGTATATATATTAATACATATATATATGCATATACTGTATATGTATATGTATGTATTAATATATACATATATATATACTGTATATATACATACACACACAAATATATACAGTATATATACATAGAGAGAGAGAGAGAGAGAGAGAGAGAGAGAGAGAGAGAGAGAGAGAGAGAGTCAAAAACAATGTCAAAATTCTTTACTCCATTAAAACTGCTTATTACATACAAGAGAGAGAGAGAGAGAGAGAGAGAGAGAGAGAGAGAGTTTTAGCATTTCACTGTTTGAATTATATAAGCGATTGTCTGGAGCACCTTCCAACAAAGAATCATTGAAATAATTTTTGCTTAAATTTTAGACGCCATTTGCAAGAAAAGCAAGAAATCTCATTGTCAGTTGGAAAATCACCTCGGCGCCATTTTGAATATTCCCGTCGCCATTTGCAAAGGGTCGTCACCTTTAGCAAAATGGGCGTCACCAATTTGTAAAAGGTCCCATCGAAATTCGCAAAAGAGTAGGCCTACCCAAGCCATTTGCAAAAGGATACATTGCTATTTACAAGAGATTCCCGCAACCAGTTGCAAAAGAATCCGGTCGCTGTTTTGAAAAAGAATTTTGGTGCCAACTGAAATAGAATCTCGTGCCCACTGTGAAGAACTTCACAGCAATTTGGGAAAGAATCGATGCCCCATTAGTTAAAGAATGCTTCATGTATGTATGTGTTCCTATGTTTACGTAAGAAAAATAAAAACAAGTAAGAAATGCGCCGAAGTTTCTTCGGGGCAATCGAGTTTTCTGTACAGCGTATAATTAAGGCCACCGAAAATAGATCTATCTATCGGTGGTCTCGGTATAATGCTGTAAAGCCGCGGCCCATGAAACTTCAACTACGGCCCAGTAGTGGTCTGTCCTCTAGCGTTGCCAGGACGATCATGGCTAACTTCAACCTTAAATAAAATCAAAACTACTGAGGCTAGAGGGCTGCAATTTGGTATGTTGATGATTGGCGGGTGGATGATCAACATACCAGTTTGCAGCCCTCTAGCCTCAGTAGTTTTTAAGATCTGAGGGCGGACGGAAAAAGTGCGGACGGATACACAAAGCCGGCACAATAGTTTTCTGTTACAGCACACTAAAAAAATAACTACAAGGCAGCGAAGAATAAAAAAAAAACACATTCGCACCGATAAGCAGAGAAGACGAGAGAAAGCAATGCCGCTTATAAATAACTGCAAAGAAGAAGAAAGTCAGTAAGTTGGCCATTAGTTAAATGAGTGAATCAGGAAACACGACGAAAATTCGCAAGACGCCGACACAAAGGCAAACGACAAAAGACACCGATAGGAAGGAAACGACACGAAAAACAAGAAGAATCCTGTGACAATGATCCTGAGAATAAGCGACAAAAAAAGAAGAAGAAGAGATTTTCATTCGGTATTTAGCGAGACGATTTCACTTTTAGACAATTTCACGCATGCACGCGCACACACACACACACACACACGCGCACACATGCATGCATGCGTGCATGCTTGCGCAAGCGCGCTGGCTGGCGTCGGAGTAAGTAAAACCATTTGGCAGGAGTTTGGCTAGTTGCCAAAGAATTTTTGCCTCCGACTTGTTTCAATGTCTCGCTGATGTTATGACAAAAGACGAAAGTGACCCAGTTTCTGAAGAAGAAGAAGAAGAAGAAGAAGAAGAAGAAGTTTCTGAAGAAAGAGAGAGAGAGAGAGAGAGAGAGAGAGAGAGAGAGAGAGAGAGAGAGAGAGAGAGAGAGATTTCAGACTCTGATCTCTGATCAGAGATCACTGTAGGAGGAATGAGAATGGTGATGTTAGCACAATCATGAATAAGGAACTATCACTTGTTACAGCAGCAACCATTCCAAGTACAAAGTGAAGAGATAAAAAAAATATTAAAATACAAAAAAATATATATAAAGAGTTGAGGTGAAATGATGCAGCCGTGCCAAGGGACAGAAAAACAAAGTAAATAAAACTTCTGAACAACAATTACAAGGAGAATCTCTATAAATAATAGAGAGATTGTTATTATTCAGAAGATGAACCCTATTCATGTGGAACACGGCAACTAGAGGAGCCACTGACTTGAAATTCAAACTTCCAAAAATTATTATTATTATTATTATTATTATTATTATTATTATTATTATTATTCAGAAGATGAACCCTATTCGTATAGAACAAGCCCACCAAAGGGGCCAATGACTTGAAATTCAAGCTTCCAAAGAATTATTATTATTATTATTATTATTATTATTATTATTATTATTCAGAAGATGACCCCTATTCATATGGGACAAGCCCACCGTAGCCACTGACATGAAATTCTTCGAGCTCCCAAAGAATATTATGGTGTTCATTAGATAGCAGTAACAGAAAAATGCCAAAAAGCAGTATGTTCTCACAAGAGTAAAGAATAACTAAGAAACTCCTATTGCTTCTGCATTAGCTAGGCTGGGGCCAAGATCACCTGTGCGTAATTGCATTACATGTACTTCTTTCGAAATGGTTAACACCGAATACACAGGTCACTGGTGGCCACCTGCCCAGTTCCTTCAAAGTGTTTTACACGATGTACCATCATCACCTTTGTAAGATGTGAGGATCAGGTATATACATCTTTGTTAGGGGTCAGGGGCCTCCTCAACAAAATTCAGATCATATACGTATGCAGTCTGTGTGTATATGTAAGTATATAGTATGATTATACTGTACATAGTTCATATGTAATTATAAATACGATTATTATATATATATATATATATATATATATATATATATATATATATATATATATACATACATACATATATAATTGTAGATATTTCTTAAACGAAACTCATTTTTGAAAAATTTTTCATTCAGTTTCCTATTCAATTTCATTACGGCCTCAATAACCTAGACGTTGCGACGCCAGTTTTAGCAACCAGAAATCAATATATCAATGTGAACCTAAGGTTCCTTAGATGATGTACTCAACAGCGGATTTTTAGACCTCGACTGACCTAAACCCAACGGCACCCCCTTCTTAAAAAATCAGGGGTACAGAAGACCCCTGCTGCGGGGGGGGCGGGGGAAGGATGACAAAGGCGAAACGGGAGATATCAGAATCTATACGTTGGAGTATCCTTGGGAACTACATACTATGTTACAAAAGGTGACCAGTTCACCTTTAAAACAGGAATGAAAGTGTGTGTACGGCCGGCGCGGCAGAATATTCCTTGCTAAGAGAACGAAGCAGGAATTGGTCTGGGATGCAAAGCTGGACATTGCGGTTTTCGGACAAACATTGATAGGCCAGAAGAGAGAGAGAGAGAGAGAGAGAGAGAGAGAGAGAGAGAGAGAGAGAGAGAGAGAGAGAGAGAGAGAGAGAGAGACTTTCCATTCACTTCAATTCATTTATCAAAAAATCATAAGAAATAAACTAAAAATATCAAAAGAAATAAACTGAAAAACTTTGAGAGAGAGAGAGAGAGAGAGAGAGAGAGAGAGAGAGAGAGAGAGAGAGAGAGAGAGGAAAACTTTCCATTCACTACAATTCATTTGTCAAAAAATCATGAGAAATAAACTAAAAATATCAAAAGAAATAAACTTGAAAAACTTTCATAGTTTTGAGAGAGAGAGAGAGAGAGAGAGAGAGAGAGAGAGAGAGAGAGAGAGAGAGAAACTTTCCATTCACTACAATTCATTTGTCAAAAAATCATGAGAAATAAACTAAAAATATCAAAAGAAATAAACTTGAAAAACTTTCATAGTTTTGAGAGAGAGAGAGAGAGAGAGAGAGAGAGAGAGAGAGAGAGAGAGAGAGAGAGAGAGAGAGAGAGAAAACTTTCCATTCACTACAATTTTCAAAAAATCATGAGAAATTTGTCAAAAGAAATAAAAAAATCATGAGAAATAAACTAAAAGTATCAAAAGAAATAAATTCATTTGTCAAAAATCATGAGAAAAACTTTCATAGTCTTGAGAGAGAGAGAGAGAGAGAGAGAGAGAGAGAGAGAGAGAGAGAGAGAGAGAGAGAGAGAGAGAAAACTTTCCATTCACTAGGAAAACTTTCCATTCACTCCAATTCATTTTTAAAAATCACAAGAAATAAACTAAAAGTATCAAAAGAAATAAACTTGAAAAACTTTCATAGTCTTGAGAGAGAGAGAGAGAGAGAGAGAGAGAGAGAGAGGAAAACTTTCCATTCACTACAATTCATTTGTCAAAAAATCATGAGAAACAAACTAAAAATATCATATGAAATAAACTGAAAAACTTTCCAAATTTTGAAAAGAGAGAGAGAGAGAGAGAGAGAGAGAGAGAGAGAGAGAGAGAGAGAGAGAGAATTAGTGTTAGTCCACAAGTGAGGGAGGGCTGGGAAATTTACAGGGGAAATCCAAAAATTTTTTAGAGAAAAAAAAATAAAAGAAATGGGAAAGTTTGACACCGACAGAGTTTGTTTTGCGTTTTCGTAAGCGAGAGAGAGAGAGAGAGAGAGAGAGAGAGAGAGAGAGAGAGAGAGAGAGAGAGAGAGAGAGATCAGAATCAAGAACACAGCAAAATCAGGTATTGATTTTCGTGCATTTATCTCGTTCTTTATTCGTAAATGAAGGTGGTGACGCAGAAGTTACGATTATACGATCCGGTTCGGAGAAGTTACGATCTACGCTCCTGCGCGCAGGTGTGACTCACCAAGGTCTATATGGTAGATCTTGGGACTCGAGTTTCCGTGAGTCGGGGCGAACCAACTCACGAAACATGGCGGGCATTCGTTAAAAAGGACTCTTACGAAACCCCAGATCTGAAATCGTAATTATGAGATAAAAACAAGCATAAAATGCGCCGAAGTTTCTTCAGCGCGATCGAGTTTTCTGTGCAGCGTATAATCAAGGCCACCAAAAATAGATCTATCTTTCGGTAGTCTCGGTATAATTCCCGGTATAATGCTGTATGAGCCGCGACCCATGAAACCTGAACCGCGGCCCGGTGGTGGCCAATCCTATATCGATGCCAGAAGCACGATTATGGCTAACTTTAATCTTACATAAAATAAAAACTACCGAGGCTAGACGTCTGTAATTTGCTATGTTTGATGACTGGAGGGTGGATGATCAACATACCAATTTGCAGCCCTCTAGCCTCAGTAGTTTTTAATATCTGAGGGCGGACAGAAAAAAGTGCGGACAGCATAAAGTGCGGACGGACAGGCAAAACCGGCATACTAGTTTTCTTTTACAGAAAACTGAAAAAATAATGACGAGATGCGTCGTAAGCCAGTGTGGCGCTACACCTTAATCAGAAAGTCCAGGTATTTTACGTCGGAAAAACTGCGTCGTTTGCTCTATTGCGTCGGAAGCAGCGTCGTGAGAAAGTAGGACAAGATGGAAGGAGCATCGGCGAGAAACTGAATAAACAAGGAGGGGAAAAAGAAATGAAGGATAAATAAGAGCAGTACGGTAAAAGCGGAAGAGAAAAGTATAGCGAGATGAATATAGGTTTCAGACATCATAAACAATGTTCAAGGGATAGATACCTCATAGAAATTAGAAATTCTCCAATAAATATAAAAAAAAAATACCGATGGAAAAATTCTGCTGGGTCTGGTATCCATACGAGAATTTTTTGCTCTCTCTCTCTCTCGGCTTTAATCTTAACTATCCTTCTTGGCTGCATCCTGTCAATCCTCTATTCCTTTCTGATTTATCTCTCTCTCTCTCTCTCGCTCTCTCTCTCTCTCTCTTTCTCTCTCGGCTTTAATCTTAACTATCTCCCTTGGTTGTATCCCTGTCCAATCCTTTATTCCTCTCTGATTTATCTCTTTCTCTTCCTTCCTTCTATCTTACCTCTCTTCTGTTGCATTTTCCGTCATCCTTTCCGTTTCCCTCCTCTATTCCTTTCTGATTTATATTTCCGTCTTCTTTTCTTCTATCTCGCCGTCTTCCTTTCCGTTCTTTCTTTGTCTCAATCACCAGCCTTTGCTTTCTTCGGCGTTCTCTACCTCCATTTTCATCTTGACACTTTCCACACAGCATTTCTCCTTCGATTTTCTTTCTTATTCCTTTATTTTCTCGCGTTTCCTTCTTTCTTTGCCCGGTTGCATTCTTCCTTCGTTCGTGGCAATTGCAGCTTTTGCAAGCTTTGTTTACGGGTCCTTACCCATTCTCCTAATCATTCACCATGTATGTTCCGTGTATTATGCGGTACATCATACATTCGCCCCCCCGCCCCCGCCACGTAAGAAGACGGTACGTACCGTGATCTTATACACGTCACTTCTTTAGCGCCTTGTGTAACCCATGTCCTCATTTGCCAGCCTCATATATATATATATATATATATATATATATATATATATATATATATATATATATATATATATATATATATATATATATATATATATATATATATATATATTACTCTTTTTTATGTTGTTCTTTCTTGTTCTTTTTGACACTCGTTTCTTCCCACAATCCCCTAATCCCCCTGCCCTCCAACCCCCACTCTCTCTCTCTCTCTCTCTCTTCTTCTGACCGTCATCCGCTTCCCCTCCGCCCTGCTCTAACCATCCCCCCCTTACTCCCCTCCAAATCTCCCTCCCAAACAGAGCCCCCGTTCCCCCCCTCCCTCAAAGCATCAACGCTCCTCGCCCAAGTCTCTCTCTCTCTCTCTCCCTCTCTCTCTCTCAGTGCACTACCTGTTAAAGAGGAACACAGAGACCAAAGTGGTTCGAGGGAAACACGTACAGAGCACACACACTCTCTCTCTCTCTCTCTCTCTCTCTCTCTCTCTATGCACTCTTTCTGCCTATCTGCATCTGGATATATATAATTATTGACCTTTTGTAAGATGCTTTATGGTTTTTTTAAGGATAGTTCTTGTTAGGTATTTTACGTTTTGGTGAATTCCTTAAGTACTATTGTATCTTCCCAGAGTCTTTCTCTCTCTTACACACTCACCATATCTATCTACATATCTATCTATCTATCATTCTCATAAGAACACATATATATTATATGTACATACATACATATACATATATATATATATATATATATATATATATATATATATATATATATATATGTATATAGGCTATACACATATATATATGTGTGTGTTGTGTGTGTGTGTGTTGTACATACACGCATACATAAGGACTTGCACACTGTCTAGATGAAGTACCTTGGTTTTACTGTTACTGAAAACAAAGGTAAAATTTTTCCCAATTTTCACTCTGTTCCTTAACAAACATCAAAAGGCAGGAAATTTTTTATCTTTGTTATTTTCCTATTCCTGTGTATATCATATTTTCATTTCCTATTAACTTTACTTCATTTTATAGCCTATGGATTTTCTTTTGACTGTTTAATGGATACTGGACCTTTTCTTGCTATTATTTATTCCATATTTTCCCGTTGCATATTTCAGTTAAATTCAGAGCCAAACCTTTTTATCTTTACTTTGTCTCAAATTCTGAATGCCTCGCTTCCGCTGGTATCTGAATATTTTTGGACTATGGAATTCAATACTTTGATTATATATGTGTATATATATATATGCATATAAATGAATATATATATATATATATATATATATATATATATATATATATATATATATATATATATATATATATATATAATGTATATATGTATATATAAATACATATACTCATATATTTATATGTCTATATATATACACATATATATACATATATACATACCGATACATCATACATTACACACCACCTATCATAAATTCATTCACTCGAATGGCCGGCCCTAACCCCGCACCTTTGAATTTCGGGATCACCGAAAACTAAATAACCCCACTTCCGCCTACTTTGGCCGCGAGAGCGGGCCTCGCAGAAGACGTCCCTCGAAATTCGGCGCAACGAACAGGTTCCATTTTGCAAGGCGTGTGAATTGGGAGGCGGTGCCACAGGGCCAATTGGCACTGTCACGGAGGAGCGTTGATAAAACACTGACCTTTTTTTCAAAAGACTTTTTCAATTCGGTGTTGTTTTCAAAGCGTCATTTTTAAAAATAGGTAATGTTTCTCAAAGTACTACTTTAAAAAGGTAATGTTATTCAAATGACTTTTTCAATTCGGCGTTGTTTTCAAAGTGTTATTTTAAAAAAACGTAATGTTTCTCAAAGCACCGCTTTAAAAAGTAATGTTTTTCAAAAGACTTTTTCAATTCGGTGGTATTTTCAAAGTGTCATTTTAGAAATAGGTAATGCTTCTCAAAGTGCCACTTTCAAAAAGGTAATGTTTCTCAAAGCATAACTTTAAAATAGGGTAATGTTTCTCATTTAAAAAATACACTCGAGAAACTGCAATTTTATTCCACAGTTGAAAAGTGTCGTATAACACCGACCTTTTTTTTTAAAGACTTGAATGCCGTGGTATTTTCAAAGTACCATTTTTAAAAAAAAAAGGTAATGTTTCTCATTCAAGAAATAAATTCAAGAACCCGCAAATTTAATTTTTTAGTTGAAAAGCTTATCGTAAAATACTGACTTACATTGACTTTTTTTTTTAAAAGACTTCACTTCTATGTTATTCTCAAAGTACCATTTTTAAAAAAGGTATTGTTTCTCATTTACAAAACACTAGAACCTGCAAATTCATTCCACAATAGAAAAGCTTGTCTTCAAATATTGACCTTTTTTCAAAAGGCTTGAAATTCGGTGTTACTTTCAAATGTACCATTTTTTTTAAAAAGGTCTTATTTCTCATTTACAAAAACATTTAACAACCTGATAATTTAATCTACAGTTGAAAAGCGTGTCTTCAAATATTGACTTTTTTTTTTATAAGACTTACCCAATTTTTAAAAAAGGTAAACCGGTTCGGGAAGAAACTTTTTACCCTTTTTTCCTTCTTCTCGGACTAATGAAGTTGGCACTGAGAGAGAGAGAGAGAGAGAGAGAGAGAGAGAGAGAGAGAGAGAGAGAGAGAGAGAGGAGAGAGAGAGAGAGAGAAGTTGACTGTCGTTACCACCACTGAAAGAGTTTCAGGAAGAAGAAAATACCGTTAACGCTCATTTGGGGTGGGATTGCTAACACCTTCTTAAGGGAGGAGACCCCCCCCCATTTCTCTCTCTCTCTCTCTCTCTCTCTCTCTCTATACCACCTTTCCTCTTTTGTGTGGCGTCCACTGCTTTCCTCTCTCTCTCTCTCTCTCTTCTCTCTCTCTCTCTCTTTTCTATCATCTTTCTTCTCTCTCTCTCTCTCTCTCTCTCTCTTTCTACCACCTTCCTTCTCTCTCTCTCTCTCTCTTTCTACCACCTTCCTTCTCTCTCTCTCTCTCTCTTTCTACCACCTTCCTTCTCTCTCTCTCTCTCTCTTTCTACCACCTTCCTTCTCTCTCTCTCTCTCTTTCTACCACCTTCCTTCTCTCTCTCTCTCTCTCTTTCTACCACCTTCCTTCTCTCTCTCTCTCTCTCTTTCTACCACCTTCCTTCTCTCTCTCTCTCTCTCTTTCTACCACCTTCCTCTCTCTCTCTCTCTCTCTTTCTACCTTCCTTCTCTCTCTCTCTCTCTTTCTACCACCTTCCTCTCTCTCTCTACCACTTTTCCTCTTTTTGTGGCCTCAACTGCTTCCCCACCCCACTCTCTCTCTCTCTCTCTCTCTCTCTCTCTCTCTCTCTCTCTCTCTCTCTCTCTCTCTGGTACCTTTCCTCCTTTTGTGGCTTCAACTGCTTTCCCCACCCCCCTCTCTCTCTCTCTCTCTCTCTCTCTTCTTTGTTCTTTACGTGATTTTGAATTTCTTGAATATTTTCTTGTTTATCGTTGTCAGATTTTTGTTGTCTGAAATCCGTTTTCCTAGTTAAGGTAAATATTTGACTTCAATGCTGAAATCTCTTAGAATCTGTGCATATGTGCATAATAATAATTTCTCACATTCGCTGTGGAAACGAAACATGACTGAATAAGTAAATATAAAAACCGAATTATTCAATAAACAAGAAAAGCATGTCAGTGCAAGAAACTAAAAACATGGAATTAAAAAAACAACAACAAAAGTCCAGAAAATGAATGCTTTTGAATATTCAGGAAGTGAACCTGAGGTGGGGTTGCAGATTATAATAATAATAATAATAATAATAATAATAATAATAGTAATAATAATAATAATAATATTAATAATAATAATAATAATAATATTATTATTACAAGTTTGTTAGCGTACGCTAATCGCGTTGGACTCCGGGGCTACTGTCTCCATTACCTTCTCGATCCCCTACCTACCCCGCCCCCACCCGGGGCGGACAAACCAGTTTGGAGGGGGTGGGTGGCTGTGTCACATCTCCCCTACTTTCACCCGGGGGAGGACAAAGAAGATCCACTCAAGTTTTACTATTATTATTATTATTATTATTATTATTATTATTATTATTATTATTATTTCAAAGAGAGAATAAGTCATCTCGAGAGACTCGCCAGAGGGAATTATTCTTCCACGAAAGGTGAATAGGCCTAATGAAGAGAAGTTCGGTTGAAGAAGTTAGACAGCCAAGTGGGAAGAGAGACCACAGAGTACAGACTTCGTAAAAAAAAAAAAAGTCAGAAAGCAATGCAGCTGCTAAGGACCATTACTACCATCTACTGTGCTGCTTCGCATCATGTGTGCTGTAGGCGGGGGCTACCCCGAAATAGGTGGTTGGTTGGTTTAGAAATTAGACCAAGTAGGCCTTATGCCAGCAAGAGAATAAGAGCTTGGTATATTCTTCTGGGGGTTGCAGAACGTAGGGGGGAGGGGAGGGGTAGTTATGGGACTCTCTCCACCGCTTCCAAAAGGACACAGAACAAGAGGAAGGCCGGAACAGCTCAGGAAGTGCCGTTGCAAAGGCCGCAGCGGCCTCGTCGAAACGAAAGGGCCTGATTACGTATACATTCCCCCGCAATCTAAAAGCATCTAAAAGCATTGTCAACACACAACCGGTACCCACGGAGCCTTCCTCTTCATTTCATGATTAATTAAGAATGCATCGATTAAAAGCTAATTCGCTTGAATATTCAGGCACAACCGGTCCTCGCATCCTGTGCGTGTCTGTGTGTGTTCGTTCGCCCAACTATGCCTAAACGATTCCGTCTGCTTTAGGGAAAGGTTGTCTTCTATTCGGCCAGCGCTGCTGGTTCCGCAAAGGAAGGGAAGGGAAGGGCGTAGTCTGTTCGTCTGAATCATTTATTGACTTCAATTTACTTTCGGATCTAAATTTGGGGGCTGCGTTGCCCGTCCTGTGTGACTGTAAAATCACTCTTTCAGGATTTTTTGTGTATTTTTTTCTATTATTATTATTATTATAGAAGATGAACTCTACTCACATGGGACAAGCCCAAAATAGGGGCTATTGACTTGAAATTCAAGTTTACAAAGAATATGTGAAACGAAGAATAACGAGGGAATTTTTGGACAAAGAATGACCGAGTAAGTAGGTTTTAGGTTCAGAAATTCTCTTAGGCGTTGATTTTCTGAAAAGGGAAATTAAGAATAACGGGAAAATATTTTGTGCCTGAAACAATGACAAACACGTACGACACAAGGACAAGACACTGGAAAACAAACACGTACGACACAAGGGCATAACACTGAAAAACGGACAAACACACAACCCATCGCAATTTTTCGAGATGGCCCGCGTGTTTATGCGCGCGCATTTTGACAGCTCAGTGCATGTGTCCAGGTGCAGGAGTCTCCCTAGAATAAGTAGTACACATGCATGTAGTATGTATACAAACATGCAGGCAAAACACACACACACAAACACACAACACACCAACTTCAACCGTGAGGGGGAACTAATGAATTTGGCGAAGTGTTAAGAATCGAAATCTGAAAACACGATTTCGTTTTTCCAGAGAGAAACAGCGACTCAATTCTCAGTCCCCTTCTTCCCTTCCCCTTGCGAGAGCTCCGACGGCGGTGTAATAATAATCGTCGGGTAATTATAAATAATAATCGTCGAATTTCTCTCCTAACAGGATTACTAGGACTCGAAGGAGTACGCTCTAGTACACAAATGAAGCGTCCTCCTGCTGCTGTGCAAATGCTCAGGAGAATTCCGAGCGCGAATTAGCTTTCATGACGAGTGGGTGTGATTCATTATCATTTACATTTTCGTTTTTTTTTTTTTAATCCTACCCCAGCAGCGGTTGTTGAGTAAGACAGAAAGTATTGTACTTGTTAGGACTGAGTTTATAAGCTCTGATAGTTTTCAGTAGTGGAACTGGTATATAAAAATTTGGGCCAAAGGCCAAGCGCTGGAACCTATGAGGTCATTCAGGGCTCAACGGGAAATTGAGAATAAAAAGGTTTTAAAGGTGTAACAGGAGGAAAACCTCGCAGTTGCACTATGAAATACTTGTCAGGAGAGGGTTGAAGAAAGTAGTTTGGAAGGCAGAGAATATGAACGGAGGTACAGTGAAAGGAATGAAAGGGTTTGCAGCTAGGGGCCGAAGGGACGCTGCAGAGAACCATAAGTAATGCCTACGGTGCACCGCGTGAGGTGCACTGATGGCACTAACCCCCTGAAACAGATGGTATTGGAAAGTCTAAATACATAAAAATGAACATTTAACATTTATTATTCAATATCAGTATTGTGTAAGTTTATACACAGGTATACACGCAGGCTGTAGCTAACATGCCACTGAGGACGGTTTAACTAAACAATCTATATATCCTATCTATCTGTCTATACGAGATTTCATCCCTGTAAACTCGACACCAATCAAGGTTCTTCATCAATTCTATTTATCTATCTAGCCAGCTATCTATCTATCTATCTATCTCTGTCTCTGTCTTTCTCCGTATTTATACGAGATTTCATCCCTGTAAACTAGACACCAATTAAGGTTCTTTATTATTTCTATCAATATACCTATCTATCTATTCCTTCTGTCTCTATCTCTTTCTGTATCTATATGACGTCCATCCCTGTAAACTTCAATATTCCTTTATTATTTCTATCCATCTACCTACCTATCTAAGTGGATAACTCTCTGTCTCTGTATCTATACGGCATCCGTACCTGTAAACTTAACGCCAGTCAATATTCTCTATTTCGTTATGATACTCAAGAATTTCTGCTTTACAAATAAACAAGCAGTAACAAAAAATTGACGAAATCTGTCCAATCCTACTTTGAAAAATCGGAGACTGTTATTTAACCCACAACCGACCAGAAAAAAACGTTTTCGTTTGTCTTTCTCATTGGCGTTTATTCACTCAATTCAACTTGATTCATGAACCACATTGTCTGAGCGATCTTCCTCTGAGCTCGCGTGCATTGAAAAACGTTGTAGAAAAAAAACTTCTTTTACTTTGCATGAGAAGAGGCGAATGCAGATTATGCATGTGCATGAAAATGATCTGAAAGGGGTAGGAGTTATTCATGCAATGCAGAATCCTTAATCGTTCGTCTGTATGGGATATCTAAAACTCTTCATAAAGCACGTTTAGTATCTAGCGTTTTATTCACGTCGCTTCATGTAATACGTGTCCAATATATTGAAGATACAGACTCGTAGACAGAACACTAGATACAGGAAAACAGCAAGAGTTCCAAAACAGGCATGTTAGAGTGGCAAGTCGTTTAAGGGAAAAAAGGACGCTGTTAGGGACTGTTTTAAAAAAAAGGCCCTGTTAGAGACTGTTTAAGGGAAAAAGTTCCCTGTTAGGGGATGTTTAAGGGAAGAGGGACCTATTAGGGACTGTTTAAGGGAAGAAAGGGCTTTGTTAGGGACCGCTTAAGGAAAAAAATGGCCCTGTTAAGGACTCTTTAAAGGAAAACGGGGACGTGTTAGGGACTTTTTAAGGGAAAAATGAGCCCTGTTAGGAACTGTTTAAGGGAAAAGGGACCTGTTAGGGACTGTTTAAGGGAAAGAAAAGGCTCTGTTAGGGACAGTTTAAGGGAAAAAAAAGGACCCTGAATTTCAGGTGTATCGGTTTTTTGTTCTATTCCCTTATATTTATCACATTTTCCTATAACTTCTCTCTCTCTCTCTCTCTCTCTCTCTCTCTCTCTCTCTCTCTCTCTCTTCAGGCTGATTTGCCTTTGTAGCCCTCTTGGGTTCTTATAGTCTGATGACCCTAATACAATAATTATCCTTGTACTTAACAATTTACTCATTTTTATCTATTTTTCTATTAATTTCTTAATCTATTTTTATTTTTTTATAAGTGATCTCTTCTTTTTGTATTTCTCATTGCCTTCTGCTACTTCTTTCTACTGAACACCTTGATATTTTTTGGGAGCTTGAAGAATTTCAAGTCACTGGCCCGTTTGATGGGCTTCTTCCACATGAATAGGGTTCATCTCCTGAATAATAATAATAATATAATAATAATAATATTCTTTGGAAGCTTGAATTTCAAGTCAATGGCCCCTTTGATGGGCTTGTTCCATAGGAATAGGGTTCATCTTCTGAATAATAATAATAATAATAATAATAATAATAATAATAATAATAATAATAATAATAATAATAATAATAAGGGGTTTCAGGTGCAGATTTTAAGACAAAAAGAAAAGAAAGTTGAGTTTTCTGAATCACGACGAACATGGCAAATCCTACATTGTCCATTTCCGCGATTTGACACGCCACTCGAGGGCGAAAAAAAAACGCCCCTAGAGTAGGCACTTATAAATCACAGTCCCTTCGGAATATCTCGGAATGCAACGAAAACTTATTCCGTAGGACGTAATAATCCCTTCCCCAGCCCCGGAACTGGCGTCTCTCTAGCCCTAAGTCGGGAATGTCAAGTAGATGGATGGAGGCGGACAAACAGGCCTATAAAAGATAGGCGGAGAATTGGATACGGTGACGTGTACATATGTTCGCTGACGAACAGTAGGCCTATGCTCAGAGATGTGGATATGGAGATAATAACTGGAATGCGTTCGTGTATGTATGTCTAAGCGGATTTGCTGAATATATTCATCTTGATAAAAGGCATACATAAATGCATATGTACAGTGCATACATGCATACACACCCAGAATATGTTCATCTTGATAAAAGGCATACATACATACATACATAAATACATACATGCATAAATACATACATACACACATACAAACATACAGAGGTTTACAGAATCATATAAATACGAGATAACACATTCTGATTTACTTATGAATCCACAAGTTCATGAAGTTAATTAATCCACAAAATGCGAGTCTCCCTGAGTAAACAGTAAGTGAAAATGTGATGATGCAGTGACAAATGAATAATAAAATAACTTATAAACAAAATATCAAAGTAAAACGTACGTACATATGCACAGGCAAAAATGGCATGCAATGTTGTTCTATCAAAATGAATCTCCTTGCATATAAGCCTGACCATACACACTTTCATCCGGAGAGAGAGAGAGAGAGAGAGAGAGAGAGAGAGAGAGAGAGAGAGAGAGAGAGAGAGAGAGAGAGAGAGAGAGAGAATTTCTTGTTAAAATCTATCAACACAGCCATGAAAGTCACAGAATACGGAAATCATATATACACACACACACACACACACAAATATATATATATATATATATATATATATATATATATATATATATATATATATATATATATATATATATATATATATATATATATATATATATAACTCATATATATATATATATAGAGACTCATATTAAACAGGCATTTCAACAATCAAAGACCTCGAAGAGCAGAAAAGTCCTACACAAAATAAGTCGAGAGAGAGAGAGAGAGAGAGAGAGAGAGAGAGAGAGAGAGAGAGAGAGAGAGAGAGAGGAAATAAAGCATGTCCTTTTTATGTGTATCTTTGGGTAATAGAATCCAATGTTCGGAGTAACCTGCGGGAAACCTTTTTAAAGATTCAAGTTCTTCCGAGAGACGCCGTGAATTATGTATGGCGCTGCCTCCATTAAGTAGATGTCAGGTGTACGACTTCGGAATTCGGCTATGAGGTCCCACTTCACGTTTCCTCAGGAGAATTAGGAGGAACAGGAAGAGGAGGAGGAGGAGGTGGAGGAGGAGAGGAAGACCGAGGGAGAGAGGAGGAAGAGAGGAGGAAACAGAGGAGGAGGAGGAGGAAGACCGAGGGAGAGAGGAGGAAGAGAGGAGGAAACAGAGGAGGAGGAGGAGAGGAAGAAGAGGAGGAGGCGTGGAAGAATGAGAGAAGGAAGGTAACATGACAGAAAACGCCCAGAATGATAAACAAGAAAAAAATGACAAAAATGTAGAAGAAGAAGAATGGAAGAGAGGAGGCTAGGAGAGGCGTGGAATAAAAATAACAGAAAACGCCCAGAATGATAAACAAGAAAAAATGACGAAGAAGAAGAGAGAGAGAGAGAGAGAGAGAGAGAGAGAGAGAGAGAGAGAGAGAGAGAGAACACGAACGACAAGAAATATGAGGATGATGCTACGAATGCTAATCACAGTGAGAAGACGTGATGGGGGGGGGGGGAATGGGGAGGGAAGAGGAAGGGGGGAGGTAGGGAAGAGGAAGGGGGAGGGAGGGAAGAGGAAGGGGGAGGGGAGGGAGGGAAGGAGGGAGAGAAAAATAACAACAGCGAATTCTTTCCCAGTAAATCATGGCCGGCGTTCCAGACGCAGAAATATATAGGCTTGTCCCTCGCTCGCACGCGCAGATTCTTTGTTGTGTAGGCGTCCGTTTGTTTGCGAAAGAAAGAAAAACGAGAGAGAGAGAGAGAGAGAGAGAGAGAGAGAGAGAGAGAGGGGAGAGAGAGAAACACTGCTTTTTGACACGCGATGCTTTTCCTCCCGAATTTATGGTGTCATTAACAGAGGATGGAAATTTCGTTGCAGCTTGCTTTGGAATTCGTCAAGTTGTTGTCAACGATGATAATCTAATTTTTAAAATATTTCTCTCTCTCTCTCTCTCTCTCTCTCTCTCTCTTGCACTTGTACGGTTGCACATCTGTAACTACCTGTATATATTTTTAATGACATCTATATTAACATGTTACCTTATCAAATTTGCAATGGCAGTGGAAAGTTTTATAATTACGTAATTGTCATTTACTATTGGTAAA
This sequence comes from Macrobrachium rosenbergii, assembly GCF_040412425.1. Taxonomy (NCBI): domain Eukaryota; kingdom Metazoa; phylum Arthropoda; class Malacostraca; order Decapoda; family Palaemonidae; genus Macrobrachium; species Macrobrachium rosenbergii. Next base: position 16,840,892 of record NC_089781.1, read on the forward strand.
TATGCAAAATAATAATCACCTCACAGACTGTAAGAAATATTAACAAATCAGTGTGTGTATGTGTATCATAGAAACTGGAGCAAGAATAATACCTTCCTTCCACTCAAAAGTCAGCTGTTCTAAAATAAAGCTTCGGCTAAACCAGAACCCTGAAAAATGTGTTCCTTTTCACTCAATGTCGCTCGCAAGATCTACGTTTAAAAATTCGTATTAACTGTTTAACGTAAATTCTATTTAATACGCGAATATAAACTGCAACGAAGAACTGCAGTGGCACTCAGTTATATCCTCTACAATGGACAGTGCCAACTGCAACACGATCTTGCCCACCACATTATTCGTGGCACTTCGCAAGTGCTAAAACTCTAGAACGTATCTTTCATTTTTAGCTTTCTGTAAAAGAAAACTGTCGTGCCGGCTTTGCCTATCCGTCCGCACTTTTTTTCTGTCCGTTCTCAGATCTTACAAACTACTGAGGCTACAGGGCTGAAAACTGGTGTGTTGATCATCCACCCTCCAATCGTCAAGCATTCCAAATTGCAGCTCTGTAGCCTCAGTAATTTTTATTTTATAAGGTTAATGTTAGCCATAATAGTGCTTCTGGCAACGATATAGGATAGGCCACTACCGGGCAGTGGTTTTTTTCATAGGCCGCGGCTCATACGGCATTATACAGAGACCACAGGAAGATAGATCTATTTTCGGTGGCCTTGATTATACGCTGTACAGAAAACTCGATTGCGCCGAAAAAACTTCGGCCATTTCTTACTTGGTAATGTTTGTAATCAGTCCTGAGGTCCATGTCGGTTCTCCTACTTTCTTTCGCACCTTACTACACTTACGGGTCACCTTGGGTATTAGATCTATGTTGGCATAAGGCCGGCTAAACCTAAACGGACCAATAAACTGGCGATGGAGCAACCATACGAGATAATCATTCATTACGAACAAAAGCCTATTGGTCGGTCAATCTAATGTCCGTTTCCTGCCCGGGCTGAAGGAAGAGAAGAAAAGAAAGATATGTGGGATTTAACGACGTAGGAATGGGTAGGCTTCCAACCTCTGTAAGGGAGGACAGTTTTAATTCAGGGAACACAGTAGCAGCAAGAGAATTCCAATACTGATCTCTTAAACGTCTTGAAAAGTCAAGAACTGCGATCATGCAGCCCTCTAAGAACTAAGGGCATCGCCACAAGTTATATCGGAAGTCAGCACTGACGGAAAACTTACGAACTTACCGGAGGTAACTTCATAATTAGGAACATTCCGCGGGGCGTTGCCGGACCGAGGACCTTCTTAAGAAGCTTTCCGTGAGAATGGCTGGCATCCCCCGAGGACGTTTTACGAACTCTCTCTCTCTCTCTCTCTCTCTCTCTCCACCTTCCTTCTTTTTAGTGACTTCAACTCTCTCTCTCTCTCTCTCTCTCTTACCACCTTTCTTTTTGTCTCGTGGCTTCTCTACTCTTTACTACCTTTCTTTTTCTCTCTCTCTCTCTCTCTCTCTCTCTCTCTCTCTCTCTCTCTCTCTCTCCTTTCTTTTTTTTTCTGGCGTCAACTGCTTCTCTCTCTCTCTCTCTTTACCATCTTTCTTTTTTGTGGCTTCAACTGCTTTTTATCTCTCTCTCTCTCTCTCTCTCTCTCTCTCTCTCTCTCTCTCTCTTTACCACCTTCCTTTTCGTGGGTTCAACTGCTTTTTTATCGCCCTCTCTCTCTCTCTCTCTCTCTCTCTCTCTCTCTCTGGAAGATCAGATACGTAATTCCCCTGATTCAGAGACCGGGTGAATGCTACGTGAACAATTCACTTCCTGCACTAATACCGAAGACCAGCATTAGAATTCTCTCTCTTAGCTGGAGTTTTTGGTATTTATCAGATATTGCTGGAAAGGACGACACTAGATGTCAAGAATAAGTCATAACACAAACTGTGAATAATGTGATGCTTAAGAATACATCATAAAACAGATTAAGAGTAAAATGATCCTCAATAATAAGACCGTGAGTAAAGTTACGATCAAGAATACATCATAAAATAGACTATGAGTAAAATGATGCTCAAGAATAGGTCATACTAAGAAAATGAGCCATGTTATGATTAAGAATACATCATAAAACAGACTGCGAGCAAAATGTTGCTCAAGAATACGTCATATTAAGAAAGTGAGTAATGTTATGATCAAGAATACATTATAAAACTGACTTAGGATAAATTATGTTGAAGAATACACCATAATAAAATACTGAATAATGTTATGATCAAGAATACGTCATAAAACAGACTACGATTAAAATAATGTTCAAGAGTACTGAATAATAAGACAGTGAATAATTTTATGATCAAGAACAGGCCACAGCACGGATTCTGAACACTTGGATCTTTTGGAGTCAGTCATGATACAGACACTGAAGAATGTGAGGACCTAAATGAATCGTAACAGACTATAACTTTAGCGACGCTCAAGAATAAGAAATAAATCACACACTGAATAATGGTATAATTCGTCCCTAGTCTGACTAACTGCCTTAAACCATTTTTTTTCCTCATTCTAGGAAAATGGCCTTCCAAGATTTTGATACAATTCAGAGCTTCCACAATTAGCTCATCTGTTGAGGAACTTTTGTTGAAAAATGCGACAACGCAGGCGGCTGAAAGTTTGATATGTTACCGAGTAACAAGAAACCGAGACATTTTGACTGGAAAAATTAAAAACTAAAAAAAAAAAAAAACGGATACGTCAGCTCGTCAAAACAGGGACGAACTAAGACTCGGTCATAAGACAGACGGGAGACTACGAGGTAAACGTAATTAAGACGCAAGAGAATGGTTTATCGAAATTGGCCAGGGATCTGTTCCTTCGTCTATCTGCAGGGAAGTAACAGTAGCCTGGGCTGTCAGTCAGTAGCCAGTCAGTAGCTCCTGGTCCAATCCGATAACGACGTCCTTCGGTGCGAATTTCCAAGGGCGTGACAGAACGACATAACTGTCATTACCCGAGAGAGGACTTGGATACAGGGACTTCGGTTCCATTACGGAACAGACGTAATGAAATTCAGTTCTTTTAGTTTTCCTATTTTCTTTGCAGTTTAAAATCTATTAGAAGGAATAAATACGTTATCTTTGCGTATGTGGTAAGAAATAAACACACTTACTGAGCAATTTAATTTATTGAGGTCACCCTATTATTATCATTATTGTTTTTTTTTGTCCATCACAGTCATCCTATTCGACTGGGTGGTTTTTATATTGTGAGGTTCCGGGTTGCATCCTGCCTCCTTAGGAGTCCATCACTTTCCTCATTATGGGCTGTTTCTAGTAGCACACTCTTCTGCATGGGTCCTGGAGCTACTTCGGCATCTAGTTTTTCCAGATTCCTTTTCAGGGATCTTGGGATCGTGCCTAGTGTTCCTATGATTATGGGTACAATTTCCACTGGCACATCCCATATCCTTCTTATTTCGATTTCCAGGTCTTATTATTATTATTATTATTATTATTATTATTATTATTATTATTATTATTATTATTATTATTATTATTATTATTATTATTATTCAGAAGACGAACTCTTTTCATATGGAACAAGCCCACCACGGGGGCCACTGACGTGAAGTTTTATGCTTCCAAAGAATATTATGTTCATTAGAAAGAATTAACAGAAGGTAATTGGAAATACAGAAAGAGATCACTTATTAAAAAAGATAAAATAATTTAACAAATTAATAAAGACATAGATAAAATGTAAGTAACTGATTAAAATGCAAAGAGAGTTGTATTGGGGTAGTAATGCATCGCATCCTTGCTTGAACTTTTGAAGTGGCCTTATGCCAGCACCGGCACTTGGCTCAGAGTAGTCCAAGCATGTGCATCTCTCTCTCTCTCTCTCTCTCTCTTAAACCTTTGGAAGTTTTCCAGTTAATTTCTTATGATTTTTTGATAAATGAATTGGAGCAAATAGAAAGTGTGTGTGTGTCTCTCTCTCACTCTCTCTTAAACCTCGGAAAGTTTTCCAGTTTCTTCTTATGATTTTTTGATAAATGAATTGGAGTAAATAGAAAGTCTGTCCGTCCGTCTGTCTGTCTGTTTGCCTTTGCCTCTCTCTCTCTCTCTCTCTCTCTTTCTCTCTCTCTCTCTCACACATACTTAAACCTCTGAAAGTTTTCCAGTATATTTCTTATGATTTTTTGATAAATTGAAGTAAATAGGAAGTCTTCTCTCTCTCTCTCTCTCTCTCTCTCTCTCTCTCTCTCTCTCTCTCTCTCTCTCTCTCAAACGCATTTACGGGCCTGGGAATTTGTTGTTGTTATGTTCACAACCCGAGAGATTCCGATGTCATCACTGTTAACGCCATCTGCACCGACACCCCCCGGGGGGGGGGAGAGTCTTGTTTTGACTGCGATGTTTTTGTATCGGGAAGATTTATGGGTTGGATTCTTTCCTTTTTTTTGTTTGTTTTGATTTTCCTATTTTATTTTTTTCTCCTTTCTTCCTTTCCAGATTTTGGTCTTCCTGTTCCTCCTACTTTTCTTTCTTCGGCGTCTTTTTTTTTTTTTGCTTGTTTTGACTTTTCTCTTTCATTCTTCTCTGCTTTCTTTCTTTTCCCTATTCTGGTCTTTCGATTACTCCTACTTTCTTTTTTTTTCCTCTCGACTTCTTGGTACGTGATTTGTGAATGGAATGGAATATAGAATTTTGGCCAAGGGCCAAGAGCTGAGATTTATGAGGTCATTCAGCGCTGAAAGGGAAATTGAGAGTAGACAGGTTTGAAAGGTGTAACAGGAGGAAAACCTTTGCAGTTACGCTATGAAACAATTGTTAATAGAGAGTGGAAAGTACGATGGAAGAAAGAGAATACGAATGGAGGTACAGTAAAAGGAATGAAAGGGGTTGCAGCTAGGGGCCCAAGGGACGCTGAAAAGAACCTCAAGTTACGCCTACAGCGCATCGCGTGAGGTGCACTGACGGCACTAATTCCCTATGGAGGTGATTTATGAGCATTTCTTGATGTACAATTTTGCTTTACTATTTTGACAGTAACAGAAGAGGCAAAACCTGTGGTTCTATTCTTTCCCACCTGTCTGTTCTTCTTGTTCTTATTTCTCTTTCTACCTGTTTGCCTTTCGTTTCTGTCTGTTATTCTTCTTCTTTTCCAGTCTCCCTGTTCCTTTTATTTCTCAGCTTTCTAGTCCTTCATCTGCCTATTCTTCCTTCGAACTGATCATCTGCCTATTCTTCCTTCGAACTGATCATCTGCCTATTCTTCCTTCGAGCTGATCATCTGCCTATTCTTCATTCTTCCTTCGAACTTCATCTGCCTATTCTTTTCGAACTGATCAGCCTATTCTTCCTTCGAACTGATCATCTGCCTATTCTTCCTTCGAACTGAATCTGCCTATTCTTCCTTCAACTGATCATCTGCCTATTCTTCCTTCGAACTGATCATCTGCCTATTCTTCCTTCGAACTGATCATCTGCCTATTCTTCCTTCGAACTGATCATCTGCCTATTCTTCCTTCGAACTGATCATCTGCCTATTCTTCCTTCGAACTGATCATCTGCCTATTCTTCCTTCAATTCTTGATCATCTGCCTATTCTTCCTTCTGCTCATTCTTCCTTCTCGAACTGATCATCGAACTGATCATCTGCCTATTCTTCCTTCGAACTGATCATCTGCCTATTCTTCCTTCGATTGATCTGATCATCTGCCTATTCTTCTTCCTTCGAACTGATCATCTGATTCTTCTGAACCTATTCTTCCTTCGAACTGATCATCTGATTCTTCCTTCGAATTGATCATCTGCCTATTCTTCCTTCGAATTGATCATCTGCCTATTCTTCCTTCGAACTGATCATCTGCCTATTCTTCCTTCGAATTGATCATCTGCCTATTCTTCCTTCGAATTGATCATCTGCCTATTCTTCCTTCGAACTGATCATCTGCCTATTCTTCCTTCGAACTGATCATCTGCCTATTCTTCCTTCGAATTGATCATCTGCCTATTCTTCCTTCGAATTGATCATCTGCCTATTTCCTTCGAACTGATCATTCGAACTGATCATCTGCCTATTCTTCCTTCGAACTGATCATCTGCCTATTCTTATTCTTCTATTCTTCCTTCGAACTGATCATCTGATCATCTGCCTATTCTTCCTTCGAACTGATCATCTGCCTATTCTTCCTTCGAACTGATCATCTGCCTATTCTTCCTTCATCTGCCTATTCTCGAACTGATCATCTGATTCTTCCTTCGAACTGATCATCTGCCTATTCTTCCTTCGAACTGATCATCTGCCTATTCTTCCTTCGAACTGATCATCTGCCTATTCTTCCTTCGAACTGATCAATTCTTCCTTCGAACTGATCATCTGCCTATTCTTCCTTCGAACTGATCATCTGCCTATTCTTCGAACTGATCATCTGCCTATTCTTCCTTCGAACTGATCATCTGCCTATTCTTCCTTCGAACTGATCATCATCTGAACCTATTCTTCCTTCGAACTGATCATCTGCCTATTCTTCCTTCGAACTGATCATCTGAATTCTTCCTTCGAACTGATCATCTGCCTATTCTTCCTTCGAACTGATCATCTGCCTATTCTTCCTTCGAATTGATCATCTGCCTATTCTTCCTTCTTCGAATTGATCATCTGCCTATTCTTCCTCATCTGCCAATTCTTCCTTCGAACTGATCATCTGATTCTTCCTCGAACTTCATTCCTTCCTTCGAATTGATCATCTGCCTATTCTTCCTTCGAACTGATCTGCCTATTCTTCCTTCGAACTGATCATCTGCCTATTCTTCCTTCGAACTGATCATCTACCTATTCTTCCTTCGAACTGATCATCTGCCTATTCTTTCTTCGAACTGATCATCTGCCTATTCTTCCTTCGAATTGATCATCTGCCTATTTTTCCTTCGAATTGATCATCTGCCTATTCTTCCTTCGAATTGATCATCTGCCTATTCTTCCTTCGAATTGATCATCTGCCTATTCTTCCTTCGAACTGGTCATCTGCCTATTTTCCTTCGATTTTAAAGATTTTTTATTTTTTATTTTAGGATATTCAATATGGATTCCTTTCGATCATGCCTATTTCTCGTGAACTGATCATCTGTAACTGGGGAAGGGGGACAGGGGAAGGAGGATAAGAGGTGGGAATTGGGGGAGGGGGAGAGGAGGAGGTGTGATCATCTGCCAATTCTTCCTTCGAGCTGGATTCTTCCTTCGAATCATTGCTCCAAAAAAATCCTCAAAGAATCCTTCGCTTCCATTGCCAAGGGGCTTTCTCTAATCCTGCCTCACAACATTCAGTCTCTCCTTCCCTCGACTTTTTTATTGAGAGAGAGAGAGAGAGAGAGAGAGAGAGAGAGAGAGAGAGAGAGAGAGAGAGAGAGAGAGAGAGAGAGAAGGGAGGTCAGGATTGATGGCTTGAAGTGAATTCTTTAAGCCTTGGCTGGAACATATGAGAGAGAGAGAGAGAGAGAGAGAGAGAGAGAGAGAGAGAGAGAGAGAGAGAGAGAGAGAGAGAGTCTAAGATTGATGGCTTGAAGTAAATTCGTTTTCATCTCGTACTAGGATACTAGAGAGAGAGAGAGAGAGAGAGAGAGAGAGAGAGAGAGAGAGAGAGAGAGAATTCAGGATTAATGTTCTGAAGCAAGTCCGTTCAAGTCCTGACTAGAATAAGCCATTTGTCTTAAGTGCACTGTCATTCAAAGTTAGCTAATGGGCAGACGCAGCTAAGAAGAAAGTAAATAGGTTCCGAGAGAGAGAGAGAGAGAGAGAGAGAGAGAGAGAGAGAGAGAGAGAGAGAGAGAGAGAGAGAGAGAGAGAGAGAGAGAAATACGTGGTGAGGTGCTGATTATTACGTATATAAAGGGGAACATTACCGACACTCCAGGAATTCTGATTATAATGTCTATTATTTACATTTGAGCAACAGAGAACTGAAGAGCAACACATTTACTGAGTAAAAACGTCTAAACTCGGAAGACTAAGTTTTCCGATTCGTAGGAAAGCGAACGTGTGAACACGGCCCTTTTAATAAAAAAATAATCGCCAATTGATAATTCATTGTCATAATTGAGACATAAGTAAAAAATGAGCCGAAGTGTCTTCGGTGCAATCCAGTTTTCTGTACAACCGCTACAGAGTATAATCAAGGCCACCGAAAATTGATCTATCTTTCCGTGGTCTCGGTATAATGCTGTATGAGCCGCGGCCCATGAAACTTTAACCTCGGCCCGGTGGTGGCATGTCCTATATCGTTGCCAGAAGCACGATTATGTCTAATTTTATCATTATATAAGGTTAGAGGGCTACAATTTGTTTTGTTTGGTGATTAGAGGGTGGATGATCACCAAACCAATTTGCAGCCCTCTAGCCTTTGTAGATTTTAAGATCTGAGGGCGGACAGAAAAAGTGCGGACGGACAGACAAAGCCGGCACAATAATTTTCTTTTACAGAAAACTAAAATTCACATTACAGTTATTTCCAACATTTCGCATTCGAAAGACCGGCCCCCCCTACCGTCTGATGCGAATTAAACCTTACGTTATGTTAAAAAAAAAAACCCACACCCAAAAAACATCAGGATCTGGAAAATACCTACTTGTTGCTGTGCACTGCCAATAAATTCCGAGACAGAACTGCCGGCAAAACGGGATTCCGACGGCAAATTCTCGACCTTATGAACGGGGCCGGGTACTGTTAAAGAAGATGATACGGAGTTTGCAACAAGCTGGTTACCACGGCTGCATGCAGAGGTCTCCCCCTCACTCACTCACTCACTCACGCTTCTTTATATTGCAGGCGAGAAGCGGCACAACACAACGCTAGTGGAAAGTGGTCTCGTGATTATATATACATGTATATATATACACATATATACATATATAAACATAAACATACACACACACACACACACACACATATATATATATATATATATATATATATATATATATATATATATACTTGATAATGTGGACTGTTTGTCCAAGAAAGTTGGTAACTTTTTCTGAATAAATACTCCATTAGATACCATCCAGCTTGAATGTGGTCCTTTTAGTAATTCTACTAATGCACAGAACAATTGTGTATGTGATAAAGTTATATATATATATATATATATATATATATATATATATATATATATATATATATATATATATATGTATATATATGTATGTATATACACACATATATATATTCACTAGTATAAATATATATATATACAAACATATATATATTCACTAAACCACACGCAAATTGTCATCCCCATACTATACAAGCTTCTTTGTACATATATATTCATGTAATTATAGTAAGTCACCGGTTTATGAGGCAAGAAACGATTTGCATACCAACATACATATAGATACTTCAAGTATATAACCATACATGTTTATATTTCGGTTAGGAACTGCCGAAACTTCAATTTTGCCATAAGAAGGAGCTGCCACGTGAGACTATTTAGTACCCAGAGGCCCTGAGAATATTGAAAAATAGAATTTTACTGGAATTGGGAAAACGGAAGAGAGGAATGATTCCAGAGCTTGTCAGAAAGAACTGCATCTCTTACTATAGTTTCCTTGGAACTGGGGGGGTCCAGGACCCACCTATACCTCTGTGAGACCAAGACCCACCAATATCTTTTTGAAAATGGGAACCACTTATACATTTATCAAACTGCGACCCACCCTCAACTATGTGCTAACAGGACCTACTTATACATATTTGGAATCTGGAACCACTTGAACCTATGTAGGACAAAGTGGAATGACAGTGATTGTCAGGTCTGTGTTTCATTTATGTAAACTACATTCACAAAACAAAATAAGAGAGCATGAACATTTAACCCTATTCTAAATAAACAAAAGCAAAACGTCTAAACAGCTGCTAAAAGCTATTCCAGGTAAATATGAAAATATCTAAACATCTGCAAAAGGAAATAACAATAAAAAAACCCTCAGCAACTGTGACAATCTGTAGCCAGGAATAAAATGTATTGGAGATCCTAAAGACAGTATCACTGACATTCCGGCCTTTAAAGCGTGAGGTAAAAGCACCTTCCAGGCCCCCCCCCCACAAGGTTGAACGACGTTTTTATGGCGTCCCGCCATTAAAAGATAAATCTTGCATCAGGCAGACGTCCAGCTCAAGAGAGAGAGAGAGAGAGAGAGAGAGAGAGAGAGAGAGAGAGAGAGAGAGAGAGAGAGAGAGAGAGAGAGAGAGAAGTAAGTGGATACGAGAAAAGGAAAAGCCTCTGTACCAAAACCATAAAAATTCAAAAGGTGTTGTATAGATATAATTACATTCATGACAGAAGATTACACTATCAGGAAGTGATAGAAGAAGAAAGAGAGAGAGAGAGAAAGTGAGAGAAAGAGTTAAAAGCAAGTGGAGAGAAAAAAGAAAAACCTCTGTACCAAAAAAACCATAAAAATTCAAAAGGTGTTATATAGATGACAGAAGAGACAGAGAGAGAGAGAGAGAGAGAGAGAGAGAGAGAGAGAGAAGAGAGAGAGAGAGAGAGAGAGAGAGAGAGAGAAAAAACATCAGGAAAGAAAAAGCCTGTAACAAAACCATAAAAATTCAAAAGGTGTTATAAAGATATAATTACATTCATGACAAAAGATTACACCATCAGGAGGTAATAGAGAGAGAGAGAGAGAGAGAGAGAGAGAGAGAGAGAGAGAGAGAGAGAGAGAGAGAGAGAGAGAGAGTGGATACGAGGAAAGGAAAAGCCTCTGTAACAAAACCATAAAAATTCAAAAGGTGTTATAAAGATATAATTACATTCATGACAGAAGATTACACCATCAGGAGGTAAGAGAGAGAGAGAGAGAGAGAGAGAGAGAGAGAGAGAGAGAGAGAGAGAGAGAGAGAGAAAGAGAAGAGAAAAGAAAACCTCTATACCAAAAACCATAAAAATTGGATACGAGAGAAAGGAAAAGCCTATATAACAAAACCATAAAAATTCAAAAGGTGTTATATAGATATAATTACATTCATGACAGAAAATTACACTATCAGGAGTTGAGAGAGAGAGAGAGAGAGAGAGAAATAAACGTTTGAGGTGCGGTGTAACTTCTTTTCGCAAAAATAATTTTGATATGCCATTGTTCTAAGGAGAAGGAACAAAAGAATTCCAGGAATTCTCTCTCTCTCTCTCTCTCTCTCTCTCTCTCTCTCTCTCTCTCTCTCTCTCTCTCTTTAATAACAGCCTCCTGGGAGATGGAGGTTGAGAGAAAGGTGAAAGGTCGTGAAAAGATGTGAAGATGTGAGTGTCCCGTGCATTTACTTAACATTTAAAGGGAGGACATACATCATTGGGTCTTTAAAGTTATCCTACTATTTTGTTGCATCGAATCATCGTGTCAATAGCTAGATCCTGACAGCTGCTAAGACGTGTTCTTAGTTCTCCTATAATGTTTAGGGTCACGTATCCAATAATGTGAAGATATAAAAATAAATATTTCAAATAATAATAGTAATAATAATAATAATAATCCCTAGTTTTAGAAAATGACGTCAGGGGCCCCATCCTAGGATTTCCTCCAGAATCCCGGAGGTAGCCATTATTACATAACTAACAATACTCGTTTTTTAAAACAAACTTCAATTAGCACCCATTTTTTCCGTCTACGCTCCAACTTCAATGGGCATATTATCAATATGATTATAAGAGAGAAATCTTTGTGCTTCTGACACTTTCACACACCCGTAAGAAAGTCGACAGAGCGCGAGATACATTGACCTTATCCTTATTAACTTTATCCATATACTCATCATTCAGGTTATTAAGTAAACGAATGGTTTTCCTAATAATCTTCTCCTTCTTCATTATGTCTGTCTATCGTGGCATTGGCGACCACCAACTCACGCTTTATCCTACCCCTTGCCATCAACATCTGGGGGATCCTGAGTATTGTTTCTCATCTTGCACGCGTTACCAAATAGTTGGTCTTTGAAAGACCCGAGAAGATCC